>NC_089166.1:1012782-1355084 GCF_009819655.1 Sylvia atricapilla | reverse complement strand
GTTTACTGTATGAGCCGCGTGTTAACCGCTTCCCAGCCGCCTGCACCCGCTCGGCCCCGGGCACAGCCAGGGGCACCTGCTCCGTACGCCCCTGCCCCTGAACAGGCGTTTAATTCCCTTCTCCTGATCCCGACGGGACACATCAGAGGCACTGGCCATGTCAGCGTGCCCTTGCTGTGCCAGGCAGGGCAGTGTGGGAGCGAGGGAGTCTCCAAGCCCCAGCCCCACATTCCCACTGTGAACAGGTCAGGGACTCACAGGGGGATGTAGCACTGGGACAGCACCGAGCAGTTTGCTGTGGGTGTTCTGCCCGTGTGCTGACGGACTGAACGGGACACAGGGGCTCCTACTCGCCCATCCTGCTGCCTGTGATGCCGCTGGCCAGCACAGTGCCCGGCGGGCGACCCGGCTCCCACAGCCACCCACCCATCCCCGGCCAAGCCAAAACACCGCGGGAAGGAAGGGAAAAAATGCAAGTCTGTTTCCTAAAGGCTCTGGGAAAAAATGTTGCATTACACAGGGCACGGCCAAAACCAACAGGGCTTGGCAGCTCGGCGCAGCCCCGGGCCAGGGAGCCCAGACAGCTCCTGCAGGATGTGGGATGAGGACAGACAGGCAGGACAGGGGGGCTCCAAGCACTGCCAGCCAGCTCCTGTCCCTGCAGGGGGGTGGCTGGAGGGGCCTATCCACGAACGGCACTCATCACAGTGGGGACACCAGAGGAGCTGCCATGGATCAGACGTACAAGGAGGGGTTGGAACTGGAATCCGGCACCCTGGATTATTGCTCCAGTCCCTTCTGCCCCTCAGGAAGCTCCAATGACCCCATGTGGGGACCCAGAGTCGGGCCAGACCAGCCTGTAAATTGTTCTGGGATGATACTCCCCAGCTTCAGGGGACACGGTCCTGGTGACAGCCTGCAGGATGGGAAAGGGGGACCACTGATGGACAAGGTCCCCACACTCATTCCCTGGGAGCAACTTCATTCCCACGGTGCGACTTGCACAGCCCTGGGGTGGGTTCCCACTGCCGGCTCCCCTCTCAGAGCCCAGATCCTGCCTGAGCACCAGGGGCGTGGCAGAGGGCAGATCACCACCCGCAAGGCAGACAGAGCACACCGGCAGCAGCTCCTCCAGCCTGGCCCTGCCTGCACTGCTACCCCATCCAGCACAGACGGACACAGCTCCCAGCTGGACCTGCCTGGAGGAAAGCAGGTGCCCCATGGCCTCTTTCCTGTTTCCTCTCTCCCGTGGTGCAGCCAGATCTGCCAGCAGCATCCCAGGGAAGTGGCAGCACAGGGGTCACTGTGCAACGGGAGTTTCTCTGGCAGCTGGGATGTGTCCCCAAGGGCTGCAGGTGCTCTCAGGACACTGGGCTGTCCCACGGTCCAGGGTCACGTTGCAGCCAGGGCACAGCAGGTGAATGTTCACCTCTCCAGCACGTGTGGTGCCAGTGGCTGTGACACTGCTGTGCCCACGGTGGGTAAGGGTGGCACAAATGTGAGCCACTTGTACCAGATCTCCTGCAGCCTATCTCAGCTCCCTCTCTGGAATATGATCCCTGCGTTCCATCCTGTGCTGTCCCATCCCATCCTGTCTCTTGGAGTCATGGAATTTTGGGGGCTGGAAAGGGCCTTAAAGACCACCCAGTTCCACTCTCCTGCTGTGGGCAGGGACACCTTCCACCAGACGAGGTTGCTCCAAACCTCATCTCACTTGGCCATGAACACTTCCAGGGATGGGGCATCCATATTCTGGGCAACCTGTGCCAGAGCCTCACCACCCTCACAGGGAGGAATTTCCTCCTAACATCTAATCTAAATCATCCCATTTTAGTTTAAAATCCTTCCCCTTGCCCTGCCACAATCTATCCGTGTAAAAGTCGCTCTTCATCATTTTTATCAGCTCCCTCTAAGTATGGGAAGATCCCCGATGAGACCGATCCTGCGGCCACAGCTCTTGCCGAGTGAGCAGGGAGTGGGTTGGTGCCAACAAGGGTTATGCCACTGCCCCTGTGAGGGACAAGGACCCCCAGGCACCCACCCAGGGTACCCACCCTGGGCATCCACCCTCTGCCGCCCCTCCGCCGCCTCACCTGGGGGCTGGAGGCTCTCCTGGATGGCCTCGATGTCGGCCAGGTCTGTGCAGATGCCCTGGCCGTGCATGAGGGTGCGGAGGGGCCGGGGCTCGCCACGGGGTGGGTAGCAGCGCAGCCCCGCACCGCAGCGAGCGGTGTAAACGCCGCAGGCGGTGCCGCGGGGCAGAGCGCAGGTCGCGCAGCACCCGCAGCCCGGCTCCCGCACCAGCTCCGCGCAGCCCTGCGGAGCTTTGCACCGCGCCAGCCGCTCCTCCGAGCACGGCGGGCACTGGATCGCCTCCTCGCCGCTGCCCGGCCGCGCCGCCGCCGCCAGCAGCGCCAGCACCACCGGCAGCACCGGCAGCACCGGCAGCACCGGCAGCCCCGGCCCCGGGCGCATGGCGGCCCCGCTCCGGCCCCGCTCCGCGGCGCTCGGCTGGCGGCGGGCGCGGGGCGGCGGCGGCGGCTTTATGCGGCTTTATGCGGCCCCTGGCCACACCTCCCGCCGCCGCCACCGGGGCCACCGCTGGGGCCGCCCCCGTCGCCACCGGGAACCCACCGGGCGGCGACGCTCCCCCCGGCGGCGGCCACACCGGCACCGGGACACCGGCACCGGCGGCGGCTTCAGCAGCGGAATCACCGGCGGGGCAGCCCCGGCGCCGGGCGGCGCGGAAAGCCGGCCCGGAGCCCCCGGCCCCGCGCCACCCACCCGAATCACCCGCCTCCTCCGCCCCTGCTCGGTGCAGAGAGCAGCCGGGATGAACGGGGGCCACACTGTGCGGGGCTGCAGCTCGGGGAATGCGGCCAAGACCCCCGGGGTGGGCTCCGAGTGTAGGGGGCCCCGGCGGGAGGAAAAGTGCTGCTGCCAACGGAGCGTCCCGTGTGGCTCGGCCCCGCTCTGTCCGGGCCGGCCCCGGGCGGTGCCGCCGGCTCCCCGAGCCCACCCGGCCCCGGTCCCGCGGCCCCTGCGGCCCCCGCCCCGCGCAGCCCGGGATAGGTTGAAGGCTGCCGGCACCTAGCGGCTACTCGGGAAAAGCGGGAGCGGGCGGAAGCCCCGGCTGCCTCTTGGGACCCCGAACCCGTCAGTTCCCGCAGCACCGGGAGGCCGGGAGCCCGGGAGACGGCAGGGAGCAGCCCCTGTGCCCGGGGGACAGTCCCCGAGCATCATCCGGGGCTGGTGAGCCACGATCTGTGCCCTGGGGCATCTCAGTCAACATCGTGTTTGGGGCAACTGGAGGGAGGTGTCTGGATGTAGCAAGGGAGTCGTGGGCACTGCAGTGGGGGCTTGGGCACAGCACGGGGGTCTTGGATATGGCAAGGGGGGGCCTAGTGTCATGGGTGGGACAAGAGGAGCAGAGCTGCCTGTCGTGCAAGGCCTGGGCTGAGAATCCCAAACTCGTCTCATGGGTGAGAAGATCTAGTGCTTAAACTAGAGGTTTAAACATTTTGAGATTTGAGTGGCAGCACTGGTGGCATTGCCATCTTCTCTCTCCCGTGCAGGTGAGTTGGGCATCACCAGGAAATGCAGGCAAACAGGGTCTATGTCCCCCACACCCCCCAGGCCCCACAAGGTATCGTCACACAGCACTGCTCTGAGCCCCTGCCCTGCCTGGCACTGCTGCACTGTGGCCGTGACTCAGGACAGAAGGCATCAGCCTTGACTCAGTGTCCCAGCAGAGACCAAACCCAAACAGGTGCCCAGCCCCGCTCAGGCTGTGGCACCTTATCAGGCCTTGTCAGCACTGAGTGCCACCAGGGAGACTGTTGTGTCTGCGGGCAGGGGCAGCGCCAGCGGCCAATGGGGCATGCAGGGGAGGCCAGTGTTCCCTCACCTCTGCCCAGCCACTGCTCCTCCAGGTCCCTGTCCCAGCACCATCCTGTAAAACAGAGTGGGGCTGGGCTGGTGCCCCCCACAGTTGTGCTGGCCCCACCTCAAACACGGCTCTGAGGCCATTGGGATTCCTGAGGCTCTGGGAGCCCAAACTGGCTGCTGCTCCTCAGCCACTCACCCCAGCAGGGTCTGGAGCTGCCCCAGTCCTGGGGAGAGGTTGGAGGCCAGCAGGAGTGGGCTGGGGGTCAGAGAGAGCTGTAGACCCCCAGCTGAAGGTGGCTCTGATGAAACCAGTGAGACCCCAGGCCTTTTAAATGTACTTTGGAGCACGGTGCCTGCATGAATGCTGCAGGACTCCAACACCTCCTGCCTCCAGGCACCAGCAGCAGGACAGACCTCAGGGAGGACCTGCAGCCAATGCCCTCTGTTCTCAGCCCTCCTCCACTGGATTTACTCCCCATTTCCAGGCAGCTTCTCCTCCTCAGCCCTCCCTCGCATCCATTTGGACATCTCCTCCTGGCCCTGGCTCCCTTCCTGTGGTTCCCACTCTCCTCCTCTCCCCGGGCTGGCAGGACAGACGGTGGCCCGGCTGCGTGGGTGCTCAGCACCCGCCGGATGCGGTCCGTGGGTGCGGGTGCGGGGCGGGCAAGGGGCGTGTCGGGGCCGCCGATAACAGCGGGCGCCGTGCCGGGGCCGCGGGACCAGACGGCGCGGCGAGTGGGATGAGCCAAGGACCCCCAGGACCATCCTGGGCAGCCGGGCCCCGAGGCAGCGGAATGGGGTCCAGCAGTCTCCTGCGACTCCTCCACACTCTCTGCATCATCTCGGTGCTGGCCGGCTGCCTGCACCCTGCCACGGCTCAGTGGTTTTCCCTGGGCTCAGAGGACACCACCCCGGATCCAGGCACCAGCCCCATGCCCCCCAGCCTGGATGGGGAGGAAGGTAGGCATGGCGGGATGGGGACATGGCTTTCTCAGCACCCCAAATTCCTGCACCTCAGCATGGAGGGGGCACGTGGAGGGTGGTGTGTGGGGTACCAGGGTCTAGGGCTGCTGGTGGCACCGCTGTGGCCGTGGCAGGTGCTGGGAACTGGGAGTGCTGTGCCACCCTGGTTCCTCTCCAGCTCTGCCACCTCCCATCCTTTGCTTCTGCAGACACAGACGCCGGCGTGGAGCCCATGGGGAAGGTGCTGCTGAGCAAACCCCCTCTGGCAACAGCCTCTAGACGCCGGGACCAGCTCTCCAGGGGGACAGCGAAGGGGTCAGGCCATGCCCCGCCACGCACACGAGGCAAGGTGCTTTTTCCCTAGGCAGCGGCACCCCTCTGGCTTGTCCAGCCCTCCCAAGACTCACCAGCTGCTGCCAGGCTCCTTGCTATGTTCTTTTTATCTGTGCCCTGATTGCACACACCAGCCTGGGCACCGTGCCCTGCTCCAACCCCGAACACAACTTCAGCTCCCTCTGCCCCTTGGAAAAAAGCCACGACAGCTCCCCCTCATATGGGGCAGCCCCACAGCAGCGCTGAAGGCAGCCCTGACCGGGGGAGGGTCCCACCTGCCCCCCAAGATCCCCTCGAGCCCTGCACTGAGTATTCCCTGTCTGTCCCAAGCAGCACCGACCCACGGCCGCCCCGGAGATCCTTGAGGGGAGCGCAGTGGAAGAGGAGTTCCTGCAAATTCAGGTGGCGGAGGGGTCCTGGTCCCCGGGAAGTTGTCAGGGGCAGCCTGGGATGGACACCGGGGCAAGGGGCGCTGGAAGACACGGGCTGGCAGGGCGGGATGGGATGGGATGGGATGGGGACGGTGCGAGTGGGGAAGGGGATGGTTCTCCAGGATTTCGCACTCAGCCCCTCTTCTCCTCCACACAGACGACGGCGAAGGGGCTGCCCCGGCGGGTTCCATCGGTCCCGGAGACGGAGCCCGCTCTCCAGGTGAGAGGCGGGCGCGGAGCATCTGTGTCGCATCCGTCAGTCGGGGCTCCGCTCCCGCGGCTCATGGCTCTCTCCCTCTGCAGGTGCACAACACCTCCGGCTGTGTTTGCCCCGTGCGCCCCGGCCCTCCCGGCCCTCCCGGCCCAAAGGTGCGGTGGTCCTCCCCGGGGAGGGGAAGGGGTGTGCGGGGACCCACAGGGACACACTGCGCGGAATCCTGATGGTCCTTTATTTGTGCAAAAGCCTTTTTGCTCAAGATTTGGACTCTAGCTTTGGGGTCTGGGTTGAGAAGTGACTGAGGTGGCCCCAGGGAGGGAATCAGCAGGTGCCCGTAGTGGGCTGCAGTGGAGAAGAGCCAGAAGGTGGAGCCAGGCTCTGAATTTCCCCGACAGGGAGAGAAAGGTGACCGAGGGTTCCCTGGAGAGAGAGGCCAACCCGGATTCTTAGGGGAGAGAGGGAAGTCCGGCAGCCCAGGACAGCCAGGTCACCAGGGTCCCCGGGGTCCCCCGGGTCCTCCGGGACCACCGGGGCCCCCGGGACCCCCGGGCGCCGGGGGAGCCCGTAGCCCGCTGGCGCCTGCTGCACTCTCTGAGAGATTAGAGAACGAGGTGAGCACCGGAGCAGGGAAAAAGGCATGTGATACTGGTGCTGGCCGCAGGGTCCGTCCCCGGCGGGACTGGCGGGGATGGAGAAGACTGGGACGAGTGGCTGTGTGGGTGGGTAGGAGGACCAGAGGATCGGACAGAGCAGCTCACTGACTCTGCTCTCTCTCCTCTCTCCTGCCAACCTGACAAACAGCTGGCAGTCTCCAGCCCTGTGGGAAATCCAGGACCCCCGGGTCCCCCCGGGCTGCCCGGCATGCCCGGACCCCCCGGCTACCCAGGCCACGATGGCCCCCAGGGGGTCCCTGGGCGGGAGGGAAAGCCAGGACCCCCGGGCTCTCCAGGAGCCGTGGGGCCACCTGGTTTCCCTGGGGCTGAAGGACTTCCAGGGTCTCCAGGCTCAGCTGGGCCAGATGGACCCCCAGGGGCACCCGGACTCCCAGGGCCTCAGGGTCCCCCTGGGGTCCCCGGGCACGAAGGACCCCCCGGTCCCCCTGGATCTGCATCACTCCCTGGCAAACCAGGGCTCCGAGGGGAGCCAGGATTCCCAGGACCAAAGGTAAGGCAGCCCCAGCCCAGTCTGTCCATGGCCCTGGGATGGGGTAACTGGGCTCCCCAGCCCCTCGCCCTGCCCTGGGGGAGCAGCCCCATCACCAAGACCTCAGAGGGCTTCAGGGCTGCCCAGAGACTGCCCCAATCCTGCCACTGTGGGGCCCAGGGGAACACAGGGGCTCAACTCCACACTCACCACCCTGTGCTGTGTGTCCTCAGGGTGAGAAGGGTGATTATGGGCTGCCAGGCATGCCAGGAAGCCCTGGCCGGACCGGAGAGCCAGGGTCCCCAGGCATGCCCGGTCCCATGGGGCCACCAGGACCACCAGGGGACTACAGGGTGAGTAGGGGGTCCCAGGCTGTGGGTCTTAGGGAGGGGACACCCCAGTGTCACCCCACACACCCTCTCTTTGCAGTGTGACTCACGCCACGCTGGACATCGGGCATTGGCTGGGCTGCCAGGCCTCAAGGTGAGCCGGGCAGTGGCACCATGGGCAGGAGTCCTGGAGTAGGGCACGGGCAAAGCACTGGCCATGGCACCAAACAGCTCCATGGCAGGGTGATACCCTGGTTGTGAGGCACAGCACTGCCCCCAGAGCTGGGCACTGACAGGATCTCTTGCTTCCCTTCCAGGGAGAAAAGGGCGACCCTGGAGAGCCGGTTTGTAGCCACAAGCAGCAGTGTGGGAGAAGCTGGCTGAGGGGGTCCCATCCCCACAGCTGAGTGTGCACCTCTGAGCCTCCCATGCTGCCTTTGCTCCCCCACACCCTTCACCTCACCCTGGGGCACAGGGCATAGGGTGGGGGATGAGGGACACCATGGCACATGCAGAGGCACACGTGTGCACACCTGTGCCACCCATAAACATCCCCAGCACACCCCATCCCCACCACCACAGCACAGGCTCTAATCTCATCTCTCTGTGTGGCTCACCCAGGGGTGCTGCTACGGGGAACACGGGTGCAAACCGGGCCACCTCCCCTTCCCCAACACTGGCAGCCAGCCCGGCTCCTGGGGATCCATCAGCAGGTACCAGACGGTGAGTGGCCAGGGTAAGGAGACCCCAGCCCAGCCTTGGGAACATGGTTCACCCCACTGGTAACCCCACAGGACCCATAGCCTCAGATGGGTGGAGGAAGGAGAGGGGGAGAATGGAAAATATGGAAAGGGAGGATGGAGGTATGGAGGACTGAGATCAGTCTGTCTTCTCCCTCTTCCTCTGCAGGATGGCAAAGAGGAACCAGAGATTTATGGAGCGATCATCCCCCATGTGAGAGTCCCTGCCTGGCTGGTGTCTGCACTGCCCCAGCCAGGGACATTCAGCCCTGAGAGGGGACAGGAGTGGGAAGCATGGGGGACATCAATTGGGTGTCATAGCTGTCCTCCTAAAAGGCAGCACCAAAATATCCCAGTCCAATCTCCACACTGCTCTACTGCAGGGTCTTCGAGGTCCCCCTGGGAATCCAGGCCCCCCTGGGCCCCCCGGCCCCCCTGGCCCACCAGGTCTCCTCTATCTCAACGTAAGGCCCAGCACTGGTGTGCACACCCCTGTGCCAGAGCACACGTATGTGTGAGTGTGCACAGCACCAGGACCCCCCCAAACCTGCCTGTCTTTGCTTCCAGAGGGTGCACCCCGTGCATGCCCAGCCACCCTGCAAGCCGGTAAGCCACAGCCTCGCTGTCCCCAAGAGTGTCCCTGTCCCCTCCCTGTGCACCAGGAAAGGTGTCCCTCTTCCTGTGTCCAGCAGCAGACACAGGTTTTGTTTGTCCTCACAGGGATCTGCAGACCGCAGCTGGCCATCAGGTGAGGGTGTCTCCCAGGTGTTTGGGGGCTCCAGCCACCTTGGAGACACCTTTCCTGAAGTCATGCCTCCCTTCTCCTTGGGCACCGGGACCGTGGCAGCACGGGTCCTTGGCACCAGTGCTGGCTCTCCCACCCACTCCCATCACATCCCTGTGGGACCAGTTTCCATGGGAGCATCCAGGCCCTATGCTGGGGCACCTTGTGACCCCTCACCATTTCTGGGCTCTCCAGATGCTGGTGTCCCTCAGATGGAGCCATCAGACTCCCACGCTGATCTCCGGGTGCGTCCAGGCTGCGGCCCCGGGCAAACCCCTCCAGCTGTCCCGCACCACACAGCAGGACCCTCACCCTCTGCATTCCCCCAGCGCCAGACGTGGGTTTTCAAGTCTAAGGAGCTGATGGTGAAGGCGAGCAGTGCTGTGCCCGAGGGCAGCCTGGTCTATGTGCAGGAAGGGAGCAATGCCTTCCTCCGGACCCCCACTGGCTGGAGCCGCCTCCTGGTAACGTGTGGGATCCCACACAGGGCTGGGGGGCAGGATCCAGGGCTGGATTTGGCACTAGGGCAGCAGATCTCCAGGAAGGAGAGAATTCCCCCTAACCTATCCCTCTGCTCGTGTCGTTGAGCAGCTGGAGGATCCAAACTCATTCTTGGCTGGTGATGATCCTTCTGCCTCCACTCCACAGTACCAGGTGAGGGGTGCAGGACCTGCAGGGTCCACTCATGTCCCTGTAAGGGGACAGAGCCTTCCTCTGTATGATGGATGGGTAAGACCTCACAGGACTGTTCTCTCCCTCTTCTTCCACTTCTCCATCCAGGAGGCAAAGAGGGTGCAGCCAAGAGGTGCCAACACACAGTCTCCAACAGACTCACTGGTGAGCCCTGCTGAGGGTCTGGCCATGCTGGGAGGGATGGCCCATAGGGATTGGCCATAGGAAGGGGCTGGATGTCAGCAGGGCAGTGCCAGCTTGGCATGAGCAGAGCCTGGGGTCGTGTTGGTCTGGGGAGGGTGCCCCCCACTCATGGTACACGGATGGGTGTCCTCAGACTGACCTGAGCTGTGTTTTTGCAGATCCAGAAGGAGGAGGAACAAGGGCTGTCCGAGATTCTGCCAACCACCGTCGCCCCACGGATCCCATCTGTAAGGAATGCCTGGCCCCAGGGTGGGGACGAGGGGGGAGACGTGCCCAGGGGATCCCTCATCCTGGCCAGCACTGCCAGGGGCTCAGACCCTCCCTGAGAAGTGGGGAGCAGAGACCTCAATCCCTCCCTGTCACCCCCAGCTCCGCCTGGCTGCCCTCAATGTGCCCCTCTCCGGTGATATGAGCGGGCTCCGGGGCGCTGACCTGCAGTGTTACCGGCAGTCACAGGAGGCCGGGCTCTACGGAACCTTCCGGGCCTTTCTGTCAGCCCCCAGCCAGCACCTGGTGTCCATTGTCAAGCGGACAGACAGGACCCTCCCCATCGTCAACCTGAAGGCAGGTGTCCCATCCCCGGGGGGCTGTGGGTAGCAAAGCCTCACCGCCCCCATGAGCCGCAGGGACCCCCCCTCAGTCCTGCTCTGGGGCCATGCTCAGGGTTTTTGGGGAGCTGACAGAACTGAGAGGATGTTATTGCCCACACATGCCGGGGACAAGGGCGTTCCCCTGGCTCAGCACCATGGCTTGTTCCCACAGGGACAGCTGCTGGCCAAGTCCTGGACCTCCCTCTTTGGGGGTCAGTCTGGCGCTGCCCTGCGGGCTCCCATCTACTCCTTCAACGGGCGCAATGTCCTGACAGACGCTCTCTGGTGAGTCTGGACACAGGGTGCTGTGTGGGAGCTAGAGTGTGGGGTCTGTGCTGGGTCTCTCCCTGCAGAACTGCAGGAGCAAAGAGCTGGGGTTCCCCAGGGAGCCCCCAGCCCCTCTCACCCCGTCCCCACTCACAGGCCCCAGCGGCTAGCGTGGCACGGCTCCACACCACGGGGTGGCCATGCCCGCCGGTGGGATTGCCAGGGCTGGCGCAGCTCTGGCACGGCCGAGGGCATGGCCACTGCCCTGGGAGAGGGCCGGCTGCTGGCTGGGCACCGGCACAACTGCTCCACGCCGCTGGCCGTGCTCTGCGTCGAGGTGGCTTTTCCGTACCGGCACATGTGGTGACAACGGTGACACGCAACCACACGCTCCACGCATCCCCCCAGTCCTGTGTGGCCGGGGAATGTCCCTGGGAGCGCTATGAGGGGACACCAAGTCCACAGCCAGGCTGTGCCATCCCTGTGACATGGGGCAATGCCAGGCTGTGCCTGCAGCCTCCCACCCCCATGGGAGCCAACGTGGTCACCATCCAGAAATAAAGATAAAAAAATATTGGTTTTTATGGCACCATGCTTTGTTCTCAGCGGACATGGCCAGCTGCAGCAAGGGGCTCACCCGGGAATGGGAACAGGAACTGGAGGGACTGGGAACGGGCTCCAGTCCCCTTGGGATTGGCAGTAACTGGGAGGGGACAGCCTGGCACAGTCTCCATGTCAGTGAGGTCTGTGCTTTGGTCCCAGAACACGGTGTGTTCCAGTACATCGCAGTGGGTTCCCAGGCCTTGCTCAGTGTATTCCTGTGGGTTCCCGAGGCCTTCCCAGTGTATCCCAGTGGGTGCCCACGGTGTGTCCAGAGTGATTCCCAGTATATCCCAGTGCATGTCCAGGACCTGTCCAATGTCCCACTCCAATAGGTCCCAGCGTGTAGCAGAACCCCAGTGGCTCCACAGGGTCTGTCCAATGTATTCCAGTGTGCGCCCGCGCTTTCCCAGTGTATCCCAGTACACCCCAGTACATCCCACCACCCACAGCAAACAGGCAGCTTCGGCGCCCTCCCTCTCGCTCCTCTATTGGTCAATCCTGCTGCCCATCTCGCCGCTCTCCCTCTTGATTGGCCGGTTTGAACGCGCCTGCGGCCTCTGATTGGTCCGAGGGCGGGCAGAGGGTTGGCCGTGGGGCCCCGCGCTTGGCGGAGCGCAGGGAGCGGCGAGCGGTGATTGGCTGCGCGTTTCGGCGGGACGAGCGGAGGTTTGAAGGAGTCGTTGGCGCCTCCATCGCCGCCTCAGCAGCTATCGCCGCCGCCATCGCCATGGAGCTCTCGCAGTCCTCGTCGCCCCTCCGGGTACGTCCTGCGACCCCTGCCCCCGACCCTGCAGGGCTTCGTGATCCCCCGCCACACCGTCCCCTCGGGGTCTCGGGCCCCCCTCAGCCTCCGCCGGGCACCCACATGGTCCCCTCAGGGTCTCCCCGGGTCCTTCGCAGCCTCCCTTGGGCCTCCTTCAGGGTCTCCCCTGGCCCCTCTCTTGGCCCTTTCCCCAGCTCTCCCTTCTCCTCAGATTCCCCCTCCTCTGCGATTCCGGTTCTCTTCATCCCTCCCGACCCTTTTCCAACTCCCCGGCCTGACCCTCTGGTGTTCCCTTTGTTCACCCACCTCCCTCTCCACCGCTGCCTCTCCTCCAGCAGTTGGCGAATGAGAACATCCGTGTGAACAAGGCCGATGGCCCCAAGAAGCTCACGGTGGAGCACATCTACCAGAAGAAGACGCAGCTGGAGCACATCCTGCTCCGGCCAGACACCTACATCGGCTCCGTGGAGCTCGTCACTCAGGTAAGAGCAGGGCTGAGCCCCCCGAGCGCCTCGGGGTAGGCAGGGTTAGTCATTAGCAGCTGTTACAAAGCACAAAACATCTGCTTATCAGTCAAAACACCCGCTTTACAAACGGATGGCACAGAAGAGGGGTTGTACTTGGGCACTTACAATTTTTTATTTTTTTTTTTCCAGCAAATGTGGGTTTATGATGAAGGCGTTGGCCTCAACTGCAGAGATGTGACCTTTGTGCCTGGCTTGTACAAAATCTTTGATGAGATTCTGGGTAAGCTCACAGATCGCAGTGAGTGACGGGTTATTAACAACGGTTGAATGGAAGAAACTGGAACTAAATATAAATTATCAAGAACTTATTAGCACTGCTTAATAGCAAGCCATTCATGGGAACCAAACAAAAAGAAAAATTACAAAAATCCAATTAGAAACTTGATTTCATTCTGCCCAAAATTCTCCCTTTTATGTTAGTGGTTGCAGTGGAAGAATTCAGAGGTCGATTCCAACCTTCATAATTCCATGATAACTTCTTGTACTCCTCTTTGTAATTTGCAAAATATTTTCATGCTGAGATGATTATTAGTAACACTGTAGTGAGTTTTTGTGTTCATTCTACTGGAACACTTCATAGTTCAAGTTTTCCCTTGATTGAGAATGTAATAAAAACACAATATTCTCTTTCCTTTCTAGTCAATGCCGCAGACAACAAGCAGAGGGATAAAAACATGTCGTGCATTAAAGTCACCATTGATGTGTAAGTTTGGTTTCATTGTTCTGCAGAGCTGAGGTGGCACTGCAGGGCTCTGCCGTGGGGCTGATCCCAGATAGCCCAAATTTAATTCCCCAGTTGTGAAAGCCTTTCTCTTTGCTCAGTCCCCTGGTCTCTTACAGAGGGCTGACTGGGGAAACAGCTGCTCTTTCGTTGCTGTTGTTTCCCACCTCGTTCTCTCCTTTTCCATCCCGACTGAGCGCAGGCAGAGGGTTTTGTGTGTGGGTCCATTTCAGAGCTGATGTGCAGATCTGGGCATTTCTGTGTTGCCTGTCCCCCCTCTGCTGGCAGCTGCTGCACTTGCTGAGCACAGATTTGTTCCTGGTGAAATGGTGCCTTTCCCCAGAGCCTCTTGGTGACTTCTTTCACAGCTCAGCCACTTGCAGCCGTAAAAGCAGATTTTCCTTTCCCTCCCCAGAGAGAACAACACAATCAGTGTGTGGAACAACGGGAAAGGAATCCCAGTTGTTGAACACAAAGTGGAGAAGGTCTATGTGCCCGCTCTCATCTTTGGACAGCTGCTGACATCCAGCAACTATGATGACAATGAGAAGAAAGTCACAGGTGGGGAAGGCTCAAATATGCATTAATATCTCTGAGCAGCTCTATGTGTGTGACTCAGACTAGAAAGGGTGGGAAGGGGGTCCCTGATGAAGCATGAAAACTGAAAGAGGGGAAATTTAGGTGAGATATATGGAAAAAAATTCCTCTCTTTGAGGGTGTGAGGCCCTGGCACAGGTTGCCCTGAGAAACTCTGGCTGCCCCATCCCTGGAAGTGTCCAAGGCCTGGTTGGACAGGGCTTGAAAGCAGCCTAGGCTAGTGGAAAGTGCCCTGCCTACAGCAAATAGTGGGACTGGATGGGCTTTAAGGTCCCTTCCAACCTAAACCATCCTGTGATTCTATGAAAATTGCATTCTAAATCTATCAGAGAAGCCTCTGTGCTCTGTTTAATCGTAATAACAGTGCAAACATGTGAAAAACAAGTCCTACTCTCTTTTAAAAATTTATGAGTTTAATAAAAAATATTAAAATAGACAATTAAGAGACAAAACAAGCAGAAGTTTTTTGGCCGAGGGTGCCTGGCATAAAGTCAGCCAGCAGCACCTTTCACTCTTTCAGACTTCAATATTTAAGGATTGCTGTGTCTTTTCAATCACCTTATTTGGTAGATTTATTTGTGGGTGTTACAAATTTTCTTCTTGAGATTTTTGGTTGTTTTTATTTTTATAAACAGAAATCCTTCATGCAGGGCTACAAGGTGACAACTTCTCTCCCATGTTTTTTGACCTAGTTTTTCCACTATTCACACTATATTACTATTAGAAAATACATTCATCACTTCTCTAAACTCTATTAACAAAACACAATACAGTACAATTATACATACAGTATTCATTCCAATATTTGCAAAAAGCCAACTTTATAATATGCATTTATAACACACAGGAACAGGGAAAATTGTCTTTGAATAATCTCTTAAACCCTAATTAAACAAAGTTTGTAGTTGTGTACTGAGCTTGTAGAATATTGTTGCTTGTTGACCATTGTCTTTGGCTGACGTTGACAAACTCCAGTTAGTCTTGGATTCTTTTAGATGGTTTTGGACAAGGATAATAACACAAGTCTGTGTTCCTTCTAATTCCAGGGGGGAGAAATGGTTATGGAGCCAAACTGTGCAACATATTCAGCACAAAATTTACTGTGGAAACTGGATGTCGTGAATACAAAAAGTTATTCAAGCAGGTAGGAGCACTTTTCTTTCCAGGGAGTTTATACCTGAAATTTTCAAATGAAACCCTCAGGTTTTATTTCAAAACTCTAGACACACCTTGCAGTCAGTTCACTGTGATTAGAGTAAATTTGACCCACAAAATATAATTCAAGGGAATAATGAAATTAGCAGACAGCATCAAAATCTGGTTTTTAACCAGAGTTTTTGTTTAATTTAAAGGTATCTAAAACACATAAACCATCTTACTGCTTTTAAAAACTAAAGTTTGTGTGTTTTTTGACTTGCAACTTACCAAAGCTCCTTTCCCTCAGACCTGGACAGACAATATGGGAAAGGCTGGAGAAATGAAACTGAAACCCTTTGATGGAGATGATTTCACCTGTGTTACTTTCCAACCTGACCTGTCCAAATTCAAAATGACCATGCTGGATAAGGACATTGTAGCACTGATGTCTCGAAGAGCATATGATGTTGCTGGATCCACAAAGGATGTGAAAGTTTTCCTGAATGGACAGAGGCTTCCTGTAAGTGACATTGAAAAGAAACACAAATATCTGTATTTTTCTGTGTAATTTAACCAGTGAAGTTCTGTTGAGGCCATTCTTGTCATCACACAGACCAAATGAACACGTGCAGGAGGCATTTCTGCACTCACTTTGCAGGGAAATGTGAATTAAGTATTTATAGGAACTGTTGTCAACCCTTTCTCTGCTCTCATCTGTGTGCAGGTGAAAGGATTCCGCAGCTATGTGGACCTCTATCTGAAGGATAAGGTCGATGAAACTGGGAATGCACTTAAAGTTATCCATGAAGAAGTCAATTCCCGATGGGAAGTTTGCTTGACTTTGAGTGAGAAAGGCTTCCAGCAAGTCAGCTTTGTTAACAGCATTGCCACCACAAAGGTAACTCAGCAGTGTGTTTAGTGAAGCTAGTGCCTTATTCTTCAACAAAAATATTCCTGGCTATTTGTAAGTGTACATATGTGAGTGGAAAATACTGTAATGTTGTAAAGAATGTGCTTAAAGTTTTAAATAGATATTTATCGTTTTGTGGGTTTTCATGGCCTCAGTGCCAGGTCCTTGTCCCATTCTCCTCAGGGTGGCAGACACGTTGATTATGTGGCTGATCAGCTCGTGACCAAACTCATTGATGTTGTGAAAAAGAAGAACAAAAACGGAGTTGGAGTGAAGCCTTTCCAGGTACAGTGTTAGGATTTTACAGGTGGGAAACACAACTTTGAGCATTACTGCAAATTGTAACTTCAGCTTAATGCGTAACTGCATTAATTAATAACATATTTCCATTTTACAGAGACTATATATAAGGTTGCTAATTACAGAAGTCTCATAGTGTCCAGTTTAAGCCAATTAACTTCCCTTTGCTTGAGCAATGTGTTTAGTAGTCACTAAAGTCAGTGTAGATACACTAAACTGCAGTATCTGTTAGATAACACCTATTGAGGTGGAGAAATGCCAATTCCTTGACATCCCAAATCATCTTACACTGTCCATGAGTGTTCATTAGCTGTTCACAATTAACAAAATATTTACAAAAAATCCAAACCCTACAGTGCTGAGTGTTCCCTCACTGTGTGGTTGACTACTGAGCTGAGTCTGTACACTTTGTGATCTTTGATGTATTTCACTGCAGGTGAAGAACCACATGTGGATTTTTGTGAATGCCTTAATTGAAAACCCAACCTTTGACTCTCAGACGAAGGAGAACATGACCCTGCAGTCAAAGAACTTCGGCTCTACCTGTAAACTGAGTGAAAAATTCATTAAGGGTGTAAGTCCTGATGTACACAGACAGTCAAGATGTCTGTAAAAAAATACATTACAAAAGTTTCTGTCATTGTTGAGACTTTTCCCACAACTTTCGATTGGGTTTTGCATTGCAGGCAGTTAGCTGTGGCATTGTTGAAAGTATCCTAAACTGGGTAAAATTTAAAGCTCAGAACCAACTGAATAAGAAGTGTTCATCTGTGAAACACTCCAAGATTAAGGGTGTTCCTAAACTGGATGATGCCAACGATGCTGGTAAGTGCTTGATGTCCTTTGTAACCAATTAATTCAAAAACAGTTAAAACTTGTTTAACAAAAGATTTGTCTCCTAAGGAAAAGTGAGAAGAGAAAACCTGTCATTATAGTTTTATTCCCATTTTGCAGTCCCATTGACTATGATTATCTCCATTTACTGTGTGTAGTGCCAAAAGAACTGTGTTAAAAGATTATTTCTACTTGTTCAGTCGTGAATGTGCAGGCTTGGATTTCATTCTCAAGTAGAAAACTGACACGATTTTCTTCTTTTTTAGGCAGCAAGAATTCTCTAGATTGTACACTGATCCTGACTGAGGGAGACTCAGCCAAAACTCTGGCTGTCTCTGGTCTGGGAGTGGTTGGTAGAGACAAATATGGAGTGTTTCCTCTTCGTGGGAAAATCCTCAATGTCAGGGAAGCTTCTCATAAGCAGGTTGGTTGGAAAATGGTTACAGTTACGTGTTGGAAGGTGTGGTGTGATTTATGCCATGAGTCAGTGCAGCTGCACCTGGAGCACTGGATCTCCAAGGAGCAGTGTCTTAAACACCTGAGTCTTCCCTCATCTTGAGCCTGCCTCACTGGTTAAGTAGCAATATTGATTAAGTCCTGTTCAGTGATTTGCCTGAGGGGATAATGTTCGTGTTGTGGATTGGAAAATGTTTGGAAATATCTAGAATACTTTAACCATTAGAAATTACAAGTTTCTAAACAGCAAAAAACACCAGCAGGACAGAACTCAGCCAGTTATTCACTTACAGATAACTTTATACTTTCTTAAACTACATTTTGAGTTTGAAAGACAAATTTTTATTCTGTGTGATCTCTTTCAGATTATGGAAAATGCTGAAATCAACAACATCATCAAGATTGTGGGTTTGCAATATAAAAAGAACTATGAAGATCAAGAATCTTTAAAAACTCTTCGTTATGGAAAGATTATGATCATGACAGATCAGGTTAGGTTCATTAAAATTGAAAGTTGGGAGAGGATAACTATTAGCACTTAAGTAAAGAGATAGGAAGAAAATAATTCTCTAACTGCTGCTATTGTTTTACCCAATTCTCTGTGTTTCTTTTTCCTATTTTACATTTTTGTGGGTCCTAATGTTTTTTTAACCACAAAAAAAAAAAAAAGAAAATGGTGAGTTACATCAAACAGCTAAACACTGTCTTTCCAGTCTGCTGATTCAAAGTCCTTGACCAGTCCTTCACACTTTTTTTCACCAAAAATCTACTTTTTCTGTTTCTCTTAATTTTCAGCAATTAACACATGGCCACCTTTTTATAGGTGAAAGTTAATAGGGTCAGTTAGCTGGAATTACAGTAATTTACTATTAAGCCAACAATTGTCATTTCCATCAGTCCATGATAAAATTTGGTTTGTTTTTTTTTTCTTTTATAATTCAGGATCAGGATGGATCACACATCAAAGGTTTGCTGATTAACTTCATCCATCACAACTGGCCATCTCTTCTAAGACACAATTTTTTGGAGGAATTCATTACTCCCATCATAAAGGTGAGGGCTGGGGGAGGACGAGGTGAATGACTGAGGATCCATTATCCAAAAATGCCTTTCATTTCACAATTAAAATGTTTGTCCGTTGTAGGCCACTAAAAACAAAGAAGAAATTGCATTCTACAGCATTCCTGAGTTTGAAGAATGGAAATCCAGTACACAGAACTACAACTCATGGAAAATCAAGTACTACAAAGGTTTGTAAAAATTTAATATGGTGAAACTGATCCAAGTCAGAGTATTGATGATTCGATGCAGTCAATCCTGCTTTGCAGAAAGGATTTGGGCTGGGTGTCCTCCAAATCTCTTCCCTCTTGTGATATTCCAATTAGATTTCAAATACCTACAGGAATTACAGACAACATCCAAAACTTCTACATGCCACTGCTCACTTAATTGTAATTCTTAGGACTTTAGTGATACATCTCGTTTTGAAGTAATTTAAGTTTTCAGGAAGTCATCTTCACACTATTTTCATATGATGCATCACAAAAACTGGGCATAGCAAAATATTTCTTTGAATTGGAACTTAATTTAGGCAAAAAGTCATTAGGATTAACTCTCCTGTCCCTGCAGGTTTGGGTACCAGCACATCAAAGGAGGCCAAAGAATACTTTGCAGATATGACAAAACACCGAATTGGCTTCAAATATTCTGGGCCTGAAGATGATGCTGCGATCACCCTGGTAACTAACACTTGATTTAATTGCTGACTTACTACCTTTGGTATTTCACCTTGTAGAGTGCTCTCTCTGTATTTTCTCTTGAAATGCTCTTCGAGGCCTTTGGGCTGGAGACAATCTCTGTGTTACCAAGGCTACAGCTTTAGCTGAACCAGGAGCAGCGAATCTGCCCCTCGACCTCAGGGCAAGAGTACCCTTTTAATGATGGGTTTTAAATATAGCTCAGAACAAACTAATCACTACAAACCAATTGACATTTTCAGACACAATTGTAAATATTCCTTGAGTATTTTTCTGAGTATTCTGCTGCAGTTTTCTCCCAAGTCAGATCTTCCCTTCCTCCCCCAGTGCGAAACGGTGGATTAAAACAGTCCTAATTTCTGTGAACTTCACCTTAGCTGGTCATGCCAAAAAATCAAGATTTTCCCCAAAATATTAACTTCCCCTCAAATCTGCTTTAGTCTTTTGTTCTTATTTTAAAAATCTATAAATTTGAACCTAACTACTCTGTCTTCTACAGAATGGTCAAAATTATGCTCTTAATATGTTTAGCGACAGAAACCTTTTATTGCATTTCTTGGGCTCTTAAATCAGCCTGTTTAGCATGTTGTTCTCCTGGGTAAGCTCTTCCTTTTTCTCAAGTGATCCAATAGTGCACAACCACAGAATGTTCTGGAATTGAGTTACTTTTCCTTTTGTAACATCCAGGCCTTTAGCAAGAAGAAGATAGAAGAGCGAAAGGAGTGGCTGACTAATTTCATGGAGGATAGAAGACAACGGAAGCTGCACGGTCTGCCAGAGGTAAAAGGTTTATGTTTATAAGGAAACTGGTTTCCAGTCTCTGCCTGGGGCTGTTCTCAGCTTCATCCCGGCACGCCAGAGCTGCACACAGCTCAGTCAGTGAGTCAGGTCCGGATTAAAGGACGTTGAAAATGTGTCAGGATTTTGCAGAGCGGCTTCTTCTCTCATCTTATCAATGTAGCCTCATTGTCAATTATCCGACTGTCAATTTCGTTTTTAACTCTCATCTTTTGAGCTACTGTATCAATAGGAAAATGATAACTCAAGCAGAGGCAAATGAAGTCTTTATTTCCCCTAAAATGGGGGAAAAAATGATTCCTGGGAAGTGTTTCTCTTTGCCAGGCAAAGGGTGTCAGCACTTGAGCTGTATTTATCTGGTCTTACAAGAAATTCCCATTTCAGTGAAACTAGCCAAGAAACTGATTTAGCCCTGTTAAAATTAAGGCAATCTTCTCTCTGTTTTTCTTAGGAATACCTGTATGGGAAGAACACTGATTATCTGACATACAATGATTTCATCAACAAGGAGTTAGTGCTGTTCTCAAACTCAGATAATGAGAGATCAATCCCATCACTGGTTGATGGTAAGTGATTTCTAAGTCGTGATTCTGCTTGGTGTATCTCAGAAGTGAGGAAATGGGTGTTTGATGGCACATGAGAGCCAGGGAACCTGCTGAGGTTTCAAGGTCAATATCCTGAAGTCTGTTTCCTGCTCAGGTTTTTTTTCTCTTTGGATGAAATGTATCATCCATTTTGTAGTATATTATTGCCAGTACCTTACTCAGCTGGTACAGAATCTTTAGGTGCATAAGTAGTTCTTGTATCTCTCTAGCAAGCAAAAGCCAAGTGCATCACATCACACTTTCTAACCACGAGGTCTTTTCTTTTTTCATCCAGGTTTGAAGCCAGGTCAGAGGAAAGTTTTGTTCACCTGTTTCAAACGAAACGATAAGCGGGAGGTGAAGGTTGCTCAGCTGGCTGGTTCTGTCGCTGAGATGTCCTCATACCATCATGGTGAGGTAAGAACCTGCCTGGGTGTGCAAAATACCTTAAAGGGAAGGTAAAAACCCTTCTGTTTGTGTGAGTTCTGATGCCTCTAAAGCCAAATTAGATGTCTGAGTGTGTACACCAAAGGGAAGTGGCTGTTTAGCTGTTTTCACCATTAATTCTTCAGTGTTAATTTATTCTCACATTGGTCATCTTGCCTGTCCTGTCTGGACTTCACAGGCACATAGTTCATTCAAAAAGCCAAACCAGAAAACCCTACTTAATTTGTGAGGGACTTAGACAGATATTAATAACCTTTCTGCCTGGGTCAGGGCAGGTTAAGCACTACCACAAGGTTCTCTGTGGAGACTGATAGAATCTTTCACTGGGGGTTTCAGAGCAGGTAGGCAGTAACAGGTAGAGACATAAGTCAGCAGTAGGTAGAGACAGGGCTCACTAGAACATTTCAGATGGTTTTGGGGTGCATGGTTTCCTCCAGTATTTCATCAATTGTGTTTACCCTCTGTATCAATGAAGTTCTTGGTGTGAATGTTGCCTTGCTTTGTCCATCCCCTGAGCCATTCTGCATGTTCAGCTTTGCACCTCCTTTATTGCAGGCCGCACTGATGATGACCATCATTAACTTGGCTCAGAACTTTGTGGGCAGCAATAACCTCAACTTGCTGCAGCCCATCGGTCAGTTTGGCACAAGGCTGCACGGAGGGAAGGACTCTGCCAGCCCTCGATACATCTTCACCATGCTCAGGTCAGCATTCCAGAGTTCTTACTGTCTTAAAGGACTTGATATTACAGCAATTAGAATGAAAAACAAATTGGATTTTCCCCTTTAAAAGTTAAGGCTATACTTGCATGCTCAGAGTAGCAACAATTGAAGTGAGATTCAGGTGCTTAGATTATGGAAACATGGCTATCAATGCAGAGAATATAGAAATGAAAGCAGAACCAAAGGGAGAAACCTGGATGGGAAAATAAAAATTAGGGAGGTTTCTTTCTGCCTGGCAGTCATGTTCTGTAACAAGAATTTTGGTTTAAATTCCCTTCTCCATTCCAGTCCCCTGGCACGCTTGGTGTTCCCACCGATGGATGACAACGTCCTGAGGTTCCTCTATGATGACAACCAGCGTGTGGAGCCAGAGTGGTACATGCCCATCATCCCAATGGTGCTGGTCAATGGGGCTGAAGGGATTGGTACTGGCTGGGCCTGTAAGATCCCCAACTTCGATATCAGGGAAGTTGTGAACAATATCCGTCGGCTGATGGATGGAGAAGAGCCACTGCCAATGGTAAATAATATAATTTACAAACAAATGTCTTGGTTGTTAGTTTATTGAGCTCACATTGAGCATTTTATGGGCGTGCTTAAAAAAAGAGGCATCCACACAAAGCTGAATCCAGTGTTTTTTCTCCTCAGCTTCCCAGTTACAAGAATTTCAAAGGCACCATAGACGAGCTGGGGCCTAATCAGTATGTGATAAGTGGTGAAGTGTCCATCCTTGATTCTACAACCATCGAGATCACTGAGCTGCCTGTCAGAACATGGACACAGGTAATAAACAGGGAATCTGCTCTGGGAACGTACAGTTTGCTCTTTAAAGCAAAAAGCGAGTTGTGGGTTTTGGGTGTGACTTTGCTTCTTTTTCCTCAGACATATAAAGAGCAGGTTCTGGAGCCGATGTTGAATGGGACTGAGAAGACCCCTCCTCTAATCACAGACTACAAAGAATATCACACTGACACCACGGTGAAGTTTGTGGTGAAGATGGCTGAAGATAAACTAGCAGAAGCTGAAGCTGTGGGGCTGCATAAGGTCTTCAAACTCCAAACAACTTTAACATGCAACTCCATGGTACGTGACAGATTTTGCTGAAGGAATTTCTTGGTTTTACTCAGACTCTGGACAGCTGCAGTCGTTGCGTGAAACAAAAATCCTCTTTGGCAGTAACCTATTCACTCTGATTTTTCTGCTGTTACTGGTTTTAAATCAGCTTTGAAAGGTCAAGAGCCTGGCTTAGGAGTGGACCCAGAGTGGATGGTTTGCCTGAAGGAGGCAAAACGGTCTGAAATCACAGTTTGCAGAGCTCTTTGAGCCAGCAGCAGGGGCACTGAACGTCTGGTTCCTGACAAAGTGTGAAGCTTTGATGCGAGATGTTTGTCCTGCACAGAGCTCTGAGATTCAAGTAACCTTAACTCTACTGTGTGCATTCAAGAAATTCTAAAATTGTCTCTGCTGCTGTGCTCACGAACCGAAGTAGTTTCTAGAACAACACTGAGATTTGATAATTTGTTGGTTAATAATTCAGTGGTACCATCACACCTGTGTTACAGGTAACTTTCAGTGGGTTTGGAATCAGTTTTATCATCATAACACCCATGTTCTTTCATTTTCCTCCAGGTTCTTTTTGACCATGTCGGCTTTATCAAGAAATACGACTCTCCCCAGGATATTCTTAAGGAGTTCTTTGAACTCCGGCTCCGATATTACGGTTTGAGGAAGGAATGGCTTATTGGGATGCTGGGTGCTGAGTCTGCAAAGCTGAGCAACCAGGCTCGCTTCATCCTGGAGAAAATAGATGGCATAATTGTGATTGGTATGTTGTTCTTGGTGACTGGGATTGTAACTGGGAGAACTGGGTGATCTCTTGAGCTCTGTCAGCACCCCCTCGGCCCCAGGCTGGCTTTTACAAACCACACCAGGGCTTATCTCTGTTCCGGTGACATCCAAGAGGAAAATGCTTCACAGAGTATCCTTGGTCTGTGTATTATACACATAATAATGACAATGGGATACTTAAGCAGCTTTCCAGCTCTGTGTGTGAGAATTTTTGAGAGAATTTCTTAATAGTTTAGCAATAATTCCTACTTTTTTCTGACTTGGTAGGAGTAAGAGGTAATTATTTGTGGGTTTAGAAAGGGCAGTGTTTGCTGTTAAATGCATTCCCAAGAATCTGTATCTCTCTCCATTATCTTTGTGAACCTCTGCAAAAATACTCTGCGTTCTCAGTGGACTGGGGGCTCGAACTTAGATGATACTTGAGCAGCAGCATCTGAGAATCATGAGCTAGAAAAAGAAGCAGGTCTTTGTTCCCAACATACACATTTTTCAATCAACTTTTCCCCCTCGGTGTAAAAGCCGGGCTGTGTTCCGCTGCCTTCACGGAGGATGCGGCCAGACAACGTGTCATAAGATGCTTTGTGGTTTGTGTCTGAAGGCTGCCCAGTAATCCCAGCAGCCTGGGTCTGTCTGACTGAACTCAAGAAGAGAAATAATTCCCCTGAAATGCATTTTCTTGGGTTTTTTTGTAATATGTAGTTCCAAGGCTGCCAGAGCTGGTTTCATTTGTATTTGTGTCTCATGGTTGATGGCTTCTGATACCTTAAAAATGAGCAAATTCCAGCTGAAGCATTTCCAGTGGTTGAGCACTTAGAGCATAAATTTCCCGAGTGATGTCTAATGAGGTGCAAGCTATACCACACTATCAAGGGTTTCTTTCTCCACCTGCCTGTCATGATAAAACCTGTTTTATACCTTTTTTCCCCAAGTTCAAAAACTACTTAAAACAGGGGAAATGCATGTATGGAAACAAAAATACTAACATTTTTTTGGCTGGTACAGGAGAAATGCTTCCCTGACAAATCACCTGCTAAATAGGAGTTTTTCAGGTGTTGTTCAGGCTTTTCCACACGTCCCAACTGTGATGTGGAAAGGCTGGTTTGGAGCTTTCTAGGCTGCTGAGTAGCTACAACCACAGGATCCAAAGTGTAACTCCTATCTGTTGCTCCTAACAGCGACTGGTAGTGGGCACTGAGTGACAATCCTGAAATGTCTGTTTGCAGAAAACAAACCCAAGAAAGAGCTGATTCAAGTTCTTATCCAGAGAGGGTACGAGTCTGATCCAGTGAAGGCTTGGAAGGAGGCTCAAAACAAGGTAATGCCTCAGTCATCCTCTGAATATGCACAAACTGGCCCCGAGCTCTGAGGCTTCATAATCCTTAGAGAGGCCCAAGTTGCTTTTCAACTGGCAGGATTCAAGGGCTTCTGTGTTTGATCAGTAGCCCTGCCCGTGTGTGTCAGGGTTTTTGTTGACTGTGTTTGTTTCAAATCCACATTTAGGATGAAGAGGAGGAGGAGGAGGAGGAAGGGAGTGACAAAGAATCAGCTGCAGCCTCCGGCCCAGACTTCAACTACCTGCTGAACATGCCCCTGTGGTATCTGACAAAGGAGAAGAAAGATGAGCTCTGCAAGCAGAGGGATAACAAAGTATGTGCCTTCCTTACCTTTTAAAAGCATTATATTTATAATATATGATGTGTTACACAGTTTATTTTTGGCTGGTGGGTTGAGATGTGTGACTAAGGATTATGGTCTGTGATTCCCATCAGGAACAGGAGCTGGAAAACGTTAAGCGCAAGAGTCCCTCTGACCTGTGGAAAGAAGACCTTGCTGCCTTCATTGAAGAACTCGATGTATGTTGATGCTCAGTGCAGGCAATCAACTCCTTTGTCTTATCCACCAGCCCTTTATTGATTTTGTATTTTTATTTTTGTGTTATTTTCTCTTCTGCAGGTAGTGGAGGCCAAGCAAGCACAGGATGAGAGTGCAGGGATTGTTGGCAAACCTTTGAAGGTGAAAGGAGGGAAAGCAAAGGTGAAGAAACCCCAGCTGGCAGAAGTAATGCCATCCCCTCATGGCATCAGGGTTGTTCCTCGGATCACTCCTGAGATGAGGGCAGACGCAGAGAAGAAAACTAAAAAGAAAGTAAAGGTAAAAAACAGCATTCCAAATGCTTGATCTTCCTTTGCATCCTCTTCAATATAGTCCTAAAGAAATGTGAGTCTTTGTTAGCTGCACTTGTCCTGTTGAAGCAGTTGTTCAGGAGTGGGACAGGACCTCAGGATTTGGGAAACAGTGGGAATAGGGGTGTCTCAGTCTGAAGGAGAACAGACTCACATATCAGGAGATGGCTTAGAGGGAAATTTTTGGCACGCTGCAGTGCCAGAGATGGGCTGGTAGCTCAGAGAAGGGGGGGGATGCAAGTGAGGTTGTTCCAGGTGTCTTGGGAATTTGATAAACCCTCTAGCAGGCAGGAAGCACAGCCAGTACATTCCCTTCTCCAGAACAGCCTTTGCATTCCCAGCAATGCTTTCACCCACTTAATGCCATCATTGTTCTCTGTATCAAGGAGATAAAGAAGATTGAATCTTTTTATAGGACTAGTTGAAATTGTGCCATTCAGCCATTTCCAACAGAGAAGTATAACCCATCCCCTCACCTGTTTGGCCCTGGAAGCCACAAAGGTCACTCTTTTCCTCCACATGATTCCACCCAACAAGTTTTTCCAAATAACTCACTTTTGTTTTTATCCTGCCCTGCCCAGTCCCATGTCCCCATCCCCCCAGAGCCAGCACACAGCAGCAGGACCAAGTGCTCCAAAGTGGGGCCAGAGTTCCTGTTTTTGTTCATGTTGGATTTTGCCTTTTAAGTCACCTGATTTGGGGGCAAATCCTGTCTGTAATCAATTCTACACACAGTTTATTTCAGACTCAGATTCCTTGTACCAGTAACTTTTTCATGGCTAAAATAAGCTGCTCCTTTCCTCCATTACCCCGTGTGCCACTTTTGTGTGAGCTGACTCACTGTTTGGTATCTGCTTGCATCTGCAGAGTGAAAAAACTGAATTTGATGAGAATCAGGATGAAAACACATCCGGAGAGAAGGAGTCTGCAGGCCTGAAGCAGAGATTAGCGCAGAGGCAGAAGACTGAGAAAGGTAAATGCTTTGATGTTATTCCCTCCAAGGAAAAGAAGGAAAGGGTTGTCAGTTTGGTTATCTGACCTCTTCCTGAAGGTGGTGAGCAACACCTAGGATCAGTAGTTTAAAAACTAGGTGAGAAAGTGATCCTGGATAACGGTCAAGCAGGATAGATTCCTATTTCTCTTTGTTTAAGCCCAAATCATCTGAATTCAGTGTATTTTTTAGCTGAGCCTGAACTATACATGGAAGTTTGCTAGTTCATCCTGCCTCTCAATATTTTTCAGGAGCTAAGAGACAGGCCACTCTGCCTTTCAAGCCAATAAAGAAAACCAAGAAACAAAACCCTTGGTCTGACTCAGAGTCTGATTCAGAGTCTGATTTTGAAGCACCTCCTCAAAGAGAGAGAGTGGTTCGCCAGGCAGCAGGTGAGTGAGGACATGGATGCAGGAAGAGGGATGGTCCTCCTTGTGGAGGAGAAAATGGAACAGACTATTTAGGGACCTCCCAGAGCCTCAGGTCACATTTAGAAATCATCTTTAAAAGGCTTCTTTATTTTACTGTCTGAAACTATAAAATATTTCTACCATTTGTGCACATTTTCAAGGAAAAGTAGAAATGGGCAACTAGAGAAATATGGCTGTTAGGTTTAATTACACAACTGTCTTGGCAAATTAAATGTGTTGTGGGTGAGGTTGGAAGACTCCAAATGACAGAACACGCTTTTCATTTGGAGTCTTCTCCCTGGCAGTCTCAGCATCTGCTTGTTTTTATTCAGATCTTTATTTTTTAATACTGTAGCTAAAATATTGAAAAAGAAACAGAACTGCATACTGCCAAATGTGTAAAATAACACATCTGTGTTCTTCCATCAGCCAAAGCCAAGCCCGTGGTCATTTCGGACTCAAATCCCTCCAGCTCAGATGAGGAGTACAAATTCCAGGTTGACAGTGAAGACAACTCTGATTCGGACACAAACTCTAAGAAAAAGGCTCCTCCCAAGCCCAAACCTGCTCCCAAGTGAGTATTTTTCCATAATCACTAGAAATTAGCTGTGTTTTAATGCTACGGAGAAATTAAAAGGGATTTTTTTCTAATGCCTTCTTTAGTGCATCATAAACTAAATTAAAAACTTGGGGTTTTCTTTTCCAGGGAAACCACTGAAAAAGCAGCAAAAGCTCCCAAGCAAAAAGCAGCACCAAGTGCTGCCCCTGGTGAGTGTGAGACCTCTATCCCAATGAGGATTGCTCTGTAATCCCTCAGCAGTGCACAGGGAAGAGCAGAGGGGATAACTTGGCTGTTTCAGGCTGACTTTTTGCTTTCCTTATTCCATTCCAGTCGAAGATGTCCCTGAGGAGAAGGTGAGCCAGGCTCCTGCAGCTCCGTCCGTCCCAGTGCCAAGCACCAAGGCCGTGACCAAAAAACCTCCTGCAGCCAAGAAGGCCGGAGCCACCAAGGGTAAGGGCAGCTCAGCAACATCAGTTCTAGAGAACAATTATAATTCCTGTGGGAAACGGGCTGAGGGATTTCACTTGGCGTTCCAAGGCCTGGGCAACTGGAGTTTGCATTTTAGCAAAGATCTGAGGTTTGTGGCAGAGGTTCTCTGGTTGTCATGTTTGAGGTCTGTTTCCAAACATATCATGTTCTAGTTCATGTTGGACATGC
Organism: Sylvia atricapilla; assembly: GCF_009819655.1. Taxonomy (NCBI): domain Eukaryota; kingdom Metazoa; phylum Chordata; class Aves; order Passeriformes; family Sylviidae; genus Sylvia; species Sylvia atricapilla. The sequence goes on along the minus strand of NC_089166.1, from coordinate 1,326,716 downwards.
TTGGAGGGAGGGAATTTTAGTTTAGGAACAGGAAAAGTGAATGCTTCCTACAGTGCTATGTAATACTTGGCAGGGATAATCCGAGTGGAATTTGTGTCTTGCAGTCAATGTCCTACTTCATGTCTTTTTGGGAAGGAAAGCTGCCTTGCAGCAGGCAAGCTTTTGGGGGTAGTTTGATCTATTCAGTGCTGGATGCATCTGATCTATCTCCAGCATTTGACTCGGGGTTTTTTAAACTCAGCTGCCAGACTTTGATGACACTGTGTTGTGTATTCCAAATGGAATCAACTCAGTGTTGATACCAGCAGAAAAATAGTGTTACTTCCACTCCTAAATTAAGAAAGCATGTTATCACTCAGAAATGGCCTGAAATGAGCTGAACTGGAAGTTGTGCTTCAAGATGCTCTTTTCAAAAGTGAAAATATAGGTAAGAAGGGATGAGTGAGTGAGTGGGAAATTCCTTCCTCCCTGTGCAGGAATTTGAAGGCCTGAGATGGGTTACGGAGCCTTGAGAGATCAGGACTATTCAATCTGAAATAGTCTGTAAATTGCTTTGGGGACACTTTAATTTGATCCTCTAAATGTAGCGGAACTGAGCAGATAAACAACCTCATTCCTCACCATCTGTGGAAGAGGGATCTTTCTAGAAACCCCAGCTTCAAACGGAGCCGATCTGTGCGCTGACCCCGCGGCAGCGCAGAGCCTGTTTCTGTTGGAAGTATTTCCCAAACTGGGAACGAGAGAGGAGCGAAACAGGGGTTTAACACCGTGTTCTCTTCCAGACAACCAGCCCTCCATCATGGATATCCTGGCCAAGAAAAAGGCTGCACCCAAACCCAAGCCAGCGGCGAAGGAGGGATCCCTGCGCGCCGGGGGTGACAACGCCAAGGGGAGGAAGGTTCTGAAGAGGCAGCCAAACTCTTCGGATTCCGATTCAGATTTTGGCTCAAAGGCTTCCAAATCTGTTGCATCAAAGGTTTGTGCAATACCATCAGCGCCAAGGGAACTGTGGAGCGTGGGGTGGGTTCTTCTGGCAGGAAAAGCCTGGTGGAGGTTCAAACCTCTCTACCTGGGTGTGGGGAATGGGGAAGAGGGGAGTCATAGAATCATGGCGTATTCTGAGCTGGAAGGGGACCCACAGGGCTCAGAGAGTCCAACTCCCAGCCCTGCACAGGACATCCCAGCAATCCCACCCCAGGGGAGTCCAAACACTCCTGGAGCTCTGTCAGCCTTGGGGCTGTAACTTTCTCTGGGGAGCCTGGTCAGGGCCTGACCACCTTTCTTTCATAAGGGTCAGACACCCCGGATCCTTGGTCTGCTCCCACCACAAACACCCACCATCCCCTTGGCACAGTGGGCATGTGGTGCTGTTCATTCTGTTCCTTGTGGATGCTCAGATCCCTGATTCCTTTCCTGCTTTCCCTCCAGAAATCCAAGCTACAGGACAACACCTTCACCACTGACTCTGGTGACGAAAGCCCCGTACCTCAGCCTCGTGCCAGGCCTGGCCGCCTCAAAAAACCTGTCCAGTACCTCGAGTCCTCTGAGGATGATATATTTTGAGGTTTTAGGAAAATTTTAAACTCCAGATCCACAATGAGCCTTCAGCAGTGCTCCAGAGCTCCCACCAAAGACCATCTCAGCCTAGGAAATCTTCACCAAATGTGAGCCACTCCAGAAAGTTCGTTACAGGTGAACACAGCTCGTTTGTTCTTGCTTTTAAATAAGTTAGATGTGTTTAAACAAGAACTTCCCTTTTTTTGGTGAACACTGGAGCCATTGCCCAGCGAGTGCTGCCGCACTTCCCTCTTCCCCATTATTTGACACTTTGTGGTCATTTTAGTGTTAAAGCTGAATTTAGGATATGCTAAATCCTTTCAAATTTTTACATCTCTCGTGAAATATCTTACAGTACATGAGTTTTTAGTTCCACCACCCAACACAGGTGAGCTGGAATCATTTTTCCAGCACTGTTCCTTCACGATGTAAATATTTCTATGTTTTTTCTTGTTGTCCTGACTTTGTTCGTTTAAATATTTGTCTAATAAAAGTGTCTTTACTTCTTTTTCTTCACTGAATTTGTGTGTTTTTAGGGAAAAACAACTGCAGAGCTTGTGCTAAGCCCTCCCTCTCTCAGAGCAGAGGGCTTGGCACAGGCTCTGGGGGGTGCTGGGCTAGTTGGCCACTTCCCCACTGGCTGTGGCCACTGTGGCTCCACAGCTGAATTCTTGTGAACACCCCTGTGGTCCCAGCATGGGGGGAGCTGCTTGCCCAGAGCAGCTGTGGTTGCCCCATCCCTGCAAGTGTCCAAGGCCAGGTTGGAACAACCCTGGTCTAGTGGAAGATGTCGCTGCCTATGGGAGGGGATGGGACTGGATGCAAACCGTTCCCATCCAAACCATTCCATGAAACCCCAGGGCCCCCCGTGCTATCGGTGCTCTGCTGGAACCCAGTCAAGTGTGGAAAGCACTGTCAGATTTTCCACTGGCTCTGGAGAGCGTCTCCGGCGCGTCCCCTCCGAGGGCCGGGCTATTTACAGCTCCTCTGCTGCAGAACACGACCCATGACACAGCCACGGGTGGGTTGTGGGGCTGCTCTCAGAACTCTGGCATCACCCTAATGTGGGTGTAGAGCTCTGGAGTGGACCACGGGGTCCAAACCAGGAGTTTCCCATCCCAAAACCTTGGATGGGGTGCTGGGCTCCGGGGCATCAGGCACTGCCCCACCCTGGGCATTGCACGTCCCCAAGGGGTGAGGCGGGTCTGAGGGTGACCTGGGTTGTCCCGGGCTCTGCTCCCGTTACTGGAGAGGGGATTTGAGCGGCCACCAGATGCTGTCAGCCCTGGGCAGGAGCTGGCAGGAGCCCTGACTGCCACACAGGATTTTGTAGGGGGATCAGTCTACACGTGCCAGAGCTGAGGGACAACCCGGGAAGACCCACAGGACCCCCAACAGCCCTGGCACAGCGTCCTGGGGCAGAGAGGGCTGGTGCCAGCCGTGAGCAATCCCCCAGGCACTGCAGGGCTGGAGACGTGGCAGCAGGGCTGGGTGTATGCCGGGGGGAAGCAGGGCTGGGAGTACCCAAGCTCCGAGGAGTCAGGGGGGTGATGCCAGTGGTGGGGGGAGGCTTTTGGGGGCTGAGTGCTGTGGCTGGGGACCCTGAGGCTCTGTGAGTTTGGGAAGGACAAAGTTTGGGGGCATTTCATTTGGGGGCCACCACCCCTGTCCCAACCTGTGCCGTGGGCAGCTGCTGGCCCTGGGCAGGGCAGCTTTTGTTCTCGAGCCCCCGCTGGCAGTGCTGAGCCCTTCCCTCCCTTCAGGCGCCCCTGCGGGTGCTCTGTCCCTTTAAAAGGACTCCAGGCGTGGCTGTGGGACCATTATCCCATCCCAGCTGGACAAAGAGACTGGACAGTCCCGGACAGCCCTGGACAGCCGGAGCCAGCAGCGCTGGCACGCCGTGGACCGCAGCCTCCGCAGGTACGGGGCTGTTGTGGGGGCCACAGCTCAGCCAGCCCGAGCAGTGGACGGGGACAAGGCATGGGGAGTTCTGGTCCTGCCCTGTTGGTGTCCTTGGACCCATCCCTGGGGGAGAGTCCTGGGCACAGAGGGGACACTCCTGACAGGGCTGAGCGGGGCTGGCAGTGCCTGGGCACCCTCCCGTGAGCGGGGACGCTGTGGTTTGGGCACGGCGAGGGGATGGAGACCCGGAGGGGCTGTGCTGCTGTGCCGGGGTCCCACCTGGAGGACACTGCGTCCCCCCCAGGGTGACCCCGCTCCCACAGCGCGGCCATGGGCGAGTGGGGCTTCCTGAGTTCGCTGCTGGACGCCGTGCAGGAGCACTCGCCCATGGTGGGCCGCTTCTGGCTGGTGGTGATGCTCCTCTTCCGCATCCTGGTCCTGGCCACCGTGGGCAGCGACGTCTTCGAGGACGAGCAGGAGGAGTTCGTGTGTAACACGCAGCAGCCGGGCTGCAAACCCGTGTGCTACGATGCCGCCTTCCCCATCTCCCACTATCGCTTCCTCGTTTTCCACGTCGTTGTGCTCTCGGCACCCGCCGCCCTCTTCGTCATCTTCGCCGTGCACCAGGCGGCCAAGCCGGGGCGCGGGGGGGCTCCCGGCCAGCGCGCCCGCCGCCTCCAGCCCTTCTACGTGGGCAGCGTGGTGGCCAGGATCGCCGCCGAGCTGGGCTTCCTGCTGGGCCAAGCGCTGCTCTACGGCTTCAGGGTGCAGCCCCTCTTCGTGTGCCGCCGCCGGCCCTGCCCGCACCGCGTCGATTGCTTCGTCTCCCGCCCCACCGAGAAAACCGTCTTCATCCATTTCTACTTCGTGGTGGGGCTGGTCTCGGCGCTGCTCAGCCTGGCCGAGCTCGCCCACCTCCTGCGCAAGGGACCCCCGGCCCGGGCCGGCTGCTGCCAGCGGCCGAAGGAGCGGGGTCCGGCGCCGGGACAGCCGGCGGGGGCTGCGGGTGGTCCCCAGCCGCGGGGAGACCTCACCGTGTGACCCGGCTGCCACTGCTCTCAGCCCGGCGGCGACTGCGCATCTCCCTGCCCCGGAGGGGTCTCGGCCCTCGCCGTGCCCGGGAATCCGATCCGCGCCGGGCTGGGCTGTGCCCCGGTGCCCCCGGTTCCTGTTGTGGGCGGCGGATGGGCCTCACCCGGCAGCTGCTGGGAAAAAAATACGGACAAAAAGAAAACAAACAGGTCCCATCCCTGCACAGTGGCAGGAACACCCTTGACCCCCCAGCCCAGCACGGGGGGAGACAGGGCTGCCCCCAAACGCTGTGCTGGGAGTGTCACAAATGCATCAGGGCTGGCCCCTGGCATCGAGGGACATGACTGTGGCCTCAGGAGTGGGAAGGTCGCAGCTTTAGGGTGCTGAGGGAACCCCAAAGGGTTCTGTCCCAGCCTTTGGGGATGACCAGACAGGGAGAGCAATGCGGGGAGGAATCCTGAGCTGCCCTTCTGCAGCAAAGCACAAGCAGGACTTGGGGCACCACAGCCTGACCATCTCCTCCCCACCCCTGCACCCTTCTCCTCCCCTGGTACCCCCACAAGAATAACGAGCCAGGCACTAGAATAAATAAACTTTATTCTGGAGCCAGCCCCCCCCGTCCCCCCTCCCCGTCCTCCCCGTGCCGGCAGGGCCGGGCCCCCATCCCCGCGAGGCCGGGACTGGCACCACCCTGTGCCCCCCACAGTCCCCTCCCCGCCTGGGGGGCCGGGGCAGGGACCGCCCGCTGCCCCCCGACTCTAAAGCCACTAAAATCTCAACAACAACAACAAAAAAAAAAAAAGAATTTAATAATAATAAACCGTGTGCCCCCCCCCCCTCCCTCCTCCCCCGGCAGCGCCCCGCCGTGTCCCCCTCCACCTGCACAGGCCTAAAAACCCCTCCAAACTTTTACAAAGGTTTTAAAACGTATTTATAGATATTTATAGATATTTATATATATATACTTTGCTTTCTTTTCTCTTTTAAATGACTCTGCTTCCTCGGTGTGCGGGGCTGGCCGGGCCCCCCCCGCGGACGGCCGGGGCGGGGAGGGGGTGGCTCGGTGGTCGCGATCCCGTGGGTGCTGGTGCTGGTGGGGCCGGGGCGTCCCCGGGGCCGCGGCCGAGGTCCCCACGCCCCTGAAATGTGACTCAACCAAGGCGCTGGGCCCGGGGCTGGGGAGGTCCCCGCGGGGGCTGCCGAGGAGTCCGCCCCGGGGGGCTGCAGCCGGGCCGGGCGCCGGGACTCCCCCGTGCCGGCGTGCCGGGCTCTGTCCTGGTGCGCGCCGGGCGCGGGTCACGGCGAGTGCGTGGCCGGGCTGCTGCGGTTGGAGCTGGGAGAAAGGCTGGGGCTGCAGCTGCCCGGGGGAGGCCCCAGGCTGCCCCCGCGGGGGCCGCCCGCCTGCCCCCCCATTGTGTCCATGCCCTCCGAGTTCTCCAGCATCTCCTGGATGAGTGGAGGCATCGAGCCCGGGATCTCCATCTTCAGCGTGATCACCCGCTCGGCGCCTGTGGGAGGGTCAGGGTTAGCAGGGTGCTACCAGAAATTGGTATTCCCAAAATAGCGCCCTGAAATTGGCATCCCCCCAAACGGCACCAGATAAAAAGTTCAAAATGGCACCCCCAAAAGGCACCCCAAAAAAACCCCAAAATGGCACCCCTGAAGGGCACCTAAAAAAATCCAAAATGGCACACGAAAACTGGCATCCTCAAATGGATGCCCAAAAACTGGCATCCAAAAAAATGGCATCCCCAAAGCAGCACCCTGAAAGTGACACCCCAGAATCAGTACCCCCAAAATGGCATCCAAAAAGTGACACGGCCAAAACACCACCCTGAAAGCATCACCCTCAAACTGACACCTCCAGCTTTGTTTCTCCCTGTGCACTGAGGACAAGGGACATGGTCACATCCCCAGCATCCCTGGAAGATGCAGTGCTGGGTGTGTGCTCTTCTTCATCCCCTCTGGAGGATGCTGAGTGACCCGGATTCCCCGGTGTCCCCTGGATGCTCCCTCAAGACCCAAAGCCGCAGGACCCTCACCCTTGGCGCTGATGCTGCGCAGGTCTGTGATCTTCATGAGCATCTTGGGGAACATGTGGGGCTTGTTGGGCCTCCTCTTCCTCACGTAGATCTTCAGTGCCTCCAGCAGTGGCTCCTGCAGCTTGTCCACCTTGTCAGGCTGCTCCAGGTCCTGGCGGTCTGGGGAAGGGGGGCACACAGTGGTTGTGGGGAACAGCACATCCCCCTTGCCATCCTTGCCATTGCTTGGGCTTCATTTGGGGTCTCCTCGCTCAGCCACTGGGAGAGGACAGCCGGGCTGCACCGGGGCCCCGCGGGCACTGGGCAGGTGCCCGTCCCTGCACCCACCTCCGCAGATGAGGCAGATGGCACTGAGCAGCCCGGTCTCAGCGTCGTCCATCTCCAGCGGCAGCAGCTGGTTGGCGAAGGCGAAGACCAGGTCGGTGAGGGGCCCGAACCCCGCGTTGTGCATCTGCGTGCGGTTCAGCGTCAGCCCGTCCGAGAAGGTCATGGTGTCCTGCTCCGGCGTGTAGCGCGTGCAGATCCGCAGGATCTGGTGGGGGAGAGGGCGGGAGGCTCAGCCTGCCGTCCTCCCTCCCCGTCCCTGTCCCTGTCCCCGTCCCCCTGCTCACCAGGATGTCGAGGCAGGCGGCTTTGAGGAGGGTGATCTGGTCGGCGATGGTGAGCGTGGTGAAGCCGGGGAGCTGCTTGGCGAACTCCACCGTCTTGATGATGCACTTGGTGGACAACTCGCTGAACTTGTCCCACAGGTCGATGTCCAGGGACACGCGCTGCTCCGAGCTGTTGTTCTGCGGTGGGAAGTGAAGGATGAGGGCACAGGGGGGTGCCACCCTCCCCAGGGCCCCCAGGACCCCCGGGACCCCGTGACACTCACCGTAGTGTATTTGCCGAGCTGGCAGAGCGCGGGGAAGGTCTCCTGGTGGGCTTTGCGCACCTTCTCGATGAGCTCCTCCACCTCTGGTGTGATGATGTAGCTCTCTGAGCACTCCGGCTTGGGCACGTCCTTCTTCTTCTTGTTTCGGTCATTGCGGACCGCTGCAGGAATGGCAGGGTCACTGTCACCTGTCCCCAGTGCCACCCAGCCCACTCTGCACCCCGGGGCAGGATGGGGACCTGCCACCAGCAATGGGCTCAGCTGTAGTGACAAACTCCCAGCGGAGCCATCAGCCCAACAGATTCCTTTAAACAACCCCCGAGTCATTAGGAGCAATTAGGGGTGCTGTTAGACCCCGCAGCCCTGGGGAGCCCACACCCCTCACCAAGGGGACAGTGCTCTGCAAAGCCAACACATCAGAGAGGGACCCCAGGGACAGAGAATGGCAGCTGAGCTGCTCGGTGAGGAGGACGGGAGGGACCCTGGGGGTGGCAGCTGGGAAGGGGGGAGCAGCTGGGAGGAGCCCCAGCCGTGCAGGGTTCAGCCTCTGTGGGCTGAGAGGGCCAGGACCCCTCTTAGGTGCAGGATGAGCCCCTGGGATTCTGAACCCCCCTGGCAGTTCCTGGCTCCTCAGGCTCTGCCAGCTCCTCCCAGGGGTCCCAGGCCCCCAGGGGTTGGCAGATGGGGCAGGACTCAGGGAGGCAGCTGTGCCTCAGTAGTCCTATCCCCCAGGCACCCACCGCGGGGGCACAGCCGGGCACCATGACAACTGCCAGCAGAGCCGGGAGGCCTCATAAGCATCATTTATCTCTGACATTATCAATCACGTGTTGCCTGGGCAACTGCCAGGCTGTGACACAATCCCAGGGGGTCCCCATCCCCCCCGGGCCTTGCTGGGCACACGGTGGGGGCTGCTGGGATGGCCCATCACACCCAGAGCCCCCTGACCAGGACACCAGGCAGGGCGTCCCCATGCCACCCCTGGTCTTCATCCCTCTCCCCATCCCCATCACTGACCCCATCCCTGTCCCCATCCCCACTCACACTCCTTGGACATTCCGACTTCGAAGCACTTCTGGAGCCGGCAGTACTGGCACCGGTTGCGCGTCACCTTGTTGATGATGCAGTTCTTGTCCCGGTGGCACGTGTACACCATGTTCTTCTGGATGCTGCGGCGGAAGAAACCCTGGGGACCCCGCACGCCCCGGTCAGCGCCTGCCACGGGGACCCCGAGCACCCCGAGGACCCCGGGGAGCCGTGGTGGCAGTCGGGGCCGGTGGCAGCGCTCACCTTGCAGCCCTCGCAGGCGCTGACCCCATAGTGGTACCCCGAGGACTTGTCCTGGCACACGAAGCAGGGCTTGTAGATGCGGGGCAGGGGTGGGGGCGACGGGGGGCTGGGCACGATCTCCTCCGAGCTGGTGCTCTGCGTCTCGACGGCTGTGGGGAAAGGGGTGGCACTCAGGGCACGGAGCCCCCCGGGGCAGTGACCCCCCACCCTGCACCCCAGAGCTGGTCCCCAGCACCGTGCTGCCCACCCCGGCCCTGGCGCCAGGTCGAGCGGGGCCAGCGGGGAGAGGACGCGTGCTGGGAAGATGCAACGTGACATTTCCAGGTCACGGAGACGATGTGGAATTCAGGCAGACAAAAAAAAAAGGGAAAAAAAAAAAAAGCAAAGAAAAGGGCCAGGATCCCAGGAGCCCCCAGCCCAGGCAGTACTGCCAGAGGATGGGGGGACGGAGGGTGCAGGGCCAGCCTGGGGACGCCAGTGCCACATACTCCCTCACATGTGTGGGCACATGTACAGGTGACCCCCACTTGTACAGTGTGATCCCCATATATACAGGGTGACCCCCACAGCCCGAAGGTCACCCACCATCCTCAGCCAAAGCATGACCCCCCCAAGTGGGGACAGGCACAGTGGCACTCCATGGGCCACCTCGAGGTCCCCCAATGGAGGACACCCCCAAGGGCAGCACTGCCTTTGTCCCCATAAGAAGCAGACCCTGGCCCTAACAGCACAGGAGACACAGCCAGGCACCCCAAAACCTCATGGAACATGCCTGTTCCCCTCCTGCACTCCAAAACCTCGGGCATGTGCCTCTTGCATCCCAGAAGCACCCCTGTAACCCAGGACCCTGCAGAAGATGCCTAAGTCCCCCAGGCCAAGCCTTGGCCCCTGCCCTGGCACAGTCCAGGCAGGGGGGTTTCAGTGCACTTGGGGTGCACCCCTGGCACGGGAGAGGCTCAGCACAGTTTGGTGCAGCCCTGCACGTATGGCAAGGGGGTTCAGCACAGTCAGGGTGCACCCCTGGAGCTGGGGAGGGGCTCAGCACAGTCGGGGTGCAGCCCTGGCGTGGGGCGCAGCCAGGCAGGGGTTAAGCGCTCCCCGGCTGCTCCGGGATGTTTGCGAATGTTTTTCTGCAGCGGAGCCAAGCGAACCAGTCAAACAGGATATTAAAGGCCAGGCCCGGCGGGGGAGCCCGGGCCCCCCCCCGCCCCGCCGGCCCCTGCACCCCAAAAAGGGCCCCACGGCCGCCCGAGTCCCCCCGGGGCCCGGGAGCTGGGGACAGCCCCGGCCGGGGACACCCAGCCCAGGGAAGGGACCCCAGTGAAATGGGGGATTTGGGGAGTGAAGGGTGGGGGTCCCCAGCCCGGCAGTGCCAAGGCCACGGGATGGGGCCAGGGAGGGGACAAGAGGACAAAGCCACCCCTGACGCTTGTCCGCAGGCGCCAACGGGGACTGGGAATGCGCGGGGTGTGACAGGAGCGTGCGGGGCAGGGTGAGGAATACGTGGGGTGGGATATGAGGTCACGGAAATGAGTGTGTAAGGTGGGACAGGAGTGTGTGGGGTGGGACAGGAGTGTGTGGGGCACAAGGGGAATGGGTGAGGTGGGATATGAGGGCACGGAGGTGACAGTGCAGGGTGGGATATGACTGTGTGGGGCACCGGGGGAGTGTGTAAGGTGGGATCTGAGTGTGTGTGATGGGCCGGGAAGGTGCAGGGAGGGATGTGAGTGTGCAAGGTGGGACACAAGGCTGCGAGGTGGGATGTAGGTGTGAGGGGTGGGACATGGGCGTGGGGGCGAGCGCCGGGCAGAGCTCCCGGGCTGAATAAATCACCGCTGCCACTCGAGGGAGCGGAGCCATTAAAGTGACTGAGCGAACGTCGTCTATAATTTATCGCCTCTTTTATATAATTTAAGAACTTCCTCGTGGAGAGCTGCACTCACAAAACGCGGATTTGACAAGATTTTGATGTGCTGGGTGCGGAGGGGGGAGGGGAGCCGGCTCCCTCCGCGTTCCTGAGCTGGCAGAGCTGCGCCAGCACCTCGGGAATCCCCTGCCACCCCCGTCACCAGCCACTGGACCACGGTGCCACCGCAGAGGGGACACGGACACAGCCACAGCCACCAGCCTGGCCAGCCCTCCACGAGCCCCTCTTATTGTAGGATCAGGGCTCGGTGCCCCTCGGCAAGGGGAGGGCACAGAGCAGCACCCAAAGGCGCTGAGTGCAGGATGGTGTGAGGCAGGATGGGTGCCAACCTCCCCTGCTGGAACACGGCTGGGTGCCGCTGGGGACACGGTAGACCCCAATGCCCAGGCTCATCCCGTCCCCCAGCCCGCTCCCCTCCCGCAGCAGAGGGAACCCCGCTGTCCCCCCCGGCCGAGGCAGCGCAGCCCGGCTCCAGCTGCAGACCAGATGCTGCGGCTCCGCCAGATCCCGGGTGAACGCTGAACGCGCCGCCCCCGCCCGCGGCCCCGCCGGCTGCTTCCTGCCCGCGCCGGGGGACCCCGGGGCACCCCGACACCCGCACCCCCGCCCTGGCGTGGGAAAGCGCCTGCGGGGACACCCCGTGTGCCAGCGCCCGGGGGGACACCGGCCTCCGCACCGCCACCGTCCCGCCGTGGCTCCGGGACAGACCGGCCGGAGGAGCGGGGAGGACCGGGATGGGGGGACTGGGGAAGGAAGCCCACCCGAGGGTCGCAGCGGGGGTCACCGGGGGTCCCCGCAGTCCTGGCCGTGCCAGGGTTCACAGCCCCCCCACAGGAGAGTGGAGGCCCACCCAGGGCTTCCCTGCCGATGAAAACCCCACGTGCCCCGAATTCCTGCGCCTCTGCAGGAGAAGGGGGAGAGAGGGAAGACGGTGCCGGGAGCCCTGAGCCGTGGGGTGCCCGGTCCTGTTCTAGTGCCACCGGCCACGGGACTCGGCCCACCGGCCACCGCCGGGTCCCCACGGCGCATCCTGCCCTGGCCCCGGTGTCTGCCCCCTGCCAGCACCAGGGCCTGGCGCTCCCAAAACCCCGACACACCCACAGCTTTCACAAGGCCATGTGAGGCCACCGTGTGCCCAGCGGCGGAGGGGGGATGCCACGCACAATCCAACCCCATGTACCCCTCTCACACCCCCACAGCTCTCCAAAAACCCCCAACAGCACACGGCTCCACAGGGGCAGGGAGTTCCCACTGTTGTGGTGGGCTCCTCCAAGACCTTCCACCACCCTCAGGAGCTGCCTCGTGCCTCGGTTTCCCCATGGCGGCAGCCCCAGTGCTCTCTGGGGGTGTGGGTGGGCTCCCCGTGCCCCCCGAGCAGCTCTGGCTCCGGTGCCAACGCAACACACCCCGCCGGGCAGGGCAGTGCCGTGCCACGCTGGGCCAGCAGCCAGCACCGCGGGGCCAGCGGGCACAGCCGCAGCTGGCTCTGAGGAAACTGAGGCACAGCACGGCTGCCCTGACACCACTGAGCCCTGCCCGGGCTGGCACCTCCGGGCTGGGGAGACACGGCACCTCGCGTGACGTCGGGAGCAGGGCACGGAGCCAGGGAGTCCCGCCAGCGCCCGCTGCCCATGCGCTCGCCAGGTCACGGTCACCGTGACCAGAGCCCCGAGGTGCTCCAGCCAGGGCAGGGGACCCGCGTCCACCCAGCGCTGCGGCCCACGGAGAGTGGGGGGACACAGAGAGGGGACAATGGCCCCCAGCTACCCTGCTCAGGACAGTCAGAGCCGGGGGGCCCTGTGCTAAGGGAGCCCGGGACCCCCCTGCCCACCCTGCCTGAGCGAGGTCTCGGGGGCAGCCCCCAGCCCGCACAGAGGCAGCGGGAGCCCCCGCATGTCCCCAGCGCAGACAAAGGCCCCTCGGCCGCGCTCGGTGCCAGCGCAAAGGTCGAGCGGCCCCGAGACAATGAGCGGAGCGAGACCGGGGGTCCACGGCCACACACCCTTTGCACCGCGCCGGCCACGGGCACGCCGCCATGGGCCCCCGCCCTTATCGGGGTGAAAGTCCCACGGAACACGGCAGGACTTTCCCTGGGCCGTTGTGGTGGCCCCTGGGTGTCAGGGCACCGGCTGCCCACATCGGGGGCATGGGACTCCTCCAGCGCCCCCAAATCTCAGTCGCCCCCCACACCGTGGGCACAAACCAGAGCAGGGCTCCACATCCCCTTGGGGGAGCAGCTCCCAGGCTGGCCGGCACTCGGAGCGCGCTGCCCGAGCCCCCCACCGCCCATCCCGGCCCGGCGGTGTCCGCACACCCTCCGTGCCCCCCGCCTCCGCACGGGCATGGGGGGACACTGGGCCGTGACCCCGTCGGGGACAGAAGGCAGGGTCCCGCCAGCCGGAACAAGACTGCTCCAGCCCCACATCCACACCCAAAAGCCCCCGGCCCAAGGGGACCTCCCGATCCGCGGCAGGGTGGGGGCCCAGGCTGGGGCTCCCCCGCGCCTGGGCAGCAGCGGCGGCTCCGTCTGTAGTTAATTGGATTTTCCCCGAGCCTTTATCAGGAGAGAGAGAAATTCCCGACGGAGCCGGCGCTGCCCGGACCCCGCTGCGGGAAGGGGGAGAAGCGAGAAGCGACCCCTCCTGCCCCCCTTCACCAACCTCGGCCCCGAGGTCCCGACTACCCCCGAAATAGGGCAGGGGGTGTTTAAAGAGCCGGTGGCTTCTGCGCATGGAGCTGGTGGGGAGGAGGCTGAGGGGGCTGAGCCCCGCACTCTTCCAGGACCAGCACTCAGCTCAGCCCCCCGCCCACGGCCAAGGCCCCCGCACGCAGCCCCGCACCCCGCACCCATCCCGCAGCCTCCCCCCGCACCCGCCCGGCTCTCGGGGCCGCTCTCCCCGGCCCGATGCCACGGGGGGAAGCCCGTCCGCGCCCGGTGCGCAGGTACCTACAGCGGCCGGAGCTGCTCCACGGCGGGGGACGGCGCGGGGGGCAGCCCCGGGGGCCCGGCCCGTAGAAATCCATGCGGAGGAAGGGGCCGGGGGGCAGCCCCGCCACCGCCGCGCCCTCGTACATGGTCCCGGGGCGGCGGGGGCGGCTCCCCCGGCCGGGGCGGCCCCGGGCGGTCAGTGCCCCCCGCCGCGCCCCCGGGGCGCCCCGCGCCGCGCTGCCATCGCCCCGCGGAGCGGCCCCGCCGCTCGCTCCGCGCCCGAGCGGCGGGAGGAGGAGGAGGAGGAGGAGAAGGAGGAGGAGGAAGAGGAGGAGGAGGCGGGGGGAGGGGAGGAAGGCGCAGCCCCGCCGGCTCTGCGGCTTCGCCAGCCCCGGTCCCTCCCGGCACCCGCCGCCTCCCCGCGCTTAACCCGCTCCGCGCCGCGGGGCCGCCCCGGCAGCCGCACACAGGGGGACACGGACACGGGGCACGGACACGCGGGGGGGCACGGACACAGGATACGGACAAGCACATGCGGGAGGGGGGGCCACGGACACCGAGATGGACACAGACATGCAGGGGGGGAACAGACATGGTGGGGGCACGGATACATGAGGTGACACGGACACGCAGGAGGACACGGATATACGGTGGAGAAATGGACACACGGAGAGGGCACGGACACGCGGGGGCAAAGGGACACTCAGGGGAACACGGACATGTAGAGGGACGCGGACACTCGAGGACAGCGCCACGCGGGAGTGAAATGGGGAGGGGCTCAAGGCGGGGCTGGGGGGCCCGGGGACTGCCCGGCGGAGATGACGGGGGTCCTGGGGGTCCCGGGGGCTGCCCGGCGGCCGCGGCTCATTTGCCTAATGGGATGCGGGTGAACTGCGGGTGAACCCGCGGGAAGGGCTCACCTCGGCCTGACCCTCGCCCCCCGCCCCACCCGGGGGGCTGGGTGGGTCTGTGTACATGCATGTGCACGTGTGTTCATGCATGTGGGTGAGTCTGTGTACATGCATGTGCACACGTGTTCATGCATGCTCCCAGTGCATGACGCGTGTCTGCACCCCTGCTTCAGAGGGGCCAAATGTGCTCCTGCTACACAGATACACAGGGAGGTGTGTGTGCCTGTGCAGGGCAGTCTGTGTGCACACACGTGTGTGCATTCGTCCCGCACACACACATGCACACGTGTGTGACACCATGTCCCAGCGAGCACGGGAGCAGCTGAGAATGTAAAACACACACGTGTGTGTGCACAGCCCGCTGTATCTGCGTGTGCACGCACAAGTGTGTGCTGGCGTGTCACCCGTGCAGGACAGAGAGTCGTAAGCCACCACTCCCCACCACACCACCCCTTCACACAAGGCCCTGCTGAAGCTGACACCACAAACCCGGGGACCCCTGAGTGGTGACAGCGCTGCCAGCGCAGAGCGGGGACGGTCACACGCCAAGGACAGGCCCCGGGGGTGCCACTTCCCGCCGCAGCGATCTCCCCGCTGCACAGCGGGCACGCCACGGCATCCACACTGCCTGGCCCAGGGGTGCCCCTGGAGGGAGAGGAGCCCCACTGAGCCCTCAGCTGCGCCTTGCCATGGGCAGGAGGAGCACACACGTGTGCACGGCTGGACACAGACGGGATGATGCGGGCACTGCCACACATATTTGCGTGTCCGTGTGTGCGTGGCTCTGTGACTGTGTATGTGCATGTTACAGTCCTGTGTGCGTGTGTGGCTGTGCATGTGTGTGCACGTGTGGCTGTACATCTGTGGCTGTGCACGCATGTGGCTGTCTCTGTGTGTGTGGCTGTACATGTGTGGCTGTCTCTCCATGTGTGGCTGCACATGTGTGGCTCTGTGTGTGTGGCTGTACATGTGTGGCTGTACATATGTGTGGCTGTACATATGTGTGGCTGTGCACGCGTGTGCGTGTCCGTGTGTTCGTGCGGGGCTGCGCAGCGCAGCAGCGCCTGTTTAAATAATAATGGCAAGTCGGGGCTTTGCTTAGCCAGCAGGTTTCGAACAAAAGCCCAGCGCTGCTCCAACTTCCTGCAGCGAACATGACAAATGTCTGCTCTGACTCATTTACCAGCGCTGGAAAGAATGTGGCTGCGAATGGAGGGGACGGAGGGGACGGCGCAGGGGACGCGGGCGGTGGCACCGCGCGGCCGGACCATGCCGACGGCCGCCCCGACGGGCAGCGCTTCCCATCCCGCATCGCTTCCTGCACGGCTTCCCACATCCCTCCCAGTCCCGCATCCCCTCCCGTCCCGCGTCGGCGGCAACAGGAAGAAACAGAGATTTAAAAAAAAAAAAAAAAAAAAAAAAAAAAAAAAAAAAAACTAAAACCTTAATTCCAGAGCCAAGAGGAACTGGGCGAGGGGACACCCCCCCACGCAATCCATCAGTGTGAGGGGGACAGGGACACCCCGCCCAGAGCCACATCCCACCAGCAGCCTGGGGACACGAAAATAGGGCCCTTCCAGCAACATGCCCAGCCCCGCATCCTCCTGGCCCCACTCCTTGTCCAGGGGGACAGAGACGCCTGCAAAAGGCTGATGAAAACCCAACCCTAGAGCCCATGGGGACCCCAGGGAGGACTCCCGGTGCCCGGAGGGGGATGGCTTTGGGATCACAGGGTCACAGTCCCCACGGACAGGGATGCCCACACAAACCCCCCCAGCCCAGCCCGGGGTGCTGGCCGCAGCCCTTCCCCCAGCGCCGCGCCGGCACCTCGGGGCCCCGCAGCCCCCCCCCGGGCCCCGCAGCCCCCCTCTCGCCCGCCCACTTCAAAAGACCCCATTTATCCCCTTCAGCCGCTTTTGAGCCCGGCGAATTCCCGGCTGGAGCAGGCGGCTCCCCCCGGCCCCTGACAGTGATAGAGAACCTCCGCCTAATGGGCTTTCCCAGGCTGGGGGCCCAGCGCCTCATCAATCTTTCCCGGGCAGGAATGGGGGGGTCGGGGGGTCCCCAGCACCGCACCCCGCGGGGCTCCCCGGCCACTGCCCTGAGCGGGGCCCCCTTGGCCCCACGGCCCCCCCACCCCCGGCCCCCGGCCTGCAGGGAGCACGTTTTGCTCATTAATTTTTAAAAATTAATTAATTACGGGGCGCTGCGGGGGAGCGGCTGCGGCGCGAGGAAACCGGAGCCAGCGGGTAGGGTGACAGGCCAGCCCGGGCGCGGGGCCCCCTGTCCCGGCAGCCCGGAGCGGGGCCGGGGGGGCGCGGCTGCAGCGGGGGCTGGGCTGGGGTCCCGCTTCCCGCAGCCAGCCCTGGGAATCAGGGCGAGGGAGGTGGACACACTGCGAGCCCCTCACGGGTCCCCGAGACACGCCACAAGCCAGCGCTGGGCAAGGGGAGGGGACATCCAGGGACAGCCAGGCGCCACGGAGCCCCCAGGGATGGGGATGAGGACACAGGCATAACCCAGCACTGCCACACGCACCAACACGTGTGTGTACACACCTGGCACAGGAACACTGGCAACCCTGCTCTGCGTGTGTCACCAACACACACAGGCACAGAAGGCACTGACACACACAAACACATGACACACGTGTGCATGCTCCACACAGCCCCAGGTGTGCACACACAGGCACAGTGAGCACTGACACACACACACACGTGTGGCACAGATGTGCACACCCTGCACAGCCCCAGGTGTGCACACACAGCTGTGCACACACTGCCAGCAGCACACGGTGCCATGGACACGCAGCTCCACGCACACACCCCCAGCCCACTGAGGGCACACGCGTGTACATCCACCGTGGGAGCACACACGTGCCCACATGCAGCTCCCAGCCCACCAGAGAGATCCCCATCCTGGCACCCAGGGACCCGCTGGGCTGCCCAGTCCAATCCTGAATCCTGGGAGGGGCATCTGCACCCGCAGTAGGGCCCAGCCAGATCGGCCCCGGGGCTGTGCAGCTGCAGCACATCTGGTGAGGCCTGGACACATGGTGAGGAGGGGGTGGCAGCACCGGGCCCCCCGCAGGCGGGACACAGACACCAGAACTCCCTGCGCCAGGAGCGAGAGCAGCAGCACCACGGGACACCCCAACCCTGCAGGACCTACCCAAACAGAGCACCCCCCAGGCTGTGTGGATGCTACGGGAGGGGTGGTGAGACATGGTGCCCCCACCCCCTGCATCCCTCCGGCAGCCAGCAGGGAAGGCCAAGGGGAAACTGAGGCACCGGTCAGCCACCCGCCCCAGGACACCCTCCAGCCGTGCCCGTGGCCATGTCCTCAGTGTCAGGGAAGGGGGGGACACAGGCGGCCCCCCCAGCCTGTTCCCACACGCCTGGAATGGCCCCAGAGCCAGCGCGGGGGAGTGGCCCCACCCGCCGACACCCAGTCGCTGAACTGGTCCCACTGGGTCCCACCGCCGCCGGGGCGGCTCCGGCGGGGGACAGCACCCAGGGCGGCCCTGCCCGGACCTGCACCGGCCCCCGGGGCCAAGGACGGGCCGGGGGGGCCCCGCCACACCCCGACCCACGGGGTTCTCCCCGGCAGCTGGCGCCGCGGGGCACTCATGTTGCAGGGAACAGGCACGGGCACCCACCACCGTGGGGCCGGGGTGAGAAGAGGTCCAGCAGCCACCCCATGGCACCCAAGAGGGCATCCAGGGAAACTGAGGCACTCTGAGGGGTGCTGGTCCAGGGGGACCCCGGGTGGGAGCCCACCTCCAGCGGCTCCCAGCTGCCGTCGTGGCAGGCGGTGATTACCGGGGCCGTGATGGACGACCCTGTCACGGGGAAATGGAATCGGGAGCAGCCGCGATGATGATTGTCTTCATCGCCTTCATCGCCTCCCCCACGGCAGCCCCGCCACCAGCAAACAAAGAGCCACCATGGGGACGCAGCACCCACCAAGCCCACTGGCACCCGGGCTGGTCACAGTGAGGGACACGCTAGCCAGGGCCCGCAGGCCATTAATAACCAGCAGATAAAACAGCCACTAATGAAGGTGGCCGCAATTAATGACACAACCCCACCAGGGCCACTGACCACTCCCTGCCTCAGTTTCCCCAGCAGCAGCACTCACAGGGACACATGGGGAAAAACACCCGGCGCTTGAATCATGGAGCCCCCAAAATCAGCTCCTCACAGGGGTGGCTGGGAGCAGGGAGACCCTCCCTCACCACTGCCCCAGGGACACGTCATGGACCAGCCTAGGACTGGCACCCACGTGCCACGCTGGGGACAGAGGGGTCCCCACAACCCTCCCCAGCACTTGGGGTTCCACCAGCCCCCGCAGGGCTGTGGGTACTCACTGGCAGGTGACGGGGTGCTGTATCCACTGACGGGGAGCTGGTGCTGGATGCCGGCCAGGGTGCTGGGCGGTGAGAGCCCCCCCAGCATGTGAGGGAAGAAGAAGGCGTAGGGGGGCACAGGGTAGCCATTGAGGTGCCCCCCACCCGGCGTGGGGCAGGAGCTGCTGTTGCTGGCCATGGTGGGGTCTCCGGTGTGGGGGGCTCTCAGGTGCGGGGTCCCGGGGGCGAGCAGAGCATGGGGCCCGCGGGTGCCCTGCTGCCGGGCTTGTCCTCACAGCTGGCGCTGGTCCTGCAGCACTGCGGGGGAAGCAGAGAGGGGCATTAGCAGAGCGGCTAGAACCACTGACCCCCACCCCGCGGGGTCACCCACCAGCCGTGCCTCAGTTTCCTCAGACCCCCCCAGAGCCACATCCCCTCCTGGCCCCAGGAGGGCGCAGCCGGCCGGGCCTGGGGCTCCGTGTGGGATTAACGCCGATCCCCCCGATTAACGACACCGGGACGGCGGCACCGGCAGGCGCAGCTCGCTAATCCCAGCTTAGCTGAGTGGGGGGGGGACGGGGGGACGGTGTGGGGACGGTCTGGGGACACTGTGGCCCCACAGGGCACCCCCTCCAGCCAAAGGCCACGCCATAATCCCAAACCTGCTCCAGCAGGCTAGGCGTGGGAGACAGGGCACGCAGTGGGGCCTGGGGGCAGCAGCCCCTGCCCCAGCCTGGGGGTTACGGGGCAGCTGGGGACGGGGGAGAGGGGGGGCACACGGGCACACTGGGGTCCCCTGAGGACAGCGGCTCTGCTCCAGGCCGGCTCTGCCGTCACGGCCACGCGCCCATTCCGGCTCCTCTCCCCCCATGCCTGTGCGGATCTCGAGGGGCTCAGCCTCAGAGGGAGGGGGCTCAGCCCCGGGGGGCTCCCCCAGGCGCAGGGCTGGGCCGTGCCCGTCGAGACGCAGCCCCCGCCCCATGCCATGTGCCAGCAGCCAGGCCATGCCGTGTGCCAGCAGCTCCCCGGCCAGGCCGGTGGGCACGGACACCTCGGCCCTGGCCAGTTGGGGGGCAGTGGGAAGGGGGGCGCGGGGCTTTCACAATCCCGGGCTGGCTGTTTATTTAAGTGCTGGCGCGGGGCCCGGCGGGGGCTGTTTATTTGCCGAGAGTGCTGGCTCCCAGCCCCGCGGAGGCGGAAAAGGATCCAGAGGAACAAGGCTGGGCCGCCCGGCAAGGCGCTGGGGAGGGGCCGGGATGGGCATGGCCCTGCCCGCCCCCCCAGAACCCAGCTGGTTGCACCCACTGGAGGCAGGACCCCCGTTCTCACAACTCACATCAGCACCCAGTGGGAAGCACCCATGGGGAGACCAATGCTCCTGTCACCCCCGGGCACCCATCAGTGGCTGGCTACGGGTCACACACCCCCCAGCACAGGGTACCCCAGTGAGTGTGGGATTCCCACAGGCACTGCCAGGGCACGGTGCCGGACGCCAGCTCAGCATCAGACTAGGGACAGCCCTTGTGTGGCATCCCCAATGGCACTGCAGGGACCCTGGTCTGCGGTGTGGGGGGCTGCCCATGGCCCCCCCGGCCAGGCCGTAGCCCCCGAGTTGTGCTGGCCGGGGGGGAGCCAGGGGAGGGAGGCGCGGGAAGAACTGTTTATGTTTGCCGGTGCCAAGTGCTTGCTGGGCACCGTGCCAGCCGTGCCGGGGCCCAATTACTCAACCCGCTCAGCCCCCCCACACAACGCCGGCCAGGGACCAAGCGAGGCCAACGCCGCCGGGCTGGTCATCGTGCACCCCAGTGACCCCCCTAGTCAATGCTCCCCACGAGCAGCAGTGGCCAGGAGGGTCCGGGGATGGTGACCAGCCTTGCTCCTGTGGGTCCTGGTGGGCAGCAGGAGCTGCTGCCCAGAGGAGCTCCCCTGGGACCATGTGCTGCCACAGCCCCCAGCACACAGCTGCTCCCCAGTCGGGGGGTGGTGGGCATCCCAAATGTGGGTCCTGGGTGTTCTGACCAAACTGCGTTCCCAGAGCCTGCCAGGTCAGCAGTGTGGGGCCAGGGGCTGTGCAGCCCCTCAGCAGGGCCCATGCTCACCCGCCCCAACGCCTTTTCCTCCAGTCCCTGCAGGAGCTGGACGAGGCCCGGAGCTTCCTGGAATCCAGCGCCTCGTTCCAGCCCCGGAAAACATTGCTGCAGGGCCCGGGCCAAATCCAGCCATGAGGAACCTCCCATCCAGGCCGGGGGTGGCCCCCGGGAGCGGGTGGACAGACGCACGGACACGCAGATCAGACCATTCCCAGGGCCAGCAGCACTGGGGCTGGTGGGAGATGTAACTGGGGGGGGCATGGCTGGGGTGGGACACATCTGGGGTGGGACACAGCTGCACAAGCCACCATCCCACTGTGACCCTAAAGAGAGCACAAAGCCCTCTGCAAAAACGTGTGCACATCCAGACAGGCCAAGCAGCACTGGCATAGTGTCCCAGGAGACCCCTCCCAAAAAGGCAGCCCCACACTGTGACTCCCCAGGCTGGGTTCAGTGCCCACAGCCATGTCCAGCACAGCTAGAGTCAACTGCAGAGCAACCAGGATCCCACCAGAATGGTCACACCGCAACGCCCCCTCCCCAGGGACCACCCCAGCCAGCTACACCTCCAGACCACCCTGACGCTCCCCAAAACCCCCAATGCAGGCAGCACCCCTGCCCCAGCCCATGTCACACCCCCAAACCCAGCTGTGCTTCCTGTCGGGGCACACATTGATGGCAGCACCAGCACCCGGATGTGACACTCCGGCGAGCGGGGGCACCGCCCTGGCACCCCCAGCAGCAGGGGGCCAGTGGGCCCAGGGGTGTTTGGGGGTGCCTAGCAGGGCAGCGACCCAGCCCTTCCTGTCATGCCGGCGGGCACCGTGCTCCAGGCCGCAGCTTCCCCTTGCCACTCTCGATTCCCAGGCAGACAGGTTTCAGTTCAGTCCTGGCCCAGTTGTCACAGCCCCTGTCACCCCAGATTCTCTCACTCTGCTCCCCTGCCATCCTAGAATCAGTCACACCATTGACGTATATCACCCCATTGACTAATGACCCCCCTGACCCGCCACCCCAGGCTCTTGTCCCTGCTGCCATCACAGGGTTCACCACCGCAGCATCCTGCGCTCCCCAAATCTGGCAGCATCCTGCTCTCCCCAAATCTGGCAGCAGCTGCTGTGTGTGTCCCCCCACCCTCACCAGAACAGGCAATGGGGACCCTCCCTGTGCCAGGCTGCCCCCGTGGTGTGTGGGCACACTGAGGTTGCCATGCTGGGGTACAGGGGCACAGGATGGCAGCCTCCGGGCAGGGCAGGAAGCGCCTGCGGAGCCACTGCGGTTGCAGCCTGCGGTTTCCTCGCTGGCAGCAGAGGCAGCCCGGGGTGGCCTCGCACGCGAGGCCAAGGGCCTGGCTGCCCCCGCTGCCCCCCGCCACCACCGGCCCCTCCAGGCCGCCCCCGGGCAAACCAGCGTTGTGCAGGGGTGGTGAGGTGCCCCCCTGACAGGGCTGCAGAGAGAGACCCTCTCCCCGTATCCCCAAAGCTCTCCACGGTGAGTCACCGTCACGTTTCTCACGTCCCCGGGCAGGCGTGAATCATGCCCAGCCTGCGGCACGGCCGGAGCCAGCGGCATACACTCGGCCAGGCAGCGTGTGCAGGAGTTGAGGCTGCTGGAAACAGGAATCTGAGGATGCTGAGGCCAGCGCAGACCCCAGGACTTACATCCTACCCCTCAGGGCCAGCAGCCGACCCAGGGGCTTGCTCAGCCCCACTACAGGTCCCTGGGCAGCACTGGTGTTCCTGTATCCCAACGCCAACTGCAAGACACACCGAGCCACCGCTGCTCCCCCAGCAAAGACACAGGGCCAGGGACACCACTCTGGCCCATGGGGACAGTGTCCGTGCTGGCAGGATGGTGTCCATACTGGCCTTCGCAGCCCATGGAGGCACATGGGCACCCTAGGGAGTTACCACCGGACCTGTAGTGTGGGTCCTCACCCCAGCACCCCACATCTCGCTGCCGCCAGGAGCCACAAACTGAAATTCCACCTGTTGCGGCCGGGCCGACTCCGGTTACGCCGGGAACGCGCCGCTCCGGTTACACCTCCCGCACCCACCACCAGACGCGCCATTCTTTTGCGGGAACAGGTGCCCCAGCCCCCGCCACGGCCCCTGGGATGGCCACAGCTGTGCCACACCACCACCGGCACCGCTCCGGCCTGGCTGCACCATGGGTGCCTCGAGAGGAGCAGGCCAGTCCCCAAGGTCCATTGGTGTCCCAGGCAGCACGACCCGCCAGCCCATCACACTGCGGGCTGCCCCCACAGCACCCTGGGGACACACATCCACACCCACCACCGCCTGCCCACGGAGGGGACATCCCCAGGCACAGCCCAATCCCCACCCTGTATCCCAACCCTCAGGATGAAAGCAGGAAACCACAGGCCCAGGGCTCGCCGTCCCGGAGTGCCCCATCGCAGGGGTCCCGGAGTGCCCCATCGCAGTTCCCCGGGGGCTCCCGGGAAGCAGGGGGATGGTGCCCCGGCAGCCACTCGCGGCAGTCCCGGTTGTTTTTAGCCGAGGCTGCGGCGGCAGCCGGTGCCCTGGGAATGGCGTGCCGGGAACAGCGCGGCCCCAGACAGCCCTCGCTGGCTCGGCGACAGCCGGCAGACAAGTGCAGCTGGCACGGGGCCGCTCGGGACACAGCGCGGGGGGACCCGGCGGGCAGGCGGCTGTGCGACACCCCCGGGCACCGGGATTTGGTGGCACCGTGCCCCCAGCCTGGGCAGGCTCCCGGGAGCAAAGAGCTGATGTACCTGGGGGGACCAAAGCGCTCCGTGCCGCAGCCACCGCGACCCACCGCGTCGCGCCCGGGCTGGCTGCGGGCGGGCAGGCGGCCGTGCGCCGCTGCCACGTCCCCTTGCCATGTCCCTTGTCACTGCCTTGGCAGCCGGGGCTCGGTGGGGACAACGGAGGCCACGGCGGGCGCACGCGGCCCCTCGCCGGGCCCTGCCACGAGCTACCCCCCGCTAAGCCGCCTCCAGCCGCAGGGAGATTAACCCATTTTCCGTAATCAGCACATGTGTCACCGCAGATATGATCGCACCCCCCGCACTCGCTGCGCACCCCCCCGGGGCCGCCGCTGACAGGGGGCCCTGCGGCACACGGGTGCCCCATGCCATGGGGCACCTTGAGGCTCCAGGCACGCACTGCAGGGGACTCTCAGTTCCCACAGCTCTGACGTGCTGCAGCAGCGCCCCAAAAAGGGCTGAGGGGCCCCAGAGCCCAGCCAACCTCTTCACAGCGACACTGGCACTGGACATTGCCAGGACAGTGGCTCAGGGCATGGTGGCTCAGGGCACAAGCGGCCAAATGTGGCACGTTGTCACACCAGAACCTCCTGGATATAAATAGATCCGGAGCGGCGGGATGGTGAATCCCAGCGCCGCAGGGCAGGCGGTGGCACGGCTGTCCCCAGGCTCCGTGGCCGCGACGCTGCTGCTGCCACAGGGACTGAGTGCGGGAACACAGAGGATGTACGAGGACAGCTGGGTGAAGCCAGGCGTCCCTGTGGGATGGAGCAGCCGCAGGCACCAGGCAGTGCCGGATAAAGCACAGGGCACTGCCCTGCTCCTGCCATCCCACTGTCGGTGTCACCGTGTCACCCGGGAGGGCTGCGAGCAATGGGCAAAAGGGGCCAGACACCCATCGGGACACCCACGGGCATCCCTGCTGCGAGCACCCACGGCAGCAGGCGCATCCTCGAGCCGCAGCAAGGTCAACCCCAAGGGCAGGGTGGGGGCCCACGGGTGACATATGGCCCGGGAGCAGTGGCCGCGGGGCCGCTAAGCCACCGAGCCGTCACCCGCTAATCCCGGCGCGAGGATGCGGCGGGTGCTGCACCCGGAGCCACCAGCCGGTGCCTGCCCGGTTTCCCGGAGCGGGGGGACCGGCTTGGGGAACCCCCGTGTCCCCCCCAGCACCCGCCACGCTGAGGGGCGGCCCCTGCCACCAACGAGGTCAAAGGTCAGAGGAACAGATTTGGGGGACAGAGGCACAGATTTGTCTCCGCAGCGGCCCGTCCCATCCCGGGGCGCTGCTCCCCGCTCCCGGGGGAGGGTCCCCCCTCTGTCGGGGACGAGCACCCGGGGGACAGCACCCCCATCCGCCCACTCCGCCCAGAGCCCTCGGGGGCTCCGCCGCCCCCGGCCCGGCCCCGGGCAGCTGCCGCGGGAGGGAGGCGGCGGCCGAAGGTCCCTTCCCCGGCCCCGCCGCCCCCCGCCCGGCTCCCCCGGGCCCCCCCGCCCGCCGCCGCCCTGTCAGCCGCGCAGAGCGATGGCTTCCTCCGCCCGCCGGCCAGGAAACGGCGCAGACGCCGCTCCCGCCTCCCGGCCCCCGGCCCCCGCCGCCCCCCGCGCTCCCGGCTCCTCTCCCCCGCCGGGCCCCGGCTCCCCCCGTACCCCGAAAAGGGGAAGCGGCCCCGGGCCCCCCCACCGCGGGAAGGTGGGGGGGAATGTGGCTGCGCGCACCGGCGGCCCAGGGGAGCCCGGTAATCCCGGAGAGGTGTCCCCAGCACCGCGCTCTGTGGCGCTTTTCCTGTCCCTGGTGGGCTATAGAGGCTACCGGAGCCTCCCCGGAGCCCGCCCCGGGGTTGGGGGGGCAGCGCTGCCGCTCGGGAGCGCCCAGGCGGTCGGTACCGGGAGAGGGAACTCCGGCACCCCCAAGCCCAATGTAGGAAGCAGAGGCCAAAGCCGCGATCCCAAACCCGCTGCGGCTCCGGTGCTCCCGGCAGCCGCAGCCCGGCGAAGTCCCTCCCCCGCTGCGGGAACCCCGGGATCACCCGTTACCGGAGGGGGATCCCCAGAGGCGGTACCGGAGCCGCATCAAGACCCTCCTTCCCAAGCCCGCTCCCACGGGTAGATCCAGAGCCCACTCATTACCTGCTCACGGAGACTCCAACACCGAAATCCTTAAACCCGGGGAGTTCCCGGTGGTGGCTGCATGGCGGCGGCACCGGGAAGAAGCGGGGGAAAGGGGGGGTTCGCCCCGGCTTAGAGGGGTGAGGGAGGGGTGGGGTGGGGGTTCCCGGGGTGGTTCACCGAGCGGCGGCCGCGGCCATTGCGAGTCATGTGCTCGCGGGGAAACTTTACCCGGGGCTGGGCCGGGCGGGGCGGCGGCGGCGGCGGCGGCAGCGGCGGCGGAGGGCGGGGGGGAGCGGGAGCAGACCACGCCCCTCCAGGAGACCACGCCCCCGCCCCGCCCGCCGGCCAATGGGAAGCGGGCGGGGGCGGGGCGGGGGCGGGGCCTGCCCTGCTTTGTAACTCTTTGAAGTCTCCAGAAAGCGGAAGGGGAGAAAGTGGGTGCGCGCGCCGCGCCGGCCGGGGGGGGGCTCTTAAAGGGGCCGCGCACCGCAACCTCGATGCCCCCCTTACCCTTCTTCCCCCCACACTCACAAGAGGATGTGCTCCAATGCCCCCCCCCCCAGCCCGCTTCCCTTTTCTCTGCCTCTGGATCCCCACCCCCGCGGGTGGAGGATTGGGGCACCCACATGAGGGAAAACACAGGGGGTGGATGCCCCAAGGGTGTAGGGAAGAGATGGGAACACGCTGTGGGGAAGAGGGGAGAGGGAAGTGGAATCCCTGAGCTGCCCCCTCAGGCTCAGAGGAGAAGGGCTGGGGGCACCTATGGCACCCTGGGTTTGCCTGTACCCAGGGGGATTCCCTGCCCTCTGTTCCCAGATGCTGATCCTAAGAAGAGGATGGTAATGGAGACATGGACACAGGCTACCCAGTCACATTCGGGGAGCCCAGAAAGGGCACCCAAGGTCCTGCACCCACCAGCACAGCCCAGATCCTGCGGCACGAGGGCTGGTAGGGCACTAGGGCAGGAGCTCCCCTGGGAAGATGTGAGGAGTGTAGGCAGCCTTAACACATGCCCCGGGAGCAGTCACACCGGGCCCCCACTACCCAGGACCTCTGGGTGCCTGTCAGCATCCCACTGTGTCCACACAGGAGGCTGGTGCCCACCAGCCCGCTCAACACATTCCCGTGCCTCAGTTTCCCCCGTGTGCTCACTAAAACGAGGTTGAGCACCTTGGCCGGTTGTGGGCAGCCAGGCCGGGGCAACCCCAGCCCGGAGCAGCCTCTGGCCCCTTCCCCGCACACCGGGCCCGCGGCGGCGAGGCCCAGGCGCCGGCATGTGCTCAGCCCAGTGGAATGTGCCAAATCACTCCCAGATGTGCACGGCGGCCAGCCCGACCCCCCTCCGCTCCCACCGGGCCGGCTGCCGCCCACCGGGGACCCCCGAGCAGCACAGCCCCACGGGACTGAGCCCATCGGCAGCCTGATCCTGCCCGGCCACGGCGCCCAGCCCCGTGTGTCCCGCGGCGTCGCGGCACCGAGGCCCGGAGCGCCCCGGCAGCGGGACGGGCGGGACGGCAGCGGGTGCCAGGGCGCGGCGGGGACGTGGAACGAGGACAAGGGTGGCCGCGTCCCCGTCCCGCTGAGGCCCCGCAGACCTCGGGCGCGGCGGGGTCGTGTGGGGTCCTGCCCCGCACCCCCGGCCCCGGTGCCAGGCGGGAGCAGCCGAGCGGAAAGGGGCTGTCAGATGGAATCTGGGTGCCGGCGGTGACGGCGCGGCGGGAGGCGGCCGTGCCCGCCACGTGGCCGCTTATGTAAGGGAGAGTGCAAGGGAGGACAGCGAGGCGGCCGGGGCACCGGGGACACCGCCGAGGGGACGCCGAGCCCCCGCCGCGCACTCGGGCGGGGAGCGCGGCCGGACACGCGCGCGTGGGGCTGCCCACGGCACAGCCCGGCCCCGTGGGCATGGCACGTGTGTGTGCGGGGACGCGGGCACGCGTGGGATGGAGTGGGGGGACACGACCCCAGCGGCCCCTCGGCCTCCCCGCATCTCTGCTGGCTGTCCTGGGGTGTCCCCTCGCCGCGCTGCTCCCACCGCAGCACTGCCAGCCCGCGGTGACGAACGGCTCCGGCGGGAGCTCCGGCACCCACGCGCCTGGATCCAGCTGCGCCATCGATTTTTCATCCACTGCGGCAGAGTGGAGCTGGGGCTGGCACTGGCACGGCCAGGGGGGCCGTGTCCCCTACACTGCCCCGCTGTCCCCATGGCTGTGCGCACAGCCAGGATGCCCCAGGGATAGTGCCAAGACGGGCAACCCTCCAGCCTCACCGTGGGGTGCCCACTATGGCCAGTCTGGCCCAGATGTGGGGGTGTCCCCGTGCCCTGCCTGTGCCACCATCACCTCACCCATCACCATGGGGGGATGCAGGGGGCCCAGGGATGGAACAACCGTGGGGGCAGAGGGAGAAGGATGTCTGCTCGCATCACCACACGTCACCGCGGACCCACAGGCTGCCAGGCGCTTCCTTCCTGACACTGCCACTGTGTGCCATGTCACCGTGTGCCGTGGGGCTGCGTCACTCCCTGGGGCTGGCACAGGACAGGACACGGCCGCCACGGCCCGTGGGGAGCTGGAGACCCCCACACAGCCCACACTCAGCCCACAGGCAGGATGATGCTGGTACCTGCTCAGCCCCGGAGCCTGCTGACAGGCGGCTGGGTCACGGTGCCCGCTGAGCCCCACGGTGCGGGGAGGGGCAGGGACAGGGTCGCCCAGGGCTCTTGACGTGGTGAGGGCACCGGGACACAGCCCGGAGCAGGCACAGCCTGGGCTGACCCCGGCGCCCGCCCGTGCCGCTGCACACGTCCGACACATGGCAGTGGCGGCTATAAATAGCGCCGGCAGCAGCGAGCGCTGAGCCTGCTCGGGGCCCTCGGGGCTCCCACATTCCCCCGTGCCCTCCCTGCCTCGGTTTCCCCACGGCCAACAGGGACCCAAGTGTGCCCGAGGTGTCCCCTGGCCCTGCAACAGCAGAGAGAGGGGGCTGCCCGGTTTGTGGGGCCTCAATAGGCTCCCCTTTCTGTCCTTGTCCTGGGCACCTGGTGCAAATGTCCCCGTGTTCTGTGACCTGCAGGGATGCCACAGAGCTGGGGGACAGAGGCAGGGCGGAGCTGGGACAGAGCAGGGCCACCCTGTGCGGCCACAGCAAAACTGAGGCACGCCAGGGACTCTATTACCACGACCTCCCCCACCACCAGCACCCCATCCCCGGCCAGGAGCTGCTGAGGGGCAGCCAGGGGTCCTGGGGGACAGGGTGGGATGGCAGAGGTAGGGTGGGATGGAGGGACTTGGGGCACAAGCAGAGCCTCATCTCCTCCCACTCCCCCCCGATTTGGAGCCCCCAACACCCCCCCTGCAATGAGGAAGCAGCAAAATTAGGTCAAAGCGTCCATTATTTAACAGAAATGGAGGAGCTGGGGCCAGGAGCTGAGGCTGGAGCCCAGGAGAGAGGTTGGGGGAACAGGGATGAAACAGGGGGGACAGGAGCAAGAGCTGAACCAAAACGACTTTATTTCATAGCAGGAGAAAAAGAGATGCCCCCTGTCCTCTCCCACCCTTCAGGGGTCCCTCACCCCCTCTGCCACTGCCAGCAATGGGACCCAGGGCAGGGCTGGCACTGGGGAGATTCTCCCTACAGCCAAAGTGGTTAAGAAGGTTCTGGAGGGCCTTGGAAGGCTCCTAAAGAGTTGGGAGCACACACGGCCCGTGATTCAGGACAGACGTCAGGATCACACACCAGGGTGGTAAGGAGGACCACCAACGTCAGGAGCACCCACCACTCCCTGCAAAGGGCTGGGATGTCCACAGAGGGGCTGAGGGTGTCCCAGCCTCCTGCCTAAGCTCCCGTCCCACAGAAACAGCAATATAACATTAATAATATTATTATATTAAAAATATTAATAACAAGACCCCAGACTGGCAGGCTCAAGGCAGAAGTTGGCAAATGTCCAAGATCTTGGGAGCCACTTGTCTGCTCTTGCCACAGCAGCAAAATCGCCCCTGGGGCCACGGAGAGGGGATTGCTGGGGGGTTAGTGCAGCCCCTGAGCCAGGATGCTGCCCATCAGCGCCGTGTCCTGCAGCTTGTGCTCCAGTGCTGCCTCCTCCAGCATCAGGGAAACCTGGGTGGGAGAACAGGGATGCTCAGCACCGTGCTGCCAGATCCTGCCCCAGTCCCATCACTGAACCCCAGCGCTGGCACCAGAGCCTGCCCCACCACCCCACGGTACCTTGGCCAGCCGGGCCTCCTTGGCCTTCTTGAGCTCCAGGACACCGCGGGACTCCAGGAGGGTGACAAGGGACAGACACTCGGCCTGGTCAACGGCGGGGAGCTGCTGCCGCCGGCACACCTGGCTGTAGGTGTCGTGGAGCTGGGGAGGGCAGAGGGGGGTTACACCACAGCAAAACACCCAGGAGACACCCCACAGACACCCACCCACTGCCCAGGTCCGGCCCTGAGAAGGTCTCACTGCCACTCACCTTCCCCAGGGTCACCTCACGGGCATGTGAGTGCCGGGCAAGCAGGAGCAGGGAGCAGAGCAGCACCTTCTGCTGCAGTGGGAACGTGTCCTGGGCCCCCTGGGACCTTCCTGCCAGCCGGTCCCCAAACACCTCCGAGAGCACCCGGGAGATGTGCAGGAGCCCCACACGCTTGGGGACAGGAGACGCTGGGGAGTCACCTGTGGGAGAGAGAGAGGATCCCATGGAGGTGAGAAATGAGGGGTGGTAGTGGAGAGAGGTGCCCCACAAAGGGAGCTCAGACTCTCACTGAAGAGACCCCAGAGGAGCTCCCCCAGGGTTTTGGCTCTGGCAGCAGTGACTCACCCCCTGGCAGTGGCTTGAGCAGGGTCTGGCCTCGCACCTCCAGCTCCACCACCTCCACGGCGCGCCTGGGGAGGGACAGCCCTGAGTGCCAGGCAGAGCAGGCACCCCCGGCACAGGCACCCTGGTGCGGGGAAGCCATGGAAACTCACAGGGACCACGCTGGCCCTGTCACCACCGGGTTTTGGGGCACACACTGACCTACAGACATCCAGGGCCTTGCGAGCATCCCCGGAGACTGCAGAGACCTTGCGGGCACAGAACTGGAGCGCAGCAGAGTCCACGATGCGGTCACCAGCCACCTGTGAGGCACCAGGGCCGTCAGTGCTGCCACCCATGTGGGCAGAGGAGCCCCTGTCCCTCCCTCTGTCCTCCCTGTGGCCCCACCTGCCCCAGCCGCTCCTGCAGGATGCGGGTGAGCTGCTCCTTGGTGTAGGGTGGGAAGTGCAGCAGCTGGGGGCTGCCGGCCGGGTGGGCTCGCAGCCTGGCCAGGCTCCGGTCTGTCAGGTCCAGGGCATTAGCCAACCCTGCAGAGTGAGGGGAAGAGAAGGATGAGGGCTGCTCTCCAAGGAGAGAGCAGAAGGGGGCTGCAAAGGGAAGACCCCATCAAGCTCCTCAAAACAGGAAGGATGCCCAGGGCTACATCCAGCATACTCACCCACAAGGACGAGCCTGGAGCTGGGCAGCTGGGGCCACTCAAAGAGGGTGTAGAGCACATCCTGGCCTTTGCTCTCCAGTTGGTCCAGCTCATCCAGCACCAGGAGGCTGTGGGTGAACCCAAATAAACCCCTGCTCTGTCCCCTCACAGCACTCCAAGAAGGGAGAGCAGAGCTTCTGCCAGCCTGCCTCTCCTGACATCCAGGGGGATCCCACTCCACCCACCAGAGACTGGGAACTCACACCATGGGTCCCCGCGCTGTCAGATGCTTCTCCAGGCTCCGGACACGCTCCCGGCCGGTGGCCACAGGCAGCCCCAGGTGCTTTGCCAGGGCAGGGAAGATGCTGTGGGGGCTGCCCAGTTCCATGCAGTTTAGCACCACAGTCTTGCTCCCAGCCAGTTTGTCCTGCCGGGAATGGGAAATGTTACAGTGACCCCATCCCACTGCTCCCCAGCCCCACAGCAGCCCCCCGGCCATGACCATGGCGCACACCTTGCAGTCCAGCAGAACACGGCTCAGACAGGCTGTTTTCCCAGTCCCAGGGGCTCCAGACACGTAGAGGCTGCCAGGACGGCGCCCCAGGACATGTTCCTGCAGGAACTGCCGGAGGATCCCCGTCTCCCGCTCCCTGCCCTGGAGCCGGTCGGGAATAGCCGCATGCAGCACCTGCTTGGCCTGCTGGTAACAGGTACCTGCACGGGGACCAAGAGGACTCAGGGAGGGATGTGGCACTGCTGGGACTCCATCCCAACTGATCATCATCCACTTCCATGTCCCCATCCCTGCCTTCATATCTATCCCTAGCTCCATATATACATCCCTATCGCTGGCTCTGTCCCCCACTTCATCCCCATCCCTATCCTCACATCCCCAACCCCATCCTTTGCTCCACCCTCAATCTATCTCTATCACCATCCATATTCCCAATCCCTATATCCCCATCCCATCCAGAACCCCACACCCAGCCCTGCTCACACTCACCTTCCTGCCTGAAGAGCCGGGTGCGTGGCTGCTGCCCACTGAGCCCTGAGCTCCGAGGGGTCTCTGGTCCCCCGCTCCGTGGGGATGGCTCCGGGCTCTTGGGCTGCTCGGGGGAGGCCGAGGGGTCCCCAAAGAGCAGGCGACGACCCCGGTTCTCCTTGCTGCGCTTGGCCGGGGAGCCAGGCAGGGCGTGGGGGACATTGCACAGGTTGTCATCACCTGCAGGGGCAATAGGCTGGTGGTGACACAGGGCCACTCTCCCTTGGAGGACTATGTGTATCAGCCCCTCCAAAAACTCCGCAGGAGCAGCTCTTCCTCCTGAAATGGGGGTGAAGCCACAAAGGCAGCTGGACCAGAGCCGGGAGGGGCTGAGCCCATTCGTGTGCCCCAACACCTCGGGGTGAGAAGGGGGATGTGCCCCCCACCATTCCCGAGGGGTCCCGGCGGAGGGACTCACCCAGACGTTTACGGGGGCTCAGAGGCTGAACTTTGGGGCTCAGCGGCTGCGCTGTGGCCCGGCCTGTACGTGTGTCCGAAGTGGCCTGGCCAGGGTCGGCGGAGCCCGAGGCCTTGGAACGCGGCGAGGGGCGCGGAGCAGGGGCATCGGGGTCCTTCTTGGCCGAGGGGGCAGCGAGGCGGCGGGCGCTCCTCGTGCGGGGGAAGCCGATGGTGGGCTGGCTCTGCGGGCTGCTGCTGGCCATGGCGGGGGCTGCGGGTGGAGGACAACGGTCAGAGGGCGGGACCCCGGCCAGGTGAGAAAGACCGCCAGCCCCGCGGGTCTCAGCCACCCCCTGCCACCCTAGTCCCATTCCCCACAGCGCTGCCCCCCATCTCTGGCCGCCATGTCCCCCTATGTCCCCCCAAGGCCCCTCAGGTCCCCTCCGGATCCCCCCAGCTGCCACCACTGACCTTCTCGCGCCAAATCAGCCCCGGCTCCGCACTTCGCGCCACCAGGCCGAGCTGGCCCCGCCCCTTTCTCCCCATTGGCTGCGCCGCTGCCGAGGCCGCCAATCACCGCTGCCGGAGGAAGGGCCGCAACAGAGCAGCCAATCAGCGAGCGCACTCGAGGCAGGGCGGAAGGCGCCGAGCGCGGCGCGCGGAGCATGCTGGGAGCTGTGGTCTGCCTGTGGGGGCTCGGCGCTCCCAGTACCCTCAGTGCTCCTACGACCCACACCCCCCACCGCAGCCTTCCCCGCACTCCCAGTGCCACCAGTTCCTCCTATACCGCCTTTGAACTGCCGCCCACTCTTGTCTCTCCGTGCTCCCAGTGCTCCCCACCCTTCCTCCCAGTATTCCCCACCGCGCTTCCCTCATGCTCCCAGTGCCCACACGCACCAATCCCCCTGCTCCCAGTATCCCACAGTCCTCCTTCCCAGTGGTCCCAGTGCCACTACTAACCCCGATCCCGCCTTCCTACCGCCTTCTCTGTGCTCCCACTACCCTGCCCCCAGCCCTTGGGGCATCTCCTCCAAGAAAGAAAATGGATTCCTGGGGGACCTCCACCTTAGACAGTGTCCTTGACATCAGTTATCACTTTATTACTTTTATTTAAGTGTAATTTCCAGCTCCTCCAAATTCCTCTGTTCCCTTTTAAAAGGGCCCCTCGCTGTGGGAGGGGCAGAACCGTGTTGAACTTTTATTAAACCCAAAGGGCAGCGCTGTGGGGGGGGGGTCATTCTCCAGAGAAACCCCCCACTCACCCCTCACTTCAGCTCAACAGGGGAAGGTCCATCATCATAGAAAAAAATCCCCTGAATGAGCTCCAAACCCATCTGCAGGGGTGGCCCCCCTGCACCCCGTGCCCTTCCTGCTATGGTACAAAGAGATCAGCAACTACGTTAGTGTGACCCCCGCCGCGGGAACACCGGGAGCCCGGCCGGGACCACCCGTCGGACAGGGAGTGTAAGGCAAAACATCACCGGCCCCCAGGGACCCCCACGTGCCCCCTGATGTGCCAGACCCAGCACAAACAGGCCCCCCATGTAATTAGTGTTTTCTTGTTAGAATGCTCAGGTTTGGAGGGGGTCAGCAGTGAGAGCCAGGAGAACCCTCGGGGGGTGTGCCAGGGGAGCAGTGGTTTTGAGGAGGGCATATAGGGGTGCCTCTCCTGTGGGGTCAGAGAAATGGGGTCCCCATCAGCCCAGCGCTGCTGGGGTGTCCCTGCGTGGTCCCACTCATGTTCCCCCTCTGCTTCTACTGGCTCCTGTGCAAAAAAGCAACGGGCTGTGCCGGGATAACAAGGTTCCACCAGGATAAGGAGGCTTTCCCAGGATAACAAGGCTCTGCCGGCCTGTCCCTGCTTCTCCTCGCTCTGGGGGGTCTCACAGCACATCCATTCCCTACCTGACCCCAGCCCCTCTCCATGAGCCCCCCTGGTCCCAACAGTCAGCACACGGCTTGGCCTCAAGTCCTGTGCCTGGCTCCCAGGCAGATCCCGACCCAGGATCCATGAGGAGGAATGAGGGATGGACCCATCCAGGCTTGCCACGAGGTCACAGAGTCCTGCGGGGTGCATAGATGAGGCGGGGCTGGCGGAGCACGCTGGACTGGGGGGATCCGCTTGTCCTGGGAAAACCGGAGAGGCTGGGAGTGTGTCATGCAGGATCCGGGGGGCTGGGAGCTGGGGGGGGTCCAGCTGAGGAAGGGGAAGGAGGTCCATGTCTCTGCTCTGGAACAATCCACCTGCAAAGCCCGTTTTCACCTGGGGATGGGGGGCAGAGGGGGAGCCCCACGCGTAGCTGGAAGACAAGGAAGCCTGTTGGAAGCAGAAGCTCCGCAGAGCCGGATCCAGCACGTCTGCTTTCCCTCCTCCACACCCCCGCGCCAGCTGCCGGCCCCCCCCGACCTCCCCGCGGAGATCTGGAGCCTGGGATTTGCGCCTGGCAGCAGCCGCTGCAGCCGCACCGAGCTCGGGGCTTTTCAAACCCGCATTAAACATTCATGGCTCTAAAAATAAACGAGCATCCCATTCTCCCCGGAGTCTCCGCCGGGATCCGCAGCGCTGACGCGCAGCACCAAGGGCACTTTGAGCTCTGCCGGGTCCGAGTGCCGCTGCTCGGGGCCTGTCCTGGGATACACACAGGATCTGCATAGCCCCAGCCCCTGCCCTGGCTGAGGGGACCTTTGAGATCCCCTCCAGTACCAAAGGTGCTCAGCAAAGGCAGGAATGAGCCCAGCAGGCAAACCAGGAGCAGGGGGGATAGGGCATCCGCACAGCCCAAATTTCTGCCTCCCCTGCAGCACAGGGAGCTGCCATCAGGGCTTGGTACCCCTGGGAATGGGGCACAGCACCCCCAAAACACAGGCAGGGCCCAGGGCATGGCCATTGCACCACCCACCCTGTGCAGGGACAAACAGGACAGTGCCAGTCCCAAGGGCACAAGAGGGGAGAGGGAATTTGGGACACCCCGTCCTCCTCCTCACCTCTGTTTGTTTTGCTGGGGTAGATTCTCTGGAAGTATTTATATTCCTCTGGGGCCGGGAAGTCTTCAACGGGATGAAAGGAGTATTTGGATTCAAAGTCATCTGTGAAGAAATGGGGAAAGGGGCAGGTGACGGAAGGGGTCTCTGGGGGCAGCCTGGCCAAAGCCACAGGGCTCAGCTCCGAGGGGGATCCGTGCGGAGCTCCCACTCACCCAGGAATGCTCTGACGGTGGAGATGGAGTCGCGGTGCCCGTTCCGCACGGGCGGCGGTGGCGGCGGCGGCCCGGCCGGGGTCCGGGTGGGTGGTGGCGGGGGCTTCCCCCGGCTGGGGGGCTCGGCGGGGCCGTGCAGTCTGTACGGGGGTGGGGGCGGGGGGGCGTCGCGCCCTCCGTTCCGCAGCATCGGCGGTGGGGGCGGCGGAGCTGCGGGGACAACGGGGTCAGGAATTCCCGGGGCAAACCCAGGGACATCCCCCGGAGCGCTCAGGGCCAGCTGCTGCGCCAGACCGCGGCTCAGGGATGCTCCTATGCGTGCCCGGAGATTTCCTGCTCGCTCCTGACATCTGCATTCCTCATCCCTCCACCAGCTGCAGTGCAGGGACCAGTCAGCCCCACTGCCCCACCGCCCCAGGGGCTGCTCCAGCCCTGCATGCTCCCACACTGGGCACAGGTCCCTCTGCACCACAGGGGATCCCAGGAGAAGCTACGATCCTGCACATCCTTGAGTCTGAGGGCAGCGGCTCCACATGGAGCCAAGATGCTGCCTGCCAAGACTGGAAGCCAGCTCTGCAGTGTCACCAAGGCAGTGACAGGATCCACAGCCCCTCTGACCCACCTCTCGCTCCTGCCCAGCCTCCCGCAGAGGCTCCGTGGCAGT
Source organism: Sylvia atricapilla (assembly GCF_009819655.1). NCBI lineage: Eukaryota > Metazoa > Chordata > Aves > Passeriformes > Sylviidae > Sylvia > Sylvia atricapilla. Next base: position 1,290,195 of record NC_089166.1, on the reverse strand, counting down.
TCGTGCTCCTCATTAGCCTAATTACACCCGGGCTGACAGCGCAGATCCCCAGCTGTAGCTCTGAGGAGGGATTCTGGCAAGGCCAGAAGGACGGAGCGGCTTGGCAGCAGCCCAGGCAGGAGCTGCGGTCTGGACGGGGAGCCCAGGAGTGCACGGGGGGGCACCGGGGTGCAGCCAACACCAGTCCCAGCCAAGGGGACACGCTCCCGAGGGCTGCACACCCAGGGAAAGGCTTCTCCACAGCTTTTACACCCTCCCAGTGACATTTAGGAAGCTTAGAAGAGCTGTGCTCTGCCACGTTCTCTTTTCCCACACCAGGAGAGCACGGACAGGAGCTGCCCAGCCACAACCCACCATCAGCACTAGTCTTGGAAGGAGTTGGATGGTCATGGGACATTACCAAGGACGTGTTAAACGTGGAACTGCAACTCTTGCCCCAGCTCGGCCCCTACACCACATGCAGACGACTCAACGAAGCCAACTCTTCCCCATCACCTCCTGCCAACCCCTGATCACCCCAGCTGCCCTCACACACCACCAAACGAGTGTCTCTTACCTGCTCCACGGCTCGGGGGGTCTCTGGCCGGCGGCGGGGGGCGGCTGCTCTGCAGGGACGGGGAGGCAGCAGTGGGTGGTGGCGGTGCCAGACCCCGCAACGGGCCCGGCGCCTTCCTGTGCAAGGAGTTGTGTCTCTGCGGCAGCTCCGGAGCCAACTCGCTGCTGGGGCTGGAAGGACCGTTGGGGACACCGGGGGGTTGCCGGTAAGGAGGAGGCGGAGGGGCGAGAGACTGGCCCTGAGCGCCCGAGCGGAGGCTGACTGGGGAAGGCGGGGGTTTGATCGGCGGCGGGGCCGGGGGTCCGTCCCTGCTGCCGGGCAGGCGCTGTCCCGGGGTGGGCGGCAGCGGCTTCTCCCGGTTGTAGGGCGAGGCCTTGGCGTGTGCTGCAGGGGGGGCCGGGGGCGCGGCGGCGCGGCGGCCTGGCGGCGGGGGCGGCGGGGCCGAGGAGCTGTGCTTCATGCCGGTGCCGCCGGCGGTGCCGGGCCGGGACAGGTCAGGCAGGGAGGGCCTCTGCGTGCGCGGCAGTTCCGGTGGGGACCCCCGGCTGCTGTCGGCATCGTCCTGAGGGCGGCTGTTGCTGGCCGGCACCGGGGGCCTGGGAGCAGCTGCTCGGGAGCCAGGGACTTGTAGTGTTTGTTTAGTGGAGCTGTCTGCGGGGAAGGAGAGCACAGTGAGGGGTCGGGCAGGGCACAGGGGCAGGGCCATGTCCCTGCACAGAGCCATGGCCGAGGAGGGCCAGGCCACAGGGACGGCTGCGTGGCACATGCAAGGAGATGACACTGAGCATAGCCACACACAGCTCCTCTCTCACCCCTCTACTCTGTGGCCACCACAGAGAACACACAGAGTTCAGCAATACACAAAACTCCTGCGCCCTGCAAGAGGTCTGTGTGTGGGACTGAGGCTCAGGGAGGGCACAGCTGGCCTGTGCCATGCATGGGATGTGATTTGAGGTCCTGCTTCTGAGCAGCTGAAATCCCAGGAATACACAGTGAGACCCTCAACCCCTTCCTGCTCAGGGCCCTCCCCAGGGACCCCCAGACAGACCACGGGCCTGTGGCCATTACCTGAGCTGTCCTTGGCTCCCACAGGTCTGAGCTTGGGAACGCCGCCTTGGAAGAGGCCACCCTTGGGCTGGATAGCAGCTGAGCCAGAGCTGTAGCTGCCGCCGCTGCCCTTGGGCTCTGAAAGGAGGGAGGCAAAGAGGTTAAGCCTGGAATTATCCAATCCTCCAATGAGGAGCTGCTGGGAACCAGATGGGCAAGCACCCTGAAGGGCTCGGCAGCGCCCAGCACGGGGCCAGCAGCCTGCTGGGAACTCACTTTCCAGGATGGGCGCGCTCCGGTCATTGATTTGGGTCACTTTCCTGAGCTTGGTCCCTTTACAGATGTCCTGCAGGAGAGCCCCACGGCCCCGCTGCTCCTCTCGGCTCAGCTTCGGCGGTTCCGTGTTCGCCTGGAGAGGAGCAGCAGCTCAACACTTCCCCAGGACCCCCCCAGCACAGGAACAACCCAGCTCCACATTCCCACCTCCCGGAGCACCCCACCCCTGCCACAGCCAGCCTTCTCCAGGGGCAATTCCTCTGGCAAGTGGCCCCAGTGTGGGGACAGGCCACCTGCCTGCCCAGTGAGGTGACCCCTACCTGACTGAGGGTGGGGGGTGGCGGGGGGCCGGGGGGCGGCGGCGGGGGAGGAGGGATCGGCATCCTGGCGGCTCCGGCTGCTCAGTGCTGGGGGCAGGCCTGGGCACTCATGCCTGCGGGAAGGGAGGAAGCGGTCAGGGAACGCGGGGAAAGCCGGCGGTGAAACACAGCCCTGGGGAATTGTACCGGTGCCCTGCGCCCGGAGCTCGTGCAGAGAGCAGCTGGAGCTGTTCTCCCAGGCTGCCCCAACACCCTGGAGCAGCAGGTCCCAGAGGTGGGAGCCAGCACGTCCCCACCCCAAATCCCCAGAGGCCCCGCAGCGCCTGCAGTCAAAACCCAGGACACGTCTCACACAACCACCTTGCTCGGCAGACAAAACCTGGCCAAGCTGATCCTGCACCATCCATCCAGCTCCTCCAGCTGCAGCCGGAGGCTGCTCACTTGGGAGTGTGACAGTAGCCCGCCAGCACTGGCACGTGGCCCCATGGCCTCTCCAGCCACGATCAGGATAAATCTGCCAGATGGCTCCGGCTCCACAGCAGCCAGAGCGGCACGGGACTGTCATGTGGCTCCCATCGCTGAATTTACCCATCTCTTGTCTCCTAAATCAATAACCCCCAGCACTGAAGACTCTCCGTGCCCCTTAACTCCAAAGCCCCCTCAAAGCTGTCCAAGCAATCAGGGAAACCAGCTTTCCCAGCAGAGATCTGGAGACAACTCCAACTCAACCCATCAGAAGCCCAGAACAAACCTGTCTGGCACCACGGCTCACCTGGAACAGCTCCCAGGGCTCCGCAGGGCCCGGCAGCTCTGGTCGGCACTGGAGACAGAACACAGAGGGACTGGGGACAGGAAGAGGAGCCTGAATCACTGGGAGGTCACAGGCCCTCGTGCCACTGACAGCAGTGCTCAGGTAGGGCCTGCTGTAGCACCGGCTCAGGGAATAGGAATGTCATGACTGGAGGCCTTGCTCACCACATGGAAAGTCCCAGGCACTCAGGGCAGATCCTGAGGCAGGAGACAAATGTCCCTCTCTGGGCCACAGATGTCATTCCCACAGGAAAACCTATTCCACAGTCACTAATGGGAACCACATCACCAACAGGAGGAAAGGACAGGGCAGTTTCACACCTGAAACTTCCGATTTCCGAGTCCTGACCTCCAGGGCAGGTGACAGAGGGCACAGGAACAGCCCCCACCGCAGGGAAAGTTCCTTTGTGACTCATATTTTTACAGGTATTAACAACCAGATCCCCTCTCACACTCATCTCCTGCTAGATAAACTACAACTTCCTAATCCCACAGGACACAGGTCCATCCTCTGTCAGACATTCCCAAGGTGTGAGACCAGGAGCAGCAGCTCCCCTGCCCTTGAGCAAATCACTGGCTCTGGGGTTCAGAGAAATAAACACCTAAACTGCCTTTTAATCAAAATCAGCTCTTCCACCCTGTGAGAACTCCACAGCTAACAGCTTCATCAGGAAGACATTCTTCCCTCTATCTTACAGCATTTTCCAAGTCACCCAAGACTCCCAGTGCCCTCCTGTAACAAACATGGGGCTCCTTCACCCCAGCCTGAGCTCGAGGCCTCGCACAAAGAGCCGACGTCCACCGATCCCTCCGGACACTGCAGTCGGGAACAACGCCCAGCAAACCCATCCGGCCTGTGCCTTTCCCACTGGAGCAGGATCACAGACGCCTCTGAACGTGCTCGTCTGGGACGTGCTGCAACAGGAACATTTTTCCCTGTGCTCCTTCCCACCCGCAGCGGGATCAAATGGGCCAGGGTGGCACGAGTGGCTCCGGGCAGAGCCCCAGCCGGGCTGGATCAGCTGCCGGAGGGAATTAGCAGGGATCCAGCAGAGGAATGCGCCAGGTAATGAGACTCCTGACTCGGGTTCGTGTGTCACAGCCCTGAGCCAGCACAGGAGTGATGCCAGGGCCACCACCTCTGCTTCCAACCCACGGGAACGTCACACATTGTGTCCCCGCTCTGCTCCTGTGCCAGCTGGTTACTCCCAGGGTGACACTTCCCTCGGTGGCCCCTGTGACAGGGACACATCTCACAGACAGACAAACAGGGGTTTGTCAGCTGGCACAAACCATCCAGCGCCACCCGTGCCAGGCCAGCACTGCTGGGGTCTCTCAGTGTGACCTGCTGACAGGCTCCAGACAATCCACAGGGGCCTGGAGGACAAGGGGGGTATTTCCACAAACAGATCACGAGTCACTATCTCCCCTCTAAGGTGCCTTTACAGCAAAACCTGCGCTCAGATCCAGGCTCTGACCTAGAAGAACGAGAGGAAGGGAGAGAGAAGAGTTTAAGCTAAAGCAGCTTGAGGATAAACTGGAGCTGAATTCCCAAGAAACAGGTCATTCCATTTCGGCGCACGGCCCCGTTCGGGCTGGGGATTAACAGCAAAGGTCACATTGAAAAACCAAAATCGAGAGGCCCCGAACTCAGCACATGGCTGGGAAAAGCTGAGAGATCCGGGTGGGAATGATGCCTTTGAAATACAGCCTGGATCTTTCATGTGCAAGAAGACAGACCCAGCTGATACAGATTAGGGAGACAGGAGCTAAATCCTCCAGGAAAAGAAAAAAAGGGGGAGTTTTCCTCCCAGCACCCCTTCATGCCTGGCAGAAGCTATCCCTGCTAACAATGCTCCAACTTCTCTGTGCTCCTTCTTCTTTGTTCTTCCTTAACCAGGACCCTTCCACCAAGATACATCAGAGCCTCTGAGGGCTCCATATGCTGTGGTGGCAGCTCCCTGTGCTCACAGGGAAAGTGGCTGGGAAGAGCTGAATGCAGAGACACCAGCAGATAAAAGCTGGGTTGAGGCAGGAGGGGCAGGTTTACACAGCGCCTTTGCTTTTCCAAACCAAACCTCAGGAAAGCTCTGAGCAAAGCATGAGGAAAACAAGGTGTGAAAAGCTGTCCCTAGGGAGGAGGGAGAGATCAGGAGATCGAGGTCACCCTGTGGAAAAGCTGCTTCAGAGCTGCTGTTCCACAGGCTGGGAGCCCACCGTGGCCACAGACCCGTCGGCAGTGTTTTGGATCAGCACTTCCCTGTCAACCCTGGGATGAAAACATTACTAAATCGCAAGAACTTGACATTCAGCTGCCCCTTGTCCCCTAAAAGCAGCAGGATTGGGCAGATCCGGCCCAGCCAGCGAGACACACCACGTTTTCCAGGCATTTTTCAAGTCCCTGTTTGCTGTGAAGGGAATTGAAACGCCCTCCCCAGCAGCAGCCCCCATTCCGCTCATCCCGGGGGGATTGCTGCTGGAGCAGGACAGGCAGCAGCAGTGACCTTCAGCCGCCTATTTCCTCGCTTTTCAGGGGGATTTGGGCTCCGGGCGGATTTGTATTTCACATTTGCAAGCCCGAGCTGCAGCGCCTCATCCTCAGGGAGGCTTTGAACTGCAGATCAAGAGGAATTTCCACCCTCTGATGTCGGTGCAGAAATGCGGCCGCACCGGTTTGGGAACGACTTCCAAGGCTGGACCTCTCCAACACCCGCCCCCGCGTCTTTATCTTCCCTCTCTTCCCATCCAAACCCGCAGTTCCTCGTTACCCTCTCCCAAATTCCAACCCTGTCCTCCGCAGCCTGACATTCCTGCCCGCTCCCGAGGAGCTGAGGATGCTACATAAATAATTTATCCTGAGCGACAGCCATCGCAGGATTTAAGGTCATTGAGGCTTTTAAAATCCTATCAGCATGCTTCCCGAGCCGAGCTGCCAGCTCCATTTGGAGCATCCCGCGGAGCCGGCGCATCCCTGCGTGCAGACAGACAGACACGCTCCCACCCCGCGGGATCCAGACGCTCCCTGTGAATTATTAACAACCCGCAGGCTCTGACGAGGCGTTTTTAACAAAAACCCCAAACTCCACAGTTTCTAACTCCTCAGGGACGAGCTCCACAGCCTCAGTTTCCCCATCCACCCCCAGTTTTTACAACCTCAGTTTCCCTATCCATCCGCAGCTTCCACATCCTCCGTTTTCCTCTCCACAGTTTTCCCAGTTTCCACAGCCTCAGTTTTCCCACCCCTGGCTTTCCCATCCCCGACCACAGAACCCCCAGCTCAGTCTGCCCCTTGCTCCCATCTCATCTCAGGTCACTCAGCAGAGGAAACCTTTAATCAGGAGCAAGGAACCCTTTCCCGAAATTCCGCTGCAGCTAAAGGAAAAGCAGGAAAAGCCCGTCCTGCCAGGCCGGCAGCCTTCCCTGCCGCTCCCCCTTTGCCGAAGAGGCAAAAGGAAGACGGGGAAGGGAGAGGTGGTACACGAGAGGCAGGGCAGGAACCGAGGGGCTGGGCAGGAACCGCTGAATTATTCCAGCGGGAGGAAGTGGCGGGAGACGCGGGGACTTCCCGGTTCCTTTTGAGCCGGAGCTGGGAATTCCGGGTGCAGCGATCCTGACAGTGATCTCAACAGAGTGGGATCCCGCAGTGCTCCGGGTCCTGGAGGTGGGAGCAGGGAGTCCTGAAGGTGTTTCCCTGGAACAGGAGGGACAACTCAACTGCAGCGTTGCCCAGAAAAGCTGTGGCTGCCCCAAGCCTGGAAGTGTTCCAGGCTGGATGGGGCTTGGAACAACCCCTTCCAGTGGAAGATGGGATTTAAGGTCATTTGCAACTCAAGTCATTTCAGGATTCCACAAAACTCTGTGTTCGTGGTAATCCCTAAGACACCACAGGCTCCAAAAGGTCTGCCCCTGCTTCTCCTGTACCCCAACAGGATCCAGTGCATCCCCAGCCCTATCTGGTTCTGGGCACCCACAGGGTAGGGGTCCAGGGGATCACTGTGAGGGTCCCAGGGGTCATAGAGGGGGTGCAGGGGGATCCTGGGAAGGGTGGAGGGGTCCCAAGGGTCATGGTCAGGGTCCCAGGTAGACACAGGGGTCACACTGGGGGACCCTGGCCCCATGTCCTGCCGGTTCTGGACAGCCCCACAGGGGTCTTGGGGAGGGGACCCTGAGGTGACCCAGGAATCAGGGGGGAAGGGTCAGTGGGGTCATGGTGGGGGTCTCAGAGGTCACAGGGAGAGTCTCAGGGGACACTCTGGGGTCAGAGTCTCCATTTTGGGGGTCCCCAAGGTGGGATTCCAGGCACCTGGCCCCACCATTTCTGGGCAGCCCCAGGCTGGGGGTCCAGGGGCGTCCTGCAGAGGGGTGGAAGAGTCCAGGGCATCAATATGAGGGTCTCAGAGGGGTGCCAGGAGTCACAGTGGGGGTCCCTTGTCCCCAGTCCGGCCAGGTCTGGAGACCCTCAGGTCTGAAGTGACCCAGGATCAGGGTGAAGGGGTCCAAGGGTCAGTGTAGTGATCTTAGGGCAGTCCCAGAGGACGCTCTGGGGTCAGGGTAGAGGTCCCAGACCCCTGGGCCCGCTGGTTCCAGCCAACCCAAAGACAGAGTCCGAGCAAAGGTAGAGAAAGCCAGGAGATCAGTGCGGGGATCCCAGGGGGTCCCAGGCCACTGCTCCTGCCACTTCCAGGCACACCCAGGGTGGGGGATACAAGGAGGGTCCTGGGGAGGGATCCCACATATAATACAAGGGTCAGGGTGGGGGCTCAAGGACAGTACAGGGGTCTCAGTGGAGCTCCATGGGGGTCCTGAGGACGGGTCTCAGAGGGAACCTAGAGGTCACCGTGGGGGTCCCCATGGCGGTGGGGTCACAGACCACCCCCGATCCGCCGGTTCCAGACACAGACAAGCTGGGGGTCCAGGGTAGTTCTGGGGAAGGGTCCCTGACGTGCCCCAGGAGTCAGGGAGGTGGGAGATCTCACAGCCGTCCCAGGGGTCAGGGTGGGAGGGCTCAGGGGGTCCATGGGGGGGCTCCAGCCCCGCCGGTTCCTGGCACTCCACAGCCGACACTGCGGACCCTCAGACGGCCCCAGAGACCCCCTCAGACGGCTCCAAGGACCCTCAGCCGGCTTACAGCACCCCCCAGCTCCGCGCAGGCCTCAGCGCACCCCCCGGCCCGCCGATCCCAAGCTCCGCACAGGCCCCACGCGCGCACCCCAAGCCACCACACCCCACACAGGGCTCCCGCGGCCGCAGTCCCGGCCTCCCGAGCCCCGCGAGTCCCGGCCCGGCCCCGCCGATCCCCCCCCGGCCCTCCCCCGCTCACCCGCGGCTCCTCCCGCCGCTCCCGGCCCCGGCCCCAGCCCCGCCGAACGAAATGGCGGCCGTGGCCCTTCTGCGCCTGCGCCGCCGAACCGGATGTGGGAGGGACACGGCGAGGCAACAGCGCCATGATGAGGAGGTCGGGCGACAATGAGGAACGCGCCCGTCATCGCCATCTTGGGAAGGTCACACCGGCTTCGTGAGCGTCCGGAGCCGCGGTGTCCCTGTGACCGAAGGCAGAGCAGCGCCACCGAAAAGAAAATCGCCACTCTGTATCGAAATTCTTCTGAAGGCCCGTGGTGCTGTGACAGAGCGCGTCCAGGCCGCCTGTCCCGCCCTTCCGCCATATTGAGAAGGTCAGCTGATCGTTCCAGCAGTCGCCATGTTGGGAGGGTTGACGGAAACCGGGTTGCGGTCGCCATGTTTGGAGGGTCAAAGGTTGGCTCCGCGCTGCCGCCATCTTGGGAAGGTCAGCTCCACCCTGTCATTGCCGGGTTCATTACGTCACCGACAGTGAGGCTGTGACGTCACTCCCACATGACCTCACTCGCTAGCACGACATTAGAGACAGATGCGGGGACAGACTTTTATTGGGGCTCCCCACCCCGCCCCCAGCTTGATTTTTTTTTTTTTTCTTTTTTTCCTCCTTTTTCTTAAAAAATAAATGTACAATTCCGGACAGCGGCAGTAGAAAATATACACGTCTGGGGGGGCGGGGGGGGGGGCGGGCCACACATACAAAAATAGAGGGGACAGAGGGGGGAACATGACCCCCCCAGGGGCCCCTGTGCCCCAGCCAGGGGAGGGGGCGGGGGGAGAGGGGGATGCGCCAGGGGGGTCCCCAAACCCACCCCACCCCCCCCAAGGGTGGGGGCAGCACCCAAGGGCCGGGGCTGGGCAAAGTGCGTCAGTGCTGGGGGGCTCCGGGCCCCCCGGGGGGGGTCCCGGGGTTTGGGGGTCCCGGGGTGGGCCCCCCCTCACTGGCTGCCAGGCTCCAGCTTGTAGGAGAGCTCGAAGAGCAGGTTCTGGTTGTCGATGACGCGCAGCTGCCGCACGTAGGCCTTGGTCTGCAGCTGGGCGGGGGACGCCTCCAGCTCCAGGCCTGGGAACGGAACAGGGATGGAAGGATGGGAAAATGCAGTGTGGGACCAGAGAGGATGGGGATGGAAGGATGGAGAGATGGGGATGGAATGGCAGAAAATGGCAGTATGGCAATAGGGATATGGGAATGATGACAGAGGGATGCAGGGATGGAGGGAGAGGGGTGGAAGTACACAGGGATGGCGAGGGAATAGTGGGGATGCAGGGGATGTGGGAATGCAGGGGATGTGGGGATGTGGGGGATATGGGAATGCAGGGGATGTGGGAATGCAGGGGATGTGGGGATGCAGGGGATGTGGGGATGCAGGAAGGAAATGGAGGTGACAACGTGAAAGTGGGGATTGAAGGAAGGAAGAGATGCAGGGGATGCAGATGAAGGGATAGGGACGCAGGGACAGGAGTGGGAATAAAATGACAATTGGAATGGGGATGTGGAGACCGGGATGAAGGGATAACGGTTCAGGCACGCAGGAATGGGGATTCAGGAACGGAGATGCAGGGATCCGGGGATGCAGAGTGAAGGGATGAGATGAAGAGATGGATGAGCGATGAGAATGCAGGGATTTAGGGACGCAGGGACACAGACAGAGAGATGTGAGGATGCTCTGGCCACATCCCCATCCCTCAGAGATGCACAGCAGATTCAGGGCGGTGTGGACCCCCCCAGCAGTGCCCCCCAGCCCTGGCAGTGCCCCCCCAGCCCCAGCAGTGCCACCCCAGCCCTGGCAGTGCCCCCTCCCCGTGCCCCCCACTCACAGAGGGGGCGGCTCCGGTACTTCCGCACGGTTCTCACTTTCTCGGCGATGCAGTGCTGGGGCACAGAGAGAGCCCAAAGTCAGACCCAACCCTCTGAGACCTCACCCAGCCCCCCCAGGGACCACTGAGCCCTCCAGGAGCCTCCTGCACACCCCCCACCCTCAGGATCCTGTTCTGTATCCAGAAGACCCTGAACCCTCCCACCCCCCAAACAGGGGACCCCCAAACCCTCGGGGTAGGGGGTCCTCCAGCCCCACAGGGGAGTTCCCTCCTCTCATCCTGGGGGTCTCTCTGCCCCATTCCCCCCTAGAACCCACCAGTTTCTCCACGTTGACCAGCCCATCCAGGAGGGTCTTGCTGCCTTCATGCAGGAAGGTCAGATCTGGAGGAGAGAGGGGGTGATGTGGGGGTCCCGTGGGGCATCAGAGGGACCCCAACCCACCCTGAGACCCCCTTCACCTTTGAGGATGAGTGGCACGAAGGGGATGAGGGGGGGCTTCATCTTGGCCAGCACCTCCCGGTAGGTCTTGTGGTTCCTGCAGGGGTCCTGGTGGGGAATGAGGGAGTCAGGCTTTGGGGGGGCTCCTCAGGAGGGCCCTGGATACCCCCACATGCTGGTGGCCATGGGTATGGGGCTGGTGGCCTGGGGGAGAGGGGCAAGGACACCCCAGGACGTCTCAGGAATGTCCCCAGCTCACCAGCACCCTAAACACCCCCAGTGGAGGCCTGGGGACCCCCCACCAAACACCCAGAGCAGCCCCCACACCTCTCACCCACCGTCAGGTTCTCGAACTTCCGAAACAGATTCTTGAATTTCCCTGGGAGCTTCTGGAAGACAAAACAGGGGAGAAGGTAGGTTGCATCCAGCAGGGCCATGGAGCACCAAAGGGGAGGGCAGGAGCATCCAAGATGTTCTGGGAGCACCCAGGAAAGGGTCAGGGAGCATCTGAGGGTGTCCACAAAGGCCCAGGAAGGTCTGGAAGCATCTGGGGTGGCCTGGGAGCTCCAGGAGGGTTCCAAGAGTACTCGGAGTAGGGTCAGGAAGAGCCCAGGAGAGGTTTGGGAGAAAACAGGTATGGGCACGAGCATCCCAAGAGTCCTGGGAGTGTCAGGGAGCACCCAGGGGTGGTCTGGGAGCATCCAGAGAATTCTGGGAGCACTGGAGAGTGGGGTTGGAGCATCCAGGAGCAGTCAAGGAGCACCCAGAGAAGTTCTAGGAGCACTGAGAGGGAAGGGAGTTCCTGGGGAGTTACAAGAACACACAAGGTGGGATCTGGAAGAACCCAGGAGGGGTCTAGGAGCAGCCAGGTGTGAGCACAAGCACCATGAAATTCCTGGGAGGACCCAGGTAGTGCCAGAGAACACCCAGGGGTGGTCTGGGATCACCCAGGAAAGGGTCAGGGAGCACCTGGGGGTGTTCAGAAAGGCACAGAAAGATCTGGAAGCACCGCGGGGGTCAGGGGCACTCCAGCCCTCACCTCCCAGGTGAGGCGCAGGCGGCTGACAGCGGCGTTGTTGAGGCCGATGACGATGGCGTAGAAGGAGAGCATGTCCTGGTTCTGCTTACAGCTGGTGGGGGACAGCGTCAGCGGCGGGCTGGGCACGGCAGGGACCTTCCCTCGCTGCCCCCCGCGGCCCCCCACTCACATGGCAGCGATCTTGATGAGCTTCTTGAGCAGATGGGCGCGTTTGCCCAGCCCCTCGCAGAGCAGCAGCTCCGTGCCCACCCAGTGCTGCACCTCACTGCAGCGCTGCAGCAGCAGCTCCAGGTTCGCCGTCTCCCGCCGGCCCCGCTCCCCGTGGAACACGTAATCCACGAATTCCAGCTGAGGAGGAGGATCCACACATTCCATCAGAGCCCCTCCTCGACTGCGCAGCGCGGTAACACCAGTGAGCCCCCCTCCAGAGCCCCCCCAAACCTCGTGGATGCAGCGGAAGAGTTCCCAGTGGAAGGCTGTGAGGTGGTTGGCGACATCCTCGGGCTCGGCGCGGTGGATCTCGGTGTCTCCCGGGACCACCTGGATCTCCTCGGGCAGTGGCACCTGCGAGGGGACACCGGGGCACTGAGGGGGCGCTGAGCCCCGGGGTGGGAGGGTGCCAGGGCCGGGTGGATGATAGCGGGGGGTGTCCCTGCCGGGGTGTCCCCACCACGGGGCTCACCAGGGAGTCGAAAGTGTCCCTGGTGCAGGCGAAGAGGTGGCTGTTGATGCCCAGGGTGGTGAACACGCACTCCTCGCTGGGCTGCAGCACCGCTTTCTCTGCCGCGGGGCACAGGGTGGGGTCAGCACCGGCCGGACCCCCCCAGCCCCGCCCGCAGCTCCCCCGGACCCCCCGGGCACCTCCGGACGAGGCCATGGTGACGAGGATGAGGGCGTCCCCGCGGGTGCTCTGCTCCTCCGAGTACTGGAGCTTCTCGGTGACCGAGGCCAGGATGTCCTGCACCGAGGCCGAGAGGCGGCTGCGGATGGTGACGTACGAGTGGTCGGGCATGTACACGCGGCAGAAAACTGGGGAGAGGGCGAGGGGTCAGCGCCGAGCACCCCCACATCACCCCGGGCACTGCCCACCGGGGAAACTGAGGCACGGAGCGGGTCCTGAGCAGACCCGGAGAGGGCACAGCGGCTGGCGGGTCATGGAGGGGACCCCAGCCGCTCTCAGCTCTCCCCACAGTCACTCACTCTCGTCAGAACCCCGAAACGCCACCCGGGTCTGCAGGCAGGAGTCGATCCGTCGGAAATGCCGGAACAGCGGCTTCACCTGCTTGTTCGGAGGGGGCGTCTCGTCGGCCACCCTGTGGGGGCACGGGACAGGGTCAGGCGGGGCCCCGGAGCCCTGGGGCTGCCCCCCGAGACCCCGGGGTGTCCCGGCAGCCACCCCCCAGGACAGAGCTGGTGGCAGGCTGGGCACAGGAGAGGCACCGGGGCGCACTGAGGGTGGGCACAGGAGGAGGGTGCAGTGAGGAGGGGCCCGGGGCTGTGCACGGTGAGGGCGTGAGGGGGCCACAAAGCTGGATGTGAAGGTGCAAGCAGGAGAGCACCAGGATGGGCTGCTACTGACCCCTCCAGCCCCTGAGCACCCCCAAGGGCCACGAGTCCTTGTCATTCTTGGGGACTGTCTGACCCACGGGGACCCCCAGGACCTTTCCCAGAGACCTTCTAACCCAGAGGGGACCTCAAGGTTCCCTGTCCTCCCTGGGGATCCTTTGTCCCACAGGGACCCCAGACGCCACAGGGCTCCCTGCCCTCCCTGGGAACCCCCTGACCCACGGTGACCCCTGGTCCCCACGGGGACCCCTGACCACCAGGCACCCCCAGGACCCCCTGACCCTCTTCTCACTTGAGCTCCACAGTCTCCACGAGCTGGTGCAGCTTGAGGATCTCATCCTCCAGCTCGTGGTACAGAGACGTGTCCTTCATGATGAGCAGGTAGAGCTCCTGTGGGGCGAGAGGTGTCAGGGCCGGGACTGCAGGAGACTGAGGGGGGGACACGGGAAGGGGACACCCACCTTGATGACCTTCCCGGCGCTCTCCTCCTCCTGCAGCAGCCCCTTGTAGGTTTCGAGGAAGTGCAGCAGCACGGCCAGCACCGCCCGCTTGCGCCGCAGCCCCGAGCCCTCCTCCCAGCGCGCCGGGGGGCTGCCCGCCGCCAGCACAAAGGTGGCAATGTCAAGGAGGTGCCACGGCAAGGAGGGACCCTCGGCCACCCCCCAGCACCCGCTGCACTCAGGGACCTCACTGAGGGTCGTTGTGCCCTCCCTGGTAGCACACACTGCCCACCTTACACCCAAACCTGTAGCCCACCCTCATGGCACCCCAATCCTTTTCTTGCTGCTCCTGTGAGCACCTTTATAGCACCCCGCTGCCCTCCTCATGTCCCACTTCTTGTAACCCCATGCCCACCCTTTTGTCACCCTCATGGCCACCCCTGTGCCAGCCTCACAGCGCTCTGGTGCTGATGCTGGTGTTCTCCTGGTCGCACCTTTATGCCAACCCTTGTGCCATCACCATGTCCCCTTCCTGGCCACCTTATGCCCACCCTCACTACACCCAAACGCCCTCCTCATGCCCAGCCTCAGACCCCTCCTCGCCCACCCTCGTACCCCCCCAGGGCCCCCCAGGATATTGCTGGTGCAGCTGCTGCAGGAAGCGCTCGGTGGGCAGGAACAGCGAGTGGGTGAGCACGATGTCATCCAGCAGCGACTCTGGGGGGACATGGGGACAGGCGTGGGCACCCTTCCCCACCACAGAACCCCCCGACAGCCCCGAGGGCGGTGCCCGGCGGGGTGGATGGGTGAGTGGAACGATGGTAATTCGCAGGGTGACACCGGGAGAGGCCGAGCCCCACGCGAACCCCCCCGCGCCGGCGCTGACTCAGGGCCCGCTCCCAGCCCCGGGGCAGCCGGGCCCGGCCGAGCCGGTGTGGGGGCAGAGGCGCCGGCAGGGCGGGACCGGGGCCGCGACGCCCCGGCACACCCGGGAGCCCCGTGAGAGCCCGGCCGCAGGCACAGCAGGACACGGTGAAGGGAAACTGAGGCAGGCAGCTTGGGGCACAGCAGGAGGGTGCGACAGCCGGGCTCTCTTGGGCAGCGTGGGTGGCACCACCCTGTGAAGGCGTTTTGGCAAAGCCAGGTGAGCCGAGGACCCGGTGCTGGCATCAGTCATCGCTGTGACCTTTGGACGAGACACCGCTCCCTCACCCAGCACCGGAGCAACCCTCGGCCCCGAGCGGGTCCCCAGCTGGGGCTGCCCACGGGGCTGTGCCCATGTGTCCCAGGGATACTGTGGTGGGACCCCAAGGCCTATGGACCACCGAGGGGCCGTGCAGAGCATCCACCCAGCCAGTCACCCCCCAGACTGTTAACCCGGTCACGGATCGGTGCCAAGCAGGGCAGAGGGTCCCCTGGCATTCCCGCGCCAGGCACAGTCCCCACGGGGCACCAGCTGCTGCCGAAAGGAGGACACGGCAGTCTGGGGCACTGGGACAGGCAGGGGCACCAGCAGCACGGGGGGTGCAGGTACACAGCCTCCAGATCTCCCAGCCCCCTGCCCTGAGTGCAGCCCCCTCCCAGGTTCTGCCTGTGGGGCAGGAGTTGAGGGCTCCCCCTATCCCTTCAGGCTGCTGCCCCCTCCAGTCCTGCCTCAGTTTCCCCAACCCACTGCAGCACTCACACTGTATCCCAGAGTCGCAGGGACGTTTCCCCGTGTTGGGACCCCCATGCTGGTTCCTGCCCCCCCATTCCCTGCCAACCCGGGCACCAGCAGGCCTGGCAGCATGTTTGTGCAGGGAGGACCTGATGCTGCCAGTCCCAGCTCGCCTCTACCCGAGGGCTCCTCTTGTTGGTGGTTGCACCCAGTCCCGGCCCTGGCATCACTGGGGCAGGGGGCTGGCAGTGGCCTTGGGGTCCTCGACAGCCTCTGGTCCCGGCAGCCAAGTGGGATTGGCTGGATGTGTGGGATCCCTGTGGTGTGGGAAGGCTCCCATCCCCCTGCACCCAACCTGGCTCCCACCCAGCTCTGGCACCGAAACCACCCCAACACCTGGGCACAGGGAGCCACGCTGGGCCAGCACCGGGAGGCCTGTGCTGGAGGAAAGGGGTGTCCAACCGGCCCCCCCTCCACTGCAGCTCCAGTCCGGGCTAATTTTAGCACCAGGAGGATGTTAAGGACCATCCAACCGGGAGGTGGATGCTGCAGTGACTGCCGGTGCCCGGCCACCCCTGGCCCCCACCGAGCTGGCACTGCCACTGAGCCCAGAACCTCTTGCCATCCCTCTGCCGTGCTGTCTTGCCCGGGGAACCCCTGCCCACCCCACAGACTCCTGCCCACCCCGCTGCCACAAACGCCCTGCCCCGGCGGGGACCCAGCCTTGACCTTGTCACCCCAAGCGGGCATCACTGTGCCCGGTCACCCTCCTCGCCGGGCACGGGAGTCCCGCACCCCGCTGTCTCCCACCCCAGCATCCACCAGCGCATCCCCCCCGCAAGCAGCGGCCGCCCCCGGTCTCTCCCCGCTCCGCCGCATCGCCCGCGACCCACGCGCTCCCCGCCCCGGGCACCCCCGCAGCCGGTCCCGGCGGTCCCGTACCTGCCCCGCAGCCCCTCCCGTGGGCAGGCGCCGGTAGTCGGTCGAGGAGCGCGGCCAGGAGCCGCTCGGGGGGCGCGGGCGCGGCGGGGGCGCAGCCGCAGCCGCAGCAGCACCGGGCGGCGGGCGGCGGCTCCGGGCTCGGCGGCTCCCGGTCCCGATCCCGGTCGCGGTCCCGGTCGCGGTCGCAGCCCGGTGACGGGTCCTCAGGGGAGCGAAGCGGCGCCTCGGGCGGCCGGAGCTCCAGCCAGCGGCCCTCGCCCCCCGGTACCGGCCCCGCGGGCCCCGCCGGCTCCTCGGGGGAGGCGGGCGGGCGCGACAGGCTCTGCCGCCGCGGCGCGGGCACCGACCCCGGCCCCGGTACCTGCCCCGGGGGGGCGGCGGGGCGGACGGGCAGGTGCGAGCCCGGCTTCTTCAGCAACTTCTCCAGCGGCTTCATGGCCGCCCGGACGCGGCGGCGGCGGCGGCTCAGGGGCCCATCGGCGGCGGTGGCGGCTCCGTTCGGCTCCGCTCGGGCTCGGGCCGCGGCGCCGCTCCCCGCCCGCCCCGCACCGGCTCCGCGCTGCGCCCGCCCCACACCGGCCCCGCCGCCAGCACCGCCCCGCCCCGTTACGGCCCCGCCGCCGCCGACCCCGGCACCTGCCCGCCCCTTTCCCCGCACCGCCGTCGCCCCCGGCTCCGCCAACGGCACCTGCCCGCCCCCTCTCCGCAGCACCGCGCTCGGTACCGAACCCGCCCCCCGGCCGCGGTGACACCGGCTCGCAGCAGGACACGGTCACCCCCCGCTTCCCCGCAGCCCCGCACAGGTGATGCATTACACACCCCCGCATCCATCTCCCCGCATTCCCCTGTCGCATCCCCGGGGTACCATCCCGCGCCTCTCCCCACACACACACATGGTACAGCCTGAGGGGACACAGCCCAGAGCCGGTCACCCCCTGCTGTCACACACCGCGACCAGGGGGCACAGCCCCACAGCCCCCTGCCACGTTCTGCCTCATAACCCCGGCACAGCCCCTCGCACACCCACACAGTTCCCCCATGCCAGCCCAGGGGCACATGGAGCCACCCCTCGCCCAGTGCTGTCCCTCCCCAGTGTCCCCTGCACCGGGGGGCACATCCCCAGCTGTGAGGTGACCCACCCCCGGACCCCCAGCCCGGCTCTCTGCACCCGCCGCAGCGTGGGAAAAGGCCGGGGATGGGTGTGAGACCCCCCACCCCGGCACCCCTGGGGCTGGGATCCCCCGCGGGCAGGGTGGGCAGGTCGGGGTGGCTGCCAGACCCCCCCTTTCCGCCGCCTGCCAGGCTGGAACGGGCCCCGGCGTGCCGGGACAGGTGCCGGGGCAGGTTCCGGGGCAGGGCAGAGCGAGATGTGGCGCTTGCCTGCGGCTGATCCTCCTGCCGCGCTCCCGCGGGGTGCTGAGCATCCATCCTGCCCATGCCACTGCCCCCAGCCCCGCTCTGCACCCTCTGAACAGCCCACAGGTGCCAGTGCCCTTCTCCCGGGTCCATCCCCCTGCAAAACCACGGCCCTGTGGCATCTCCGGGGTGGGACGGTGGCAGCGGCCGGAGGGACACAGCAAGCGGCCCCATGGCCTTTGCTGGGCCCCACTGCCCAGAGGTTTCGGTAGAGATGGAGGAACGAGGGTCCCGGCAGATCCCGCTTTGTTCCCGCTTCGCCTCCACCCGGCAGTTGCCTGGCAACTCCATCCATGCGGCTGCCAGAGAGCGGCAAAACATGTCCCCACATCCCCATCCCCATCCCCGGCCGCACGGTCCTGTCGGGATGGCACAGCACAGCGTGGCCCGGCACGTCCCTCCTCTGTGCCTCCAGCCTCCAGCGTTCAGATCCCCCACAGCCCATCCGACACCCCCAAAAATCCCACTTTGCTGAGCTCCTCCATCCCTTTTCCCCACGGCATCTGGACAAGGGTTCTCAGACCCGGGTGCAAGAGATGCTGCTGGCCAGGTTCAGCCACGCAGAGAGGGGCTTCTCCTGACAGCAGGAGGGGAAACTGAGGCACGGAGAGACCCTGAGACCCCACTCTCTGGTGGCAATGGGGATGCCCTGAACCACACGAGCAGGAGGGACCTGGAGCACTGCGCCACGCTGAGGGCAATGCTCCCCCTGGGAAAGGTGCCCCAGATCTGGCCTGTCCCATCCCCTCTCCCCATGTCAGCAGGGATGGGGGCACCGCTGGCGCAGAGCAAACTATTGGCTTAATTAATTTGCTGCTATTTCTCCTAACGATCTGGGATCTGGAGCGGGCGCTTCCCTCGGTTGGCAGCCAGCGCATTCCCCCGCCCCGGCACTGAGCCGGGGGTGCGAAGCCTCCAGGCACTGCTCAAAACAGACCGTGTGTAGGAGGGAAAAATTACACCCCGGGAAAAATCCCTCCCCAAGCCAGCGCCTTAACCCACTTCCCAGCTGCAACGCTGGGAGAAGGGAGTCAGGCATTTGGGGAAGGGGAGAACCACCATGAGATTGGGCAGCTCCTCCATGAGCTTCCCGTGAAGGGCTGAGCCAAATCCTGGACCATGCTCAGACCTGATCCTGCTGCCAGGGAGGGAAACTGAGGCAGTGGCACTGGGGAGGGATGGGGTAGCACAGCAATATGGGCAGGATGAGGTAGCACAGCAATATGGGCATGATCCTGCTGCTGCTGCTGCTACTACTGGAACTGCTCTGGGACTCCCACCCTACTGCCAAAAGCAAGGGCAGGAACTGGGAGACCTGAAGGGAAGGAAGAAAAGGGGGTGCGATGCAAAGGGGGGAGTTGAGGTCCCCGTGCCCCTCAAAGCCACCCTTCCACCATGGCACTGGCAGGGCCCACCAGCATCCTTCCCCTGCCCAGCCTGGCTGCAGGAGGGCAGAGCTCACCGTGATGCTCCATCCACAGGATCAGGGTGTAACAAGAGTGGGGTATGTGGCCCCCACCCCTCTCTGGCGTGGGCAGGTGGGTGGGGGGCTGGCAGGAGGCTGCTGCTGCCGAGGCGGAGGCAGCGCGACACAAACGCGCAGGTGGCAGCTCCCACACCACAACAGTTGGTCCTTCCCCTGAGCCAGGGAGAGCAGAGGGGGCTCACATCAGCCCCCAGAGAGACAAGGGGACTCCCTCCAGCCCTGCTGCTGGGACAGAGCCGGGCTGGGGACAGGTGGCAGCTGCTTCCAGGGATGCGGGGGCGAGGGTAGCTGGCGCCAGGCACAGCAGAGCTGTAATTTCAGTGCCACTGTGAGGTCCTGAGAAGGGCAGAGCTGTACCTAGGAAGAACAGAGTGGCTCCTGGGGAGGGAGTAGTTCCTGGGAGACAGCAGAGGTGGCACTGGTCCTGCCAGGGAAGCTCAGATGGACACTGCCCCTGTTGGTCTCAGCCCCAGGAAGGACACACAGGAGCTGGCTGCTTCCTACAATGCTTTTAGGGATGTGCATCCTACAGGATAGGAATTCAAACACCACCAAAACCCCAGCATAGGGGTGTAAGGTCCAGGATTTCCGTTGTGTCACCAATGTGTCAATGACACACTGTGACATCTAAAACGTGAGGGGATTCTGCTTTGGGAACGTGGCTTCAATGGCTGAAACAAGACACAAAAAGGTCACGGAGCCACAAACACCAAACAAAGAAGGAATTTCTGCTGGAGAGCCAGGAATGGATGAGGGCTCCATACAGAGAACAAGCAGGTGGGTGCCAGCCCTTCATCCTGGTCACAGGTGGGGACGGGGTGGCCGAGCCACCACTTGCTCAGTGACGTCCCCCTCACCCAGTGCCTGCGCCGGCAGCTGGTACATCCCCACGGCGCCCCGGCACGTGCTCAGGAGAGCAGCAGGAATCGGCAGGAATGGGCAGGAATCAGCAGCCGGCTCTGCCAAGTTTCCTAATGCAATTTGCAAACGGCTGCGAGGACGTGGCCAAGCCGGAGCCGGAGCGGGGCCGGAGCCGCGGTGGGATGCGGGATGCAGAGCGGCAGCACTGCGGCACAGGAGAGCCAGCCAGGATCAGCGTGGCACAGCTGAGGTGACAGTCACCCCATGAGGTCAGCAATCCCAAAGGGGACACAAGGCTGCCGTGGGGAAGTGAGGCAGGAACTGGCACAGGGCTGAGGTGCTTCCTTTTGGGGCCGAAGCCCAGCCTGGTGCGTTGGGGCGGGTTCCAACACCCTCCACAGCCCCAGCAGCAACACCCAAGTGCTGGGAGCAAACCTGGCCCTGCCGAGCTGGTTTGGGTGCTGGCTGGGCTGCTCGGGCAGCGTCGGGGTGCTGGGCACCCACAAACCTCCCCCTCTCTCTGTGGATTTGGCACAGAGAGGGTGGAAATGTCCCTGTATGCTGCTGGGCAGGGGGAAGGGCTGGGGGTCACCTTGTGGATTCCCACCTGAGAGCTCACACACACCGGTTACCAACAGTTTGCTGGGAAAAGAATTAGGAGGAGCTCCTAAGTTAAGTGGTTCCTGCCCAGGCAGTGCATTCCTGACAACTTCCCACAGCTGCATTGCCCTTCCCCTGCTCCAAAAGTTGCAGAAATCAACTTGCTAATTGAAAAGAGAATTGAAAAGAATGAACTGGAGTGGGGGAGATGTCACTGCTGCTTACCCAAACAAATAAAAACGAAATACCCAAAAGAAACAAATCAGCTTTACTGAAGGAGCTGCTTCATTCCTTAAATAAAAAGAGAGACCACGATCAAGCCAGCGGAGTTTAACACCCCAGGAGGGAGCGAGGAACGTTTAGTAATGGGGAGAAGTTGGGAAAACATGTGGCCAAGGACCGACTCGGGGGTTGGTTCTTTGGCGGCCCCAGCGTGGGGGAGAAAGGGGCTGGGCAGCAGCGAGATGGATTTTGGGAAGGCACTGCCCAGGCCACGGGGGAAGTGCCTGGTCCTGAGCACAGTGCAGGTGTCTCATCCCGCTGCCTCACCTCCACGCAGGGGAGGAACCATTCCAAGGAGCAGCTTCCTCCTCGCCGAGGGGCTGAGTCTGGTGCTGGGATTCCTGTGGCCATATCCCTACGTGTTGCTCCTCTCCTTTGATTTTTCACCTTTGCTGTCCTAGGAGGGAAGAGGAGGGAAGAGCAGCAGAAGTTTAGGGCCCCCCCAAACTCCTGCATGGGGGAACAGTGCTATGGCTGGGTCTTGCCCCCCACCCACCTCTCTGGGCACAAGCAGCCCCCTGTGCCAACCTCTCCTCATGGCTCCAGGTTTTTTCCATCATGAGGTCTTTACAGGGCCCCTCCATCAGACAATTTGCTTCTCACCCCTCCCCATGTACAGGAACCCACCAGCACATGTCTGCCCGGGTCTGGGCTTGCTTGGCTCCCATACATGAAGAAGGTATGGAACGGAAACCAAAAACACACATGGTATTCCAGCACGCTCACACATGCACAGCTCACAGCACTGGAGCAAGGAGACCATTCCCAGCACAGGGAAGCACTTGCATCCTGAAAAGCCTTTAAATCTGCTGCCTGAAGTATCTGCTGAGTTCTCAACTTTTATCCTTCCAGAGAACTCCCTGCCTCCTAGCTCCTCCAGCCAGAGAGGGATTTTTCCCTCTCAGAATTATCCTGTTTTCTACCCTAAGCAAATAAAATAAAAAAGAATCGACTTCAGACTTACTTTTTACGTGGTTTTAGTTTTAAAGATTTAAGTAACTCAAATTAACTGGAGCCCTGCTTACCACCTGCAACGAGAAGCTGAGGTTTGGGACAGGTCAGAGATGAGACAGTTTAAGATTTCCCCTTACAAAGGAACAATGTTATTTTTTTTGGGGGGGGATGAGAGGGGGAACTGCAGCCTCACACACACCAGTGACACCACACACACACAAGGACCAACGGTGAGGGGATGGTACCTCTGGAGGGGGTGGCTTGATGGTCACAGGCTGGGACGTCCGGCGTGGCGGGGAGGGCTTGGGCTGCACCTGCTGCTGGACAGTGTTGTAGTAGGTGACCCCCCCATACACCTGGGACTGCGCCTGCAGGAGCAGCAGGATCAGAGCTCCGGGCTGGGGGGCCCTGCAAACCCCTCCTGGCACCCACTGGGGCTGCACAGCTGCCCCCAGCCAGAGCCAAGAGGGGCTGTGCCCCCCAGAGATCAGCTCCTGAAGCCTCTCGTGTGTCCCCACTCCTCATCAATGTCCCCTCACTCTGGCAGGGACAGGACACAGCCTATGCAGATGGGATTCCCTCACCCTGCAGTCCATGGAATTCCTGAACTTCCCAACTGCAGCTTTTCTGCCTGGACACAGCTCCCCTGAACATCCAGCCCTGCAGCCTGGGGGCAAACTGCCCTCAAAGCAGGGTGAGGTCCTGCTAGGATCAGTCAGAGCAGTGGGAATGGCAGGGACAGTTGGGAGCTCAGGGAACATGCAGCTCTCCAGCCTTCCACAGCGTGTCAGCCCTGCTCCAGCCACGGCACCAGGATCTGGTCTGCTCTGGTCTCATCTGCCTTTTCAAGAATCTGGTCTGATCTGCCTCCTCATGGATTAGGTCTATCTGCCTCCTCACAAGGATCAGATCTCTCCTCAGAGAGATCTAACCTGCCTCCTCAGGGATCTGATCTGCCTCCTCACAGGAATCTGATCCATGTCTCTATAGGATTTGGTCTGATCTGCCTCCTCAGGGACCCAATCCAATCTGCTTCCTCACTGCCCAGCAGCAACCTTAGATACAGAGTTGAGCCATGGAGCAGGAAAATCCATCCCCGTGCTGCTCACACCAGCCAGTTCTCAGCCTCCATCTCAAACAGAACTGACTTCCAAAGCCATTCCCAAGGTATCCTTGGCTCAGCAGGGGCCTGCTCCACAAGGGAACACTTCAATTCCAGACCTCCCAGGACAAGATTTCACCCACTGCCTGCCACGCTCAGGGAGCTGCACAGCAGCCATAAGAACAATCCTTACTGGGATTACAGCAGCATTTCCCCACGGAGCAGCCCAGCTGCTCCACATCCTCCCCCAGGAACACCTCGAATAACAAACCCCACCCCACACTCCACAACATCCCATCTGCTCCTGCCTGGGGAAGGAGCCGCGGCGCAGCCGGCTTACCTGCGTGTTGGAATAGAGATGAGGAGGGGGCGGAGGAGGCAGAGCTCCAGGGGGGTAGGGGTAGCCAGGATTCCCGAAATTCATCACTCCAGGGGCGGAGAAGTAAGTCGGAGTGAGCAGCTGCTGCGGCGGGGGCTGGCCCGGGGGCATGGACACTGGTGGGGGGTAGAGGCCGGGGTTTGCCATGGCAGGGGGCGTCTGGTGGGGGTGTAAACCTGGAGGTGACGGGAAGCAGACGAATGTCACCCAAAAAGCCAGAGCGTCCTTGGTAGCAGCAGGAAGGAGCACGCTCTGCTCCAAGGTTTCCCTGCAGCCTCATGCTGGGGAGGGACACAGAGCAGCAGGGCACAGCTCCCTCCCCGGTTCTGGATTCACCGGAACCAGACACGGCCCCATCGCAACTCCACTGCAGGAAACAATTTGTGTGGGCAAGAGGAGAACATGTTCGACAGCTCCCAGTTCTGCTTTTTCCTGAGCTACAGGGCCAGGGAGTGAGGAACCAGCCCAGTGCCCACGGAAGGGAGTGGCCCAGCCTGGTGAGGCCCTACAGGGACCTGCAAATATCCAGCTGGGAGCTGCCAAAGGTTCAGTTCCCGCCGCCCTGCACCGGCTGGAAGCTCCAGAAATACCTATTTTTTCTTTCCTTAAAACTGATACTGGTTCAGCCTCACTGCAGGAGGGAGCGGGTGTCTTCCATATTGTGGAAATTAAGGAAAATGGATTCCCTCCTCTGACAGAGGCTGTGGGAGATCACAGTTCTCAGTTCCCCAGGCCCAGGGATGTCCCACTGTCTCCTCACCTGGATGAGGGAGGTGCATCTCCGGCTGCACAATCATCCCTTGGGGCGGCAGCGGGGCTGGGTTCTCACCGTGGGTGTAGATTGGTCCCTGGAATTGTACTGCAACAACACATGACAGGCTGTGAGGAAAAGCTCCATGGAATTTCATTCCCCTGAAGCTGAGCACACACAGCCCAGCCTGCCCCGAGGGCTCCCACAGCACAGAGAGGCTCCCGGGCTCACAGATGCCACACGCTCCCTAAAGAAAAGCCTCCTAACTCCCTTTAGGAAGCAAGAAAATACTCAGGGGATTTCTTCTCTAACACTTTAAATGCTGGAGGGAATTCCTAATCCATCCCTAGTCCTGTTCTCCTCACACTCAAATGTCAAAGACCTGATTTAAAGTTCAATTTAATTCCCACCAGTTCTCGGGAAGAATTGGGGTGTCCTAAGAGCCCTAGCATAGAGAGGGGGGATAACACTGAGGGTAATTCCATGGATTTAAACACAAGCAGGCAGGCTCTCAGCTGCCTTTTAGACACTGGATGAGGGGACACAGTGCCAATACAACAAATGAAAGAGAAGACAAAGTGCCAACCCCGACAGGATTTGGGATATCCCTGCTCCAGGTTCTCAGCTCTGAGCACACACAAAGCCAGAGGAGCAGGAAGGAAACACTCACGTGGGTCGTAGTAGTGCCCTTCCATGATGCTGATGTGCATAGGGGGTGCAGGCTCTGGCACAGGGGGTCTCTGCCGCTGCGATGAGTAGCGCTTCACTCGGCCCCCCGGCACTGCCTGCAAGAGTCCAGGGCTCAGGGGGGCTGTGGGGCACCCACCCGACCCCCAAACCTCCCCTGGGGCACCCCCAAACACCCCCCACAAGGGAAAGGCTGAGGTATCAACAGCCTGTATGTAATTAATTACCACAACCCCAACACAATGAGAGCCCGTGTCCCGCGCCCGCGGAGCCGGAGTCACGCGTTACCATCTCCTCCATCCGGTTAAACTGCGGCGGTGGCCCAGTTCCCACGTGCATATGGTTGGGAATACCTGAGGAAGGAACAGACTGGTTATTACTGTGGTTTGTGTTGGTTCCCAGGCCGGAGCCGCCTCGCCTGGGGGCGTGGCTGTGGCTCAGCTCTTGCTCCCATGACACAGAACCTTTGGACTTCATCGCCCCGGTGATTTAAAGTATTTTGGGACAAATTAGAGGCTGTTTTGTCACTGCACACTCAACCCACGGTGATCAGCAATGCCTAAATCCTGCTTCAAAACTAAATCCCCAGCTCAAAACGCGGGTCCTGCTCTGAGCTCTGTGTTTGCTGAGACACAGATCTTTTCCAGGTGGATCAAGGATCCACATGGGATCTGAAGCTGCAGTTGAAACCCTCTGCAGGGTGTAAACACTTTTATCACAGGCTCCTTTGGATTCAAACAGCAAACTGAATCCATGTGAATTCACAGCAAAGTGTATTTTAAACCACGGCTTAAAACCATAGTGTCAAGGTGATCACAGGTGATTCCAAGGGAGTGAAAATGGACAAAACAAATACTGGAAGTGCTCATGGATCACTGACAGTGCAAATACAGGCAGAGGGATACAGAATGGACTGATGAGAGCCAAACACTTCCCAGAATAACTCCTCCCTCCTCTGCTAGGGACAAAAAAGGGACAGCAGAGACATCATCCGTCTCACAGCAGAACATGATCAGAACATGATGGTGTACCTGCAGCCAAGAGCTGGCCTCTGGGAAATTTGGGAAGATGCTTCGTTTTTGCACATTTGAAAAAAAACCCAATCTCAGCACTTTTGAACTCTCATCCCTCTGTGATGTTTCCAGCCTGTCCAGGGGTCTGTTCTCACAGACTTCACAGTCCCATCAGTATCAAATGACTTCTGGTTCTATGACCTCAACCTCACAGATGCTTATGAAAGCAGCAAGTCGCTTCCTTCTCCTTGCTCCAGTTTTACTCCCCTCGGGAAGCATTCTAACACTTCTCAGAACAGACTCTACTTCTGCAAAGGGATAATTATACCTGGATGACCTCTCTGTGGATGCGCAACTGGAACTGTCCTCAGCTGGCACCAGAGCAACTCTGTCCCATGTCCCTCCCTCCTCCCAGGCACAAAGAGATTTGTCAATCACAGCCAGGCCTCAGCTATTGGCAACCAAATCCCAGTGCCAGGAAATGAGCTGATAAACAGGGAAAAGCTCCTTCCTGCTCCGAGCAGGACACCACAGAGCCCAATTATTGACCCTTATCTCACGCCCTCCTGTAGCAGGGGTCAGTCTTGCTGTGATTCACATCACAGGGGAAGAATCTCCCATCTTTCTCAGCCCTAACATTCACCTACACTGAAATGTTTAATTTCCCTTTTTCTCTGCTTTTGCACCCATACTGTGCTTTCTCAGCAGAAACCATCAACTCTGCACCCATCCTGGGACGGGGCTTGGGCAGAGACAGCTCAGCTCTGACCAACTGCACAGATCAGGAGGCACTGGGCTGCTGGAAAACCAGGAAGCTGCTCCCACTTACCCCTCAGCTCCCGGGGTGGGATGAACTGTGACTGCCCCGGGCTCCAGTTCTGCTCTGTCAGGTTCATCTGGGTCATCTCCTGCTCAAGTCCATCCACGTTGGATTCCACTGGTGACTCCCAGTTGCTCTTGGCTGGCGGCGGGGAGGTCTCGGCTGCCGTGGGTTTTGGAATCATGGGAGCCAACCCCTCAGAAGCAGGCACTTCCTCTGCCAGCTTCCCTGCCTCCCCAGCCTTGACTCTGGTCCTTCTTGCTCGGGAATAGGATTTTTTCTCAACCGGTCTGTCTGGCGGTGGCTGTGCAGCGTCAGCGGCTGTGGCTTGGTTTTCCAGAGCCCCTTCCTCCTTCCCAGGGCTGCCGTGGACATGTGCCACCTCCAACTCAGGGGACGTGTCCCTTGACGGGCTCTGCTCTGCACGCTTTCCCCGGTAGCTGCTCTCCTGCTTGGCTTGTTCCCCGTTCCTGTGTGGGACAGTCGCCTCTGAGGCCCGGTAGCCCGGACGTGCCTCCTTGTAGCCCCCCATCCTGGGGTAGTTTCTGGCAGGGGGCATCCTGCCAGCGCTGGCAGAGCTGCGGCTGTTGAAGGATCGTGGGGGAGCAGAGGGGCTCTTGGCACCCTGGTGCCTTGGGGGCTTGGGGGGCCTCTCGTTGGACCAGTTGGGGTCTCGCTGAGGGGGACTGCCAAACCTGAGGGAGAAAAATCAAACAATTCACTAGAAAGAAACCTCTGGGAGGGAGGAATCGCTGTGTCAGGGAACACCTCCCCAGCACACACATCTAGAAACCCCAGGAACATGGTCCCAAGTGACAGAACTTTCCCTCCTTGGAGCTCCAGCCCTGGCCCCTCTCCCTGGGACAATCCAGATCTGGTGTGACTCTGGGGCTCACCGTGGTTTGCGCATCCTCCGGGGTTTGATGTCGTCGGGGTTGTGGGCTGACCGGATGTCGTATCCGTACAGTGCAATCAGCTCCTGCCTGGTCTTGGGCGCCTGCTCATCCTCACGGAACTTGTCGTGCTCCCAGCGCCCCTCGTCCTTCCACAGCTTCCGCTGACGACCCTTTGGCCTGGAAAAGGGACACAGGGAGGAGCAAAGGGCTGTAAGGCCAAGATGTGGCAGTTGCAAGCAGTTCCACACACAGAGTTCGAGCATTTCTGGGGCAGGGAATGCACGGCGACAGCATCCCTCCTTCCTCCTGCTCCTCCAGCTGCCCAGCAGCTGCTGGTGACCCACTGCTATTTGGGAAAAGCAGCTCCAAGAGTCACTGTTGCCTGGCACAAGGCTTTTTTTGCATCTCTCTTTTAAAACAAAGAGCTGAAGTGTGCTGGCAGGATACAGAGCAGGCAGTGGCAGCACAGTGCATCCCACTGAAACAAGGAGCCCTGCTGCCAGAGGCAGGCCTGGAAGCTGGCCTGTCCCTCCCAGAGCCCCAGGGGGACACTCACATACCTGACCTCCTCCTCCTGCGTCTGCCCTCGGAGGTCGTGCTCAAAGAAGAGCCCCTTGCGTGGGATGTACGCCGGGTTCTTCCGATCCTCATCATCGTCCAGGTGTTTGGGAACCTTCTTCCCAACTTTCTTCTCCACAGGCTCCGTGCTCTCCTGTCAGAACCAGGGAGCTCTCACCACTGCAGCAGTCCTGCAGCCAGCGCCCAGCCCGGAGCCGTGGGACACCCACCTGCCCGTCCCCGCTCTGCCGCTCGCCCGTCACCGCTCCCTTGGGATCCGCCTTCTCGCTCCCCTTCTCCCCTCTGGCCACCGACTCGCAGGAATCGTTGCTGTCCTGCTTCAGCTCCACCTTGGAGCTTTCTTCCTCGCTGTAATCCTCTTCCTCTGCCTGGGAGACACCCAGTGACTCAAATGCAACAGATCTGTCAGGAATCTCCTCAAATCTGGAGTCAGATCCAGCAACAGATCACCCAGAAATTCCCTCAATTCTGGAGTCAGATCCCTGTTCCAGCTGTTAGCCATGACCTTCCAAAGCAGATGATTAGCTCCTTAAATTCTTTCTATCCCCATATTTTCACAGGAAAGGCAAAGGTTAAACCCAACCTCTCCCAAGAGAAGGAGGATCCAACAGGCTTTCTGGAGTGGAGCTAGGATCAGCTCCCCCACAAGGATGCAGCATCCCACCACTCCAAAAAGGCTCCTCTGGACTGAGAAGACTGGTGATCTCAGGCCCTTCCTTCCACACTGAAGGCCTGGATCCAGCCAGAGCCATGTTTCCAAATTCCCTGGAGTTCCTCAGCTGACTCATTCTGCTCAGGAGCATGACCTGGTTTCACCCCCAGGAGCCTCCGGAGGCTGGAGCCGAACTAAAAATAGCTCGGGGTGATTAACCAAACCCTGCTCCATTTTCCTCTTTCAACACAGCCTTTGCACATCGCCTGCTCCCGGTGTTTATGCCGGGGAAGCCCAGGCTGGGCATTATTTTTAGGTACAGGAATAGAGTCATCCTGGCACGGCAGTGATGCAACAACCCCGCTGCCACCGGGAGCCTCCACGCAGGATTCCAGGCTGGAAGAGCTCTGGGAGCTGCCCCATCACCTCTGCAGCCTGTGGTGCTCCTTCCTCATTAATAGCATAGATTAACTCCCAAAGTGAGATTAATTCTCACGTAAACAACTTAGATTTTCTCTGCCTGGTGGTTTGGATGTTCTCTAGCCACTGTTCCCCTAAAAATTCCCCAAAACAGACATGCATTTTCCTTAGAAAGCCTTCACTATAATCCTTAGAGACCAGAACTTCTCTAAACTCCCAGTAAATCTCAAACTTTAGGAGTTGTGAATTAAAAATCCAGGGGAACCTGCAGCCCCCAGGCATGAGTGGGATGGGATTCCCTCAGCATCCCCTAACTCCCAAAGTACATCTCCCCTCTGGCTGCTCCCTCAGAACAGAGGGAAGCTCCTGGGATGCTCCCAACCATCACTTTGCTTTTTAATTACAACTAATTAAAACCCAACAAGCATCCCACACTCCTCCCACGTCCTTCTTGGCCACGGCAAATCCAGTTCCCAGTGTGAGGAGCCAAAAGAGTTTTCTCTTGCACATACTGGCCCTACACCCTCCCCAGCAGCACAGTGACACTGGTCCCAGTGCCAGGGGCTGGGGGAAGCCATTTCCTCAGGAAACAGAAGGGGTCAGTGGAAGAGATCCAAGGACACAGACTGGGTTTGTGCTGAAATTCCATGAGAATCAGTGGCTCAGCAGGACAGAGATGGCCCTTACCTCTGAGTCCTCGGCGCTTTCATAGTCAGAGAGCACAGCTGTGGGGAGGGAAAGGAGCTGGGGTCAGGGCAGGGCTGGACGTGGCTCCCCTGCCATGGGACCAAACCCCTTCCACAGGGAATCTGGATGCCAGCATCACCCCAGATCAATGCCACAGCCAGCTCAGGAGAGAGCAAGGGACAGTTTGGGACACTGTCCCTGTACCCCACATTTGCCTGCTGTGAATATTTGGCACAGCAACAAACACAAAAGCTGTTTTGTCTGTTTTTTTACTTTTTTTTGCACCCAAACCCTGCCCAAGAGCCAACACTCACCATCTCCTTCAATGCCATCCTCACTTTCCTGCAGAGAGAGAAAAGAGAGGGGTGTCAGAGGAGTGGAGGGCAGCAGATGGGTCCCAGCAACATGGAATCATGGATTCATAAAACCACAGAATAACTGAATTGTTTAGATTGGAAAAGATTTTTAAAATCAAGTCCAGACTTCAACTAGCACCAGCTGCACATCACCACTAAACCATGTCCTCAAAAGCCACATCCAGACTCTTTGCACACTTCAGGGATGGGGATTCCACCACTCCATGGCAGCCTGTGCCAGTGCCTGACTACCCCTTCCATGAAAAAATTTCCCCTCAAAACATACTTCCTTAGTCAAAACACACTTTTTTACTATCTACTCTCCAAACACATTTTCCTAACAGCTACTCTTTCATCCTAATGTCCATTTTTCCTAATACCCAGCATCCCATGATCCCAGACACACTGACAGCAAGCTCTGGCCCTGACCCTATTGCATGCACTCTTGGAAGTTCAGCTCCAGTGACAAAAAAGAAACAAATTCCATGCTCCCAGAGCCTTTCTCCAAGAACTTTCTAGAGCAGCTACAATGAGGAAACATCAAGAGCAAAGCACAGCCTCTCAGTGCTGGGGGTCTCCAGGGAACAGTGTGACAGTGACAGGGGAGGCAGGATCCCTTCCTTGCCAACTGAGAGCCAGGGAAAAGGCAAGAACAGGGAATAATAAAGAGAGGCCAAGCAGGACCCAGCTCAGAGCAGGAAAAGTGCTCAGTAAAACTGCTGCCTAGAGAAGCAGTGGCCACCCCATCCTTGGAAGTGTCCAAGGTCAAGTTGGACAAGGCTTAGATTAAACTGGGATAGTGGAAAATGTCTCTGCCCATGGCAGAAGGTGGAACTGGATGAGCTTTAAGGTTCCTTTCAAACCAAACCGTTCCATAATTCTGGCATAAAGACAAAAATCAACCCAACTGTACACAAAAAACAACTCCAGACCACAAACAGCCTGACCAAGGCAACAAGCTAAACCTAAAATCACCACAGAAAAACACACAGAGAGTCAGGGGCAGCTGGAAATAACCAGCCCTGGAACCCAAAACAAGAAAGAGCTGGAAATAACCACCATTAGAACCAGGTGCAAACCAGGAGGGAATTGCACCTGGATGTGAACTGCAAGAACAGAACTGCACGGTGGGGTGAGACAGCAGCACCTAGCCCTCACCTGCCCTTGTTGTAGGGACCCCAGGAGCAGGAACAGTCCCCCAGGAGCAGGGACAGGATCTCGGACTGGGGAGATCCAGCCACAGGGAGCCAGAGCAAAGCCCCTTGGCTGGTCCTGGGGGCTGCAGTGCCCACCCCACCTGGGAGTGCCCCAGCCCAACTCTCCCACATACACTCTAGGGGGGTTCAGCCCAATTCCCCAGACTCGTGCTCACCCTCCACTCTGTCCCCAGTGTCCCCGCATCCCGCAGTTCTAATATCAGTCCCACAACTTCCCCCGCGCCTCCACAGCACCAGAGCCCCCAGCCCTCCCACTCCTCCCCAAGGCCCTCCTCAGACACCAGAACCCTCTCTCAGTCCCCTCCCTGCCCTCAGTGTCCAACTCCCCCGCCTTCCCCCAAACACCAGAACATCCCTCAGCCGCCTCCCACCTTTCCCCAGGGCCCACAACCTCCCTTCTGATTGCCGCAGACACCAGAACACACGGCGCAAACCCCTCCCTCCCCAGGGCCCTCAGTGTCCCCAAACTCCCCGATTTCCCCGCGGCCACACTCACACACCAGAGCCCCCTGTCCCCGAGCTCTCCCCTCAGCCCCTCCCGGCCGCCCTTCACTCACACACTCCGATTCGGCCGCGCTCTTCCCCCCGGCCCCACCGGCGCTCTCGGTCCCGCGGCCCCGCGGCCCAGCGCCGAGGGCCCCGGCGGCGCCGCGCGGCGGGCGGTGCGGCAGCCGGGGCGAACCGGACCGGGAGCGGGAGCGGGATCCGGAGGCCGAGCGGGAGCGAGCGGAGCGGGGGGAGCCGGGCGCGGAGCCAGCGCTGTCGGAGGCCGCCGAGCCCTCGCTGTCCTCGCTGTCCTGCGAGGCGCGCTGCCGCCGCCGGTCCGCCATCTTGGCCGCGGGGCACCACGGGAACGAGGCGCGCGGCGCCCCCCCCTCACCGCTCCCGGCCGCCAGGGGGCGCGCGCCGCTGACGTCACCGCCCCGCGGAAATGACGTCACGCCGCAGGGCGGGTAAATAGAGGCAGGGAGAAAACACCAGCAGCCTTTTTCCTTGTTTATTGTAAAAAAAAAAAAACCCAACAGAAACAAACAAAAAAAAAACCATCAACGAAAAGCAATAAAAAATAATAAAATAAAACCAGCGAGAGGGCGTGTCCGCGCGTGACCTCACCCCCTCCCGTAACGTGTTCAGAACTCGGCGGTTTTAGAACTTTTATCGATTTTTTTTTTTAACAATTTCCGGGTTTTTAAAGTTTGTTTTTTTTTTTTAGGTTTTTTTTCTTAAAGTTTTTTTTCTAGGGTTTTTTTTTTTCTTTTTTGTAAACGAGTTTTCCGGCGTTCAATAAGCTCGGGGTTAATTATAGAGAGGGGGGCAGTGGGGGATAAGACTGGGGGGGCACAGGCTCAGTGTAGAGACAGGAAAAGGGGGGGAAAAGGAGGGAAAAAGGGAGCTTGGAAGATGAGGAAAAAGGGGGGAGATATGAGGAAAATGGGAGATAGGGAGAAAAGAGAGGAAAAAGGGCGACACATGGAGTCCCTGCCCATGGAGCCCGTCCCCACCCATCCAGCACCAAGAGGGTCCAACAGCACCCAGGGGCTCGGATAGGCAACAATCGCCCCCCCTCACAGCAAACCCCTCGCCCGCCTCAAAACATTTAAATTACAATTAAAAAAACCATGAAAACCCCCCAAATTGTGCGCACAGGGTTTCTATTTCACCAAAAAAAAAAAAAATAAAATCTTTTGCTTTTTAACTGTCCCCTCTGCCCCTGCCAACCCACTCCAGAGAGGAAAACCCCCAAAGAGGGGGAAAACCTCCCAAAAGAGAACCCCAGGTGCTTCCCAGTTTCCAGGGCCCAGCCGGCTCCAACACAATCCGCTGTTTATCCTGCTTTCTAACCAAACACAACACGAAGGCAGCAGCGGGTGAGTCCCAGGGGATGTGGCACCCCCAGACACGGGATCTGCTGCTGGTGATCCCTGTGTTCCCACCGGACACGGTGAGAGCCCCAGATCCCAAGGCCACAGGCTGCAGAGCGCAGGGGTGGCACACGGGGGACTCCAGGATGGGGTTGGGATCTGCCTGCTGCCCCAGGGAGTGGAGCTGCTGGCTAGTGGCACTGGGAAGCCGGTGCCAGTGCGGGGCATGAGTCCGGGAAACGTTCCAAAACCCAAACGAACAAAACTGGGATCACAGAAGAACGAAACCATCCGTCAGCACGGAGCAGGAAGCAGCTGGTGGTGACCCGGTGACGGCAGAACTTCTGGTGCCATTGAGGTGTTCAGAGCCCCCCGAGGACAAACGCAGCTCCTGGAGGTGTCTGGAGCTCCTGGAGGTGTTTGGAGCTCCCAGCATCTCCCTTATTTGCGACAGGTCCGGTGAGGCGTCTGCTTCTTCTGCACCTCCAGCCGGCAGCGGCTGCGCTCGTCCAGCCAGGGCAGCTCGAAGTTCCTGTGGGCACAGCTGGTGTCCAGACCCAAACCAGCACTCTCCAGACCCAAAATGGGCAGGGCACCTTCCTAGGAATGACACCAGCACTCCCCAGCGCCATCCCCTCCCACCCCCAGTACTCACTGTGGGGTCAGTTTGGGCAAGGGCCGGCCAAAGGCGACAACGGGCAGGTAAGGGGTGATGAGCAAACTTTCCACTGTGGAGAGACACCAGAGCGTGTGAGACCTCTGAGACCTCCCCGTCTGCACCCCCCAACACCCCCTTCCCAAGCCTCACCATCATCTGGCTCAGGGAAAAATGAGGTAACTTCAGGTTCCGACTCCTGAATCCCTTTCCTTTTGTACATTCGGAGCTGCAGCCG
This sequence comes from Sylvia atricapilla, assembly GCF_009819655.1. Classification (NCBI taxonomy): domain Eukaryota; kingdom Metazoa; phylum Chordata; class Aves; order Passeriformes; family Sylviidae; genus Sylvia; species Sylvia atricapilla. The sequence continues at coordinate 1,256,017 of NC_089166.1, read as the reverse complement.
CTGGAGGATTCTCTGTTCCCTGATCCGCTGGATGTCCCACCTGGAAAACAGGAGGGTTGGGAAAGTGAGGAGCCACGGGCAGTGCCAGACTCCCCCAAGGTGATCACAGGGCTGCACTGGCTGCCACTGATGTGAGAGCATCTCTCCTACTGCAGCATTCCTGGTGCCCATCTCTGCTCTGCCCCCTTCTCCAGGTGATACCCCAGGACCCTCCCCTGTAAGACTGGGACTCCAGACCCCCATCTGCTCCCACCTTTTCCTTCGTTTCTCATCCAGCTCCAGCTTTGCGTGCCGTTTGGAAAAGACACTGTCGTCCAGGTTCTGCAACAACACCGGATGGGGATCAGCGCATCATCCCAGGGCCAGATCCCCACCTCAGCCCCCCAACCACAGACAGGGTTTATGCTGGATGGGGAGATGAGATGCCACCAGCTCTGGGAGTGTGGGACAGCCTGGAAAGCCCCCGTGGCACTGCCAGCTCCGATGGCTCACGTACCTCCAGGAGGTCTGAGGGGTTGGGGTCTCTCAGGGGCTCCACGACATGGTCCCTCCAAGACGGAACTGCAGGACAAGAGGGAGGGTGTCACACAAGCAAACCTGAGCTACTCTCATTGGATGTGCCAGGGTCTGTCTGAGCCAGAGCACTGAGCCACATGGCACAGCCCAGTTCCCATCGTTGGCACCAACCTCGCTGGGCTCAAGGCAGGACAAACACCAGATTTGGGGACAGCAGGTGACCCCGGTGCTGTGTCACCATGGCATGAGCCATGTTTCCCACCCACTCAAAAGTTGCTTCATCACTTGCTCCAACTGACACCAGCCAGGAGCCCTACCCAGAGCAGGGTGAGCCCAAGATGAAATTTGGGAGAGCCCAGAGCCGGCACCCACCGCAGCGGAAGGAGCCAACAACATGGCACCTTTCCCAGCACCACAGGCACTCCCTTTGGGAATCTGGGAGCCCTTGCCCAGATTCAGAGTGAGGGTGCTGAGCCCAGTTCCCAGGCTGGCTCAGCCTCAGCAGCCTCTCCATCATTCTCTCCATCCTTACTTGCTACGGTCTCCTCCTTTTTCGGAGAAGGTTCCCGCAGCGGCAGCGGCGATGGGGGCGGCTGGTGCCAGCGGCACAAGTACATTTCGGTGGTGGAGAGATAGGGCAGGTCGTCGGCCTCGCTGACAAAGCCTTTCTCCTTGGGGTGGGTGCCGGGGCCCTTTGGTGGGGCTGAAGCTCTGAGCGGGGTCTCCAGGAGCGACCGGGGTTTTTCTGGAGTCTCTTGGCTCCGCAGTTCTCGTTTACAAACAGTTTCAGCCAAGGAGCCGCCCGATTCCTCCTTCCCCGGGGAGTGCTTTGGAGTTTTATTCTTCACTTTGGAGAACTCTGACACTAGTTTTTTAACAGGCGTCTTCCTCTCCGTGCTCCCAAACGCTGGCTTCCTGCAGGAGGAAGAGGAGCTGAGCCAGTCACCAGCATCACTGTGGGGGGCTCCTGGCACCCCCAAACCAGGACTGCTGCAGCAGGGCCAGACTTAAGCAGTTTACAGAGGGGCTTCCCCACCATTTCGGGACCCTGCACTCCCCCCCCTCCCCACAGGCTTTCTTGAGGTTCTCCTGGACACAGGGATGTGTTCCTGGTGCTGGGTGGCTTCCTCAAACACCTCAAAGGCCGCTGGGCAGTGCCAGCCCCATCAACAGAGGGTGATACCATAGGGAGTGTCCCCCCTTCTCCCCACGCAGCCCCCCATGCACTCTGTACCTTTTATGCCCCTTCCCGTTCCTGCCGTAGGGGAAGTGCTTGGGCTGCAGGGTCGGGGGAGGCTCCAGCAGATCCTGGGGACACTCCAGAGGCAGCTTTTCACACGTCTCCGCCTCTGGCTTCTCATCCACCTCAAAGCCCTGGAAGATGCGGTGCTTCTCCCGCTCGCTGTCCTTTTTCACCAGCTGCACCCGCCTTTCCATGCGCTCGATGCGCGCCAGGAGCTGCAAGGCAGGTGAGGGAGAGCTCACCTTGGGCTGGGGTCACCCCCGTGGGCATCCCAGGGCAGCTGCCACTGGATGTCCCGTGGCACAAAATGGCCACTCTCTGGCTGTTTCTCCTGCACCAGCACCGCCCATGCCTGTGTCCAGCTGCAAACCCCAGTTTGAGGGGGGGGGGATTTCATCAAATCAAAGAACCCGGGAATGGTTTGGGTTGGAAGGCACCTTAAAGCCCATCCAGTCCCATCCCCTACCATGGGCAGGGACATCTTCCACTATCCCGGGTTGTTCCAAACTCCATCCAACCTGGCCTTGGATACTTCCAGAGTTGGGGCAGCAGAAACCAGAGAATTTGGGGGTCCCACCCTCTGTACATCCTCCACGAGGATGCAGGATGGGGGGGCAATTAGCTGTGGGCTTAAAGAGGACCTGGTGACCCCTGCCCATGGTCACCTGCCTCCAGCCCTCCCCAGCCAGGGCCTGCACTGTTTAGAGGGGTTGCTTTGGACAGCAGAGTGGGGGGGTCCTGGCACCCCCTGAGGACATGGCTGGGGGGAGATTCGGCCTTGGGGAGCAGAGCCCAGTGCACCCAGAGCGTGGTGATCCCATCTCCCCACCAGTGTCACCCCAGAGGCAGCCCCTGAAGTCCTGTCACGGACTTGCCGCAGTGGCTCCTCCATGTTGGGGGACGCAGCATTGCCTGCGGTGACATCACGTGGGGTGTCCCCGTCCTTCCTGTCACAACCAGGGCCACCACAGCTGACACAGACACTGCAGCTGGGCACAGCCACTGCCACTGATGGCACATGGCCACAGGGCTGTGGGGCTGGCAGGGGGGTGACCCATGGCTGTGAGGGGGGAACACACAGCATCTGTGGGGTGACACAACACCCATGGGGGACACCCCAGGTAGGGCAATGTGGTGGAGGGGGCCACACAAGTAGGCTACCTATGGCAGGGGCACACATGGCATCTCTGGGGTGACAGACAGGTCACCGGTGTCGCGAGGCAAGAGGGAGGGGAGGATTGAGCACAGCTCAGCCGCGGAGACCCCACAGTGTCCCCCCTAAGGCTGGCAGCCTGTCGTGGCTGCGAGGGGCCCCACATCCCCGGGGTGGGAGCGCAGCTCCGAGCAGCGAGGGCGCCGTCCCTTTGCGGCCGTGTCCCGCCCGGTGCCCGCGGTGACGCGGCCCCTTTAAGGGCCCCCCCCAGGAGCCGTCGCCACGGCGACGGGCGGCGGCCCGTTAACCCCCGCCCCGCCCCCGCCCTTTGTGCCCCCACGGCTTTGTCTGGGGGGGGCTGCGACCCCCGGGGGGGAACCCAGGCCTGGGGGGGGCAGAGACCTCCGGGGGGGACCCTCACCCCTCGGGAGAGGCGCGCAGAAGTGGCCCTGGGGAGGGTTTCACCCCTTGGGGAGGGGGGCATTAACCCCTTGGGGGGTTACGTACCCCCCCATGGAGAAGGGGCCAGACGCCCCCATTGAGGGTGTGACTTCTCAAAGAGGGGGGTATTAACCCCTGGAGTGCCACGGGGGGAGAGAGAACAGTAACCCCCAAGTGAGGGGGGCTATTAACCCCTGGGGTGTCAGCGGGGGTCGTTAACCCCCGAAATGGGGGGGCACGTGAACCCCCAAGGGGCGCCCCCCACGAGGGGAGAACAGTAAGACCCCATGTGGGGCATTAACAGCCGAGAGGGGGGAGAATTAACCCCTGGGGTGCCGCGGGGAGCAGCAGGTTAACTGCCATGAGGGGCACATTAACCCCCAAGGAGGTGCACGAAGCCTTAGGGTGACACTGCCGTTGGACGTTAACCCCTATGGAGGGGACATTAACCCCTCCAAAAGGGGGACATCAACCCTCGAGGGGAGCAGAAATAACCCCCAAAGAGGGGGGGACATTAACCCTCAAGGGGATGGAATTAGCCCCCCAAAGAGAGGTAGAATCAACCCGCAAGGGGAGAGGGGGGCATTAACCCTAAAGAGAGGTGCAGTATTAACCCTCAAAGGTGAGGGCCATAACTCCCATGAGGTGCAGAATTAACCCCCCACAAGGTGGTGGAATTATCCCCCAAAGAAGGGGGCACACTAACCTCCAAAGAGGGCACTGAATTAACCCCCCAAAAAAGAGGGGAAATCAACCCTCAAAAAGGGGATATTACCCCAAAGAGGGAGTTATTAACCCCCCAAAAGGAGAGCAAATTAACTGTCGAAGGGACGGAATTAACCCCCAAAGAGAAGTGAAAACAACCCTCAAAGAGGGGGGATATCAACCCCAGACTGGGGGGGCAGCATTACCCCTAAAAAGGGGGGCATTAACCCCTTGGGTGTCACGGGGATTGGGAACTTTCCTGTCAGTGGGCAGAATTCCACCACAGTCCCAGAGACCCCTGGGTGGTGTTGGGGAGCCCTTAACCCTAAGGGGAGGGGGCATCACCCTACGGGAGGGGGATTAAAGCTGGGGCTGGTTAAATCTAGTGGGGATCACCCTATAGGGGGGGGTCACCCCATAGGAGGGTGTTAAACCAAGGGGGAGTTAACCCTAGGGTTGGGGGTCACCCCACGGGGGGGTGTGGGTTAAACCTGAGAGAGGTTAAACCTAAAGGGGGAGTTAACCCTGAGGGCACGTTAACCCTGAGGGGGGGGTCACCCCATAAGGGCAGCGGGTTCAATGTGAGGGGGGGTTAAACCCAAGCAGGGGTTAACCTTGGCGGGAGTTAACCCCTTCCATGCCGCATTCCCGCCCTCCTCCCCGGTGCCCCCCCCCCCCCTCCACCCCCCCGCCGTACCGTGTCGCGCTCGGCCCGGAGCTCCTCGATCTGCCGCTCCTTGGCCTGCAGCTGCTGCTGCTGCTGCTCGATCAGGTCCAGCTGGAGCAGCAGGATCTGCCGCAGGCAGGCGGCCTGCCCGGGCGACCCTCCGCCGGCGCCCATCGCTGCGCGGGCCGCGGGCCGCCTCTTCCCCGGCTCCGCGGGCCCCGCTCCCGGCCCCGGCCCCGCTCCCGGCCCCGCCGCCGCCGCCTCCCCGGGCAGCCCGCCCGCATCCCCCGCCGCGGCCCTGCCCCCGCCGGCCGCCGGCCCCGCCGCGGCCCCGCTCCGCTCCCGCTCCCGCTCCGCCACCCCGCAGCCGCGGCCCGTGTGTGCCCCCAGCGGCGGCGGCGGGGCCCGGGGCCGCCGGGCCGGCGGAGCGGGGCCTTCCTCCCCCCTCCTCCCCCTCCTCCTCCTCCTCCTCCCCGCCCGCCCCTTCGGGCCGCCGCCGCCCGCCTCCCCGGAACGCCGTGGACCGCATGGCCGGGCCCCGTTAGCGCCCGCCGACAGCGCGGGGCGGCGGCGCGGGGGGCGACGGGGGCATGGGCTCGGAGCGGCCCCCGCCCCGGGGATGTCCCGCGCGGGGATGTACCGCGCGGGGGGGCGGCGGGGCGGGGGTCGGTACCGGGCACGGGACCCCGGGTACCGGCGAACGGGGCTCGGCGCGCATGCGCCGGCGGCGGTGGGGGCGGTGGGATCCCGCGGGGTGAGGAGCGGGGCCGGGCCCTGCCAGGGGACCCCCGAGACGGTGCCCGCCCGCGCCGCTTTTCCTGCCCCGGGGGGGGGCGGGGGGGTGGTCGCTACGCGCGGACACGCGTGGGGCGGGGGTCCCGCGCCGCAGTACCGGGGGCGGCCGCTCGGGGGCTCTCGAGCGTGGCGCTACCGGCTCTCCGCGCCCGCCCCACGGGGGGGGTCTCGGGTCACGGGCCGGTCCCGTGGCGGGAGGGGACACGGCGGGGCGGGGGGACCTTCGGATTGCGTGGGGGGACGACACAAAGGGACCCACCGCTCCGAGCCCTCCCCACGCGGGGAGAGCCGGGTGGGGGTGGTTGTGCTGTGATTCTCGGGGTCTGCGCCTCCCCTTTGGCGCGCACAGCCCCCTCCGAGGGGGTTGAACCCCGCCGTGCACACACACACAGAGCTCTGCAGTTCCTGCTGGACGCGTGCAAGAAGGTGCACACGCACACAAGTCTCCGCAGCACCCCCTCTGCAGAGGCTGCAGCCCCAGCACACTCGGAACGCACACGGACATGCACACGCGTGTCCCCCTGCAGGGAGCGACTGCAGCCCCCACTGCAGCACAGGCGCAGCCCGCAGACACTGCAGCCCCGCGCACACGCACCCCCGGCCGCAGTCCCAGAGCACACGTATGCACATGTATGCACGCTCGTGCACATGTATGTACACGCACATCTGGGACTACAGCCTCGGAGCACACGTATGGGCATGCACGGACATGTATGTACACGTATACACACACAGAGGATCGTTTCCCCCTCTCCCGGCTGGAGCTCCACCCCCCGCAGCACACGGGGCCGTGTCACCGGGGACACACAGGGGACACGCGTGGCACGTGCTGGGGACGCACAGGGGACACGTGGGGGACGTGCCTCTCTGCAGAGCTGCGTTCAGGGACACACAAACACACGCGGGGGGAGATCTCCCTTCACCCAGCTCCCTGCGAGAATCGGGGCACCCCTGGTGCTGGTGCCCGGGTCACACCGGCGGTGTCACCTCCACAGTGTGGCACTGGGGAAGCCCCTCCGCGGTTCCTGTGGTGCCATGGGTCACATCGAGCCTTGCCAGCAGCTGTACCCACCAGCGTGTGCACATGTGTGTGTGTGTTATTCAGACATGTGGGGGGCTGTGGTTGTCCCCCGTGTGATTGTGCACATCCATATCTGTGGCTGTGGTCACATACAGAGGTGGAAGTGCTTGTCCCCCTGGGTGGCTGTGCCCAAATACACACGTCTGTGTTTATACATGTGTGTAGCCATCCTCACACACACACAGAGCCACGGTTGTGGCTTGCACACACGCAGGGTCACGTTCACACACGTGCATGGCTGTTCTCATATTCATAACTGTGGCTGTACACGCGTGTGGCTGTGGTTGTACACACATGGCTGTGCTCACGCACACATGACCATATTGATACACACAGAGCCGTGTTCACACATGTATGACCCTGTTCACACACAGAGCCACGTTCACAAACACATGTGACTGTGTTCACACATACACAGCCATGTTAACACAGACCTGTGGTTGTGTTCATACACACATAGCCATGTTCACACACGTGTGACCATGTTCACACACACACAGAGCCATGTTCACATACATGACTGTGCTCACACAGAGCCAGATTCACATGTGACCATTTCACACACAGAGCCATGTTCACACAACTGTGCTCAAACACAGAGCCGTATTCACACACACACGTGTGACCATGTTCACAAACACACAGAGCCATGTTCACACACATGACTGTTCTCAAACATACACGACAGTTGCTCAAATACACACACAGAGCCATGTTCACACACATGACAGTGCTCACACACACACAGAGCCATGTTCACACACGTGCGACCATGTCTACAAACACACACAGAGCCATGTTCACACACAGCCCTGCTCACACACACACACAGCCCTGCTCACACACACACACAGCCCTGCTCACACACACACACACACGTGTGACCATGTTCACACACACACACGACCCTGCTTTCACACACACACAGCCCTGCTCACACACACACACACGTGTGACCATGTTCACACACACACACACGACCCTGCTTTCACACACACAGAGCCCTGCTCACACACACACACACGTGTGACCATGTTCACACACACACACACACACAGCCCTGCTCACACACACAGAGCCCTGCTCACACACACACAGAGCCATGTTCACACACACACACACAGCCCTGCTCACACACACACAGAGCCATGTTCACACACACACAGAGCCATGTTCACACACACACACACACACAGAGCCCTGCTCGCACACACGGGTGCCGTGTCCCCGCCGTGCCCGTCCCGCCCGGGCCGGTGCCGGTGCCGGTGCCGTCCCCGCTGCGGCAGGCCCACGTGCCGGCCGGCGCCCGCCCGCACATGGCTCTGCAGCACGGAGGCTGCTGGGGCTAAAAATGGAGCAGGGCGCACATGCCAGCGCCACGTGACGCGCATGGAGAGGGCTCCCCGCGCGAGGAGGAGGAGGAGGAGGAGGAAGAGGAGGAGGAGGAGGAGGGTGCCCGCTCACATGGGCCGGCACAGATGCCAAGCGGGCCGCTGGCCACGACGCCGTGGCCTCTGTGTGACCCGCGGTTTAGGGGGGCTGATGGGGTGCCGCCCCCTTTCCCCCCTTCCACACTTCCTCGCACATTTGACCTTTGGGAAGGTCAAACACGGGGCGACGGCGGACTGGGAAAGGGCAGGAGGGTTTCCAGGTGGTGGGGGATCTGGCGGCTGAAGGAGTTCCCGGTTCTGTCCCGCCCCTTAGCCCCTTTCACCCTCCCCCGTGGGGTCCCAAGGCTGCAGACGGAACACAAACATCAGCACGTGAGACCTTGGGGGAGGAGGGGGTGACAGGTGAGAGCTCCTCACCTGCCATGGCTACTCCACACAGGGCTGCTCCTCAGACCCCCCCACATGATGGACACACTGGGGTCCCCCCTCCCGCAGGGGTCCTGCACCCCTTTTGCACCCCCATGTCACAGTATCACCCCAATTTCTGTGTCCCTGAACCCTTCTGGACTCCTGACACTCCCCAACCCTATCCCAGTGCACTTTTCCTCTGGTCCTGCACCCCTGAATCCTCGTGGGGTCTCTACACCCCTTGACCTTGCACCCCCTTTTTGGGTCCCTGCAACCTCCTGGGGCGTATTCATCCCTAAATCCTGCACGTCCACGAACCTGTGCACTCCTGCTCCCCCAAATCCTGCACTCCTGCACCCTCCTGGGGGGCCCCTGTATCCCCAAACCCTGAACCCTGCACCCCACAACCCTGCACTTTCGGGGGTCTCTGCCCCCCAACCCCATTCTGCAATGCCAGGACACCATGGGGTTCCCCCCCCTGCCTTGGGGTGTCCCCACCTGCCGTGGGGTGCCCCCATCCCGGGCCAGCCCTGCCTTGTTTACCCGATTTTTCCCGTTCCCGGGGAGGGAGGATGATTCTGGCAGCGGGAGCTGCTGCCCCAGCCAAGAGCCAGGGGCCGAGCCAGAGCAGCTCCCAGCAGGAAAACACCCCCAAACCAGCCCAAACCTCAACCCTCCAAGCGCTCTCCTGGCTCCCCACAGCAGCACTGGGGCTCCTGTCCCACCCGTCACCCCCCAGTGCCATCAGTGGGGTCGGATGAAGGGGGGATCAGGGGTGCAGGACCCCCAAATTGGGAGGGCCCCAGCACCTCTGGCTGCCCCCCCTCAAAGTACAGTTACGGGTGGAGACACTGAGGCTCGATGTGTGCAGGGTGACACGGGGACACGGCTGGAGCCGGTGTCCCCAAACCCACAGGGCAGCTACAGCCCCACGGTGGGGCTGGGGGTGTTTAAGTGGGGCTGAGGGTGCAGGGCTGGGGGCTCTGTCCCCTGTCACCCCTGTCAGTGTCCAACCTGGGGGCCGAAAGGGGTGAAAAGCAAGAACGAGCCCCCGTTCCCGGCGGAGACGCCCCCCTTTTCCTGGAAAAGGTTCAACAAGGTAAACAAGGCTCCAGCCCCGAGTAAAAATAAACCCTCGGCACGCAGGCGCCGGGCGGGAAGCGGGGCGAGCGTCACGCGGCACGGCCACGGCACCGGCACCGGCACCGGGCACCGGCACCGGCACCGGCACCGGCACCGGCACCGGCACCGGCACTGGCACTGGGCACCGGCCTCAGCCCGCGCTCTGACAGCGGCCCCACCGCCCCTCTGTCGCCTCCTGCCCCCCGGAGCAGTGGCAGGGGAGGGAGATGCGGACTGCATCCCTCGTGGGGCTCTTGAAATGAGGGGGTCCAGGGGGTGCATTTGGGGGGACACAGCATGGGAAGGGCAGCGACACAGTCGGTGACACGGACGGGGTGACGTCCCCCGACACTCCGCGCACCCCACGGCGGGTGGGGGTACCCCATGGGGTCTTGGCATGACGAGATGGGGCAGATCTGGATTGAGGGGTAGAGACCCTGGGAGATGCAGGATCTGGGGGTGCAGGATTTAGGGAGACAGGATCTGGACTTGCAAGACAGGATCTGGGCTTGCAGGCACCCCAGGAAAGTGCAGGGATGCAGGGTCTGGGGGTGCAGGATACCGGGTTGCAGGGTTTGGGGGTGCAGGATGCAGGGGTGCGGGGTTGCGGGGGTGCAGAGATTCCTGGAGGTGCAGGATTTAGGGATGAGTCTGGTGGCATGTGACGACCTTGAGGGGCGTTCAGGTGTCGCCTCCGTGCTATGGACTGGTTGGCACGGGCACTGCCATGATGGGGTGCCCAGGGAGCCACGGGAAGCCCCCCGACGCACAGACCCGGCTTCTGGGGGCGTTCTTGGCGCACGTCAGCTGCAGTACCCCACTGTCCCGGTGGCTTTGGTGGCCCCTCTCCCTCACTCTGCTCCCCATGGGTGGTCCCAGAGTCGGGATATCCCGGAAATATCCCAGCTGTGCCCAGCCTGGAGACACTGCTCACAGCACTTCCACCAGGACCCCCCGTGCCGGGTTCCCAGCCTCACGGCGGGACCCCACAGAGAGACCCCAAAAGGTTTGTCCACTCCCTCCTGGTCCCACTCCCGTCCCGGTGATTCCTGGGGGATCAGGATTTCAGGCGAGCATCACAAGCGCCGTGTGCCGCAGCGCCGTGCGCGGGGATGTTTTCCCAGTCCAGACGTGCGGCTGAGTCACGGATAATCACCGGGAACGTGCCGGGAGGGGCTGCGTGGAGCCGAGGGCACCTGCCCGGTCCAGGCACGGCTCTGCGGGCAGCCGGATCCCTTCACCCCAGGACCGGCGTTCCCTCCGGTTCCCCCCGGTTCCCCCCGGGTCCCCCCGTTCCCGTGCCAGCCTGGCCCCACACATCCTTCCGGGAGCTGCCGCGGTTCTCCCGGCCGGAGGTGCCACGGCCCCGTGCAACCGCCCCGTGACTCAGGGCAAGGGCACGTCCTGTGGGGTGTCGGGGTGTTCCCGCCGCCTCAGTGCCTTGGGGAGCCCCAAAATCCGGGACCACCCCTAGAAACCCCCGGAGACCCCCAGCTGAGGGGTGATCTCGTCACCCCCGGGGTGCTAAGGGGGTCTTTGGGGTGCAGAGCTCTGGTGTCCCTCCCCGGGCACTTCGCGCAGCCGGGGCACCGGAGGCCTCCCCCTCCTGTGGGATTAGCTCGGAGGATTTCCCGGACTGGCACATCCGTGCTCTGCTCCTTCTCCTCCTGGCTGGGGGCCAGGGCAGCGCCCGGCACATGGCACCCAGGAGGGTGCTGGCACCCCCAAAACCCTCCCCGTGGGGAGAGCAGGAGCACCCACGGAGCCCCCAGTGCCACCGGGCTGGGCTGGCCCCGGCCGGCGCCGCGACCCAGATCTGCCACCAGCTCTGTCCTGGCACGGCGTTGCCGCAGCCCCCGCGGCAGCCGGGAGTGGGGCCAGGCGGGGACGTGGATGCCAGGCACGTGCCACAGCGGGCACCCGCCGTGGGCAGCATGGGGACAGCAGGGGCTGGGCAGGGGAACATGGGCAGGGGGCTGTGCCGGGGGCTGTACCGCGCACAGGCATCCCTGGGGCGGGGGGCTGCGGTGCTGAACAGGTGCCGCACAGGTGGGCACAGGAGACGGTGCCATGTGGGGTGACAGGGGTAACTCGGTATCCCCAGTGCAGAGGACAGTGCCACGCGGGGTGCCTGTGTGTCCTTAGGGCAATGAACAGTGCATTGAGAGGGGACAGGGGTACCTGGGTGTCCCCCGTGCTGTGCGGGGTGACATCGGTGCCAAAGTGCCGCACGCAGAGTGACAGCGCTGTGCCTGGATATCCGCGCTGCAGGGGACAGCCAGTGCCACGGTCAGGTGTTCCCAGTGCAGGTGACAGCGCTGTGCAAGGTGACAGGGCTGCCAGTGCCGAGACTGGGGGTCCCCAGCGCGAGGGACAGTGTGGTGCCGGATGACAGATGTGTCAAGTGCTGCACCCAAGTGTCCGCAGTGCAGGGGACAGCACCGCGCCCGGGGGTTCCCAGTGCAGGGATTATGCAGCGCTGCGTGGCGGGGTACCCCGCGTCCCCGGTGCGGGGACCAGTGCGGGGAGCGGTCCCCGCGGTCCTTCAGGCGACCCCGGTGCGGGGGTCCCCGCCGAGCCCGGGCTCCCCGGCGGCGGCGCGGGGCCGGGGCCGCCGGCGGAAAGTGTGTCACTGGGGCACGAGGCTGTCCCCGGGAATCACATGGGGGAGGCGGCGGCGCCGCGTGCGGCCCAGTGCGCAGCCGCGGCCGGTGCGGGGGGCGGCGGGGCGGGCGGCGGGCGCACAACAGCCCGCACCGGGCGGCGGCGCGGCACGGCTCAGCGCGGCTCCGCTCCGGGAGGCTCACGGGGCCGGGACAGGATGGCGGCCCCCGAGGCTGGCAGCACAGGTCAGTGCCCCGCCGGAGCCCCCCACCCTCGGGACCACCGTGCGGGCACCGGTTCCCGGCACCGGAGCAGATCTGGGGGCAGCGCCCCGGGACCGCGGCGAGGGGCTGCGCGCTGAGACCGCGAGTTGGAGGGGTCCGGACACGGGGACCGAGGGGTCCCGCACGCCCGACTGGGCAGGATGCGCACCGGGACCGCGTCCCGGAACGCGGCTCCGTCCTACCGGGACCGGGGGGTCCTGCAGAGCGGGGTAAGGCTCGGACAGCGGGGCCGGGGTGTCCCCGGGAGGAGGGTAGGGAGGGCTGCGCGCCGGTACCGGGCGTCTTGCACACCGGGGCGATGTGAACACCGGCACTGGGGTGCTTCGGTGGTCGGGGCAGAAGGGACGGTGACCGGAGTGAAGTGTCCCGAACAGCGGGGCGCGCTGGACGCCGGGGTAGGATGGTTGAAAACAGAGATCGGTGTTCCGGGGTGTCCCGGGCAGCGGGACCGGAGAGGAGCGCGGCGAGACCCGGATGTCCCGGAGACCGGGACCGAGGATTCCTGAACGCCAGACAGTGCTGGACGCAGGGGTGTGGGAAGGGTGAACCCCGGGATCGTTGTCTCCTGGGCGGCGGAAACGGAGGGGAGTAAAGTGAGTCCCGCGCAGCGGCACCGGAGTTTTCCAGGAACCGTGACAGCAGGGCAGCGCACAGGGATCGGTGTGTCCCGGTTAGGGTGACCGGAGAGGACCGCGGCGGGACCGGAGTGTCCCTATCAGCGGCACCGGGGCCACGGGGAGCGGGCAGCCCGTGGACGGCCGAGGCGGTGCCGCGCGTGTCGGGGCTCCCCGCGCACCGGGAGGGACGGAGGGGAGACCGGAGGCGGTGCCCCCCCTCCCCCGTGTCCACCCCCCCGCACGTGTCCCCCTCCCCGCCGCTGCCACGTGCGGAGTTTGTTTTCCCCGCAGCCCCGCCCCGCCCCCTCCCATTGGTCGGCACATGACATCAGCGATGACGTCACGCGCGGAACTGGGGACGCCGCCGTTCATTGGGGGGGCAGCCCTGTCTCCGGGGCAACGAGAGGGGGCGGGGCGAAGTTTGGCCAATAAAAGAGATGTGGGCGTGGTAAAGCGTGAAGGGGCGGGGTTTCGGGGGGCCACGTGCAGCGGGAGCACGTGGGGTGGCGGCGTGAGGCCGCCTGAGCTTGGGGGGGGCTGCGGGGAGAGTGTTTGGGGGGGTTCCCTCTGTTTTGGGGTCAAGAAAGTTTCCCTCGCTCTGGGGCAAGCCCTTAGGGGGAATCCCCGCACCCCAAACTCTAAAATGGGTGTCCCGAGGCTTTGGGGTGTGGGGATCCCCCTCATTATTTTGGTGTTTTGGCAGCGGGGGGGGTCCCCAGGATCAGCTGCCCTGGAGGTGGGACCCACTGTCCCCAATTCTGTGACCCCCTTTGGAGGTGGTTCAGTGATGGGGGATGGTGACAAGCTGGCTCTGGCGCGTGGCATCTGTGCCAGCGGCACCGTGTGCGGCGGGAGACACATGGCCCTGGTGATCCCGTGTGTCCCCGACATCACCATCCACGTGTCCCAGCCCGGAGTCGTGTCCCGGTGCTGCTGTCCCTGCCCCGTGAGTGGGGTGACAACGACTGTGATTTCAGCCAGGGGCCACGCGTGTGTTTCCCCCCATGCTGCTCCCCGCTTTTGGGGGTCCTCACCCAGCTCGTCAGTCCCGCAGCGGGGACGTGTCCCCCCAGCCGGGGGGGCGGCGCTGGGGGCATCCCGGTGCCATGGGGGGGCTGCACTGGGAGCACCCCAGTGCCGTGTGGGGCTGCGTCGTGAGGGGCTGCACCGTGGGACTGTCCCGGGAGCTGTGGGGCGAGAGCCCGACTGTGCCGCTGGCACGCAGCCAGGAACGGCAGGAGTAACTCCTGTGACCTCCTGATTTCACCTCTCCAGAGGGTTCCCAGCCCACATTCCTCCTGCAGGCAATTCCGGGGTGCCCTGCCCGTGTCCCCAGCCGGCACGCACCCGGATAAACCCGGCTGTCCCCGTCCCACGTGGGGCCGTCGCCCGTGGCGGCCGGTGGGTGCGGTGCCTGACTCAGGGTGGGCGGCACACGTGCGGCGCAGCGGGATATCCATGGATCCGGGAGGCATCCGGGCTGCTTCCCTGGAGCCCCCACCCCGCGTGGGACTGCGATTCCTCTCTGGGGGGCTTCCCCCACCCCCCCGAGCTGGGGGAGGCTGAGCCTGGTGTAGCTCAGTACATAAGTGGCCCACCGGGAAGCCCGTGGAGCCGGGATGTTTCCCTATGGATCCCACCCGACCTGGGGCTGCAATCCCCCTCCGAGGGGTTTCCCCCTCCTCAGCTGGGAGAGGCTGAGCCTGGCACAGCTCAGTGCATGTGTGGCTCTGCGGGATACTCGTGGATCTTGATTGCCGATGCATTCGGGATGCTTCCCCGGGCATCCCACCCCCCTCTGGAGGTTCCCACCTCCATGAGTCGAGGGGAGGCTGAGCCCGGCACAGCTCAGTGCATGAGCGGCTCCTTCTCTCTGCAGGTGGGGTGATCAGCTACGTGGGCTCCAGCGGCGCCTCTCCCACCCGCACCAGCCCCGTGTCCCTCTGCAGCGACAGCTCCAACGGCAGCTCCCAGTCGGGCTCGCAGCCCTTCCCCACGTACTTCCCACCGTCGCCCACCGGCTCCCTCCAGGATTCCCGCGCCTATGGTGGAGCCACTCTGGCCCCCCATGAAGACGGCTCCCCTTCCTCCTCCTCCTCATCCTCCTCCTCCTCCACCTCCTCTTCCTCGTACGGCTCCTCGGTGAATTTCCCCGGGGTGCAGCCGGTCCCCGCGGACGAGCGGCGCCGCAGCTCGCCAAGCAAAGCCGGCAGCACCGTCACGAGTGAGTGGGGGTTCGCGGGGGGGTGGCGGGTGGTCTCCCCACCCCGCGGCAGGCACCCCTGGACCCCGCTGACCCCCGTCCCCCCGCAGAGCTCAACGGGATGGTGCTGCTCTGCAAAGTCTGCGGGGATGTCGCCTCCGGCTTCCACTACGGCGTCCACGCCTGCGAGGGCTGCAAGGTACTGGGATGGGGCCGGGGATGGGGCACGGAGCCCTTGTCACACTGCGGGGACCCCCGGTGATTCCTCCCCCTCGCCCCGCAGGGCTTCTTCCGCCGCAGCATCCAGCAGAACATCCAGTACAAGAAGTGCCTCAAGAACGAGAATTGCTCTATCGTGCGCATCAACCGCAACCGCTGCCAGCAGTGCCGCTTCAAGAAGTGCCTGCTGGTCGGCATGTCCCGTGATGGTGAGCTCGGAGGGACCCTCGTGACGTCCGGAGCCGGGGATTCCCTCTAGGGGTGGGATTCCCCGTGCCCAGGCTGCTCCTTCCTTCCCGAGATGTATCCAGGGCTGCACGTCCCCTGTGGAGCCGGGTCCCCCTGCCTGTGCTGGGTGCTGTGCCTGTCCCACGGGATGTGTCCCCCCCTTCCTGCTACCCCCCTCATATGTGGGGCTGCGTGTCCCTTCCAAGCCTGAGTGCCTCGTGCCCAGAGCTGCGTGTCCCCTCCCGGGATGGGTCTCCCATGGCCAGGGCTGTGTATCCCCTCCCACACAGAGTCCCCCAACATCGAGGCTGTATGTCCCTTCCTTGGATGCATCCCCCCGTGCTCAAGTCTCTATATCCCCTCCCGGTGTGGGTCCCCCTATCTTCAGGGCTCTATGTCTCCTCCAGGAGTCTTCCCATTCGTAAGGCTGTGTGTCCCTCCCGGGATGGGTTCCCCGCCGTGCTCAGGGCGGCGTGTCCCCTCCAAGCCCGGGGGAGGGATGCAGCCTTGCTCCCGCCAGCCCCTGGCCCCTCCCGGGGCAGGTCTGGGGGACGCGGAGGGCGTCACCGTGCCTGCTGCCGCCGACGTCCTCCTAACACCGCTGTCCTCCCTCAGCCGTGCGCTTCGGGCGCATCCCCAAGCGGGAGAAGCAGCGGATGCTGGCGGAGATGCAGAGCGCCATGGGCGGCATGGCCACTGCCCCACCGCCGATGCCGGCGCCCGGCGAGGGTCCCGCCGCGGGCGGGGGTCGTGCGCCGCCCCCCGGCCCCCCGCCGCTCGCCCCCCCCGCCTGCTTCTCCCAGTTCCCCCAGCAGCTGACACCGCCCCGCTCGCCCAGCCCGGGGGGGGCCACCGAGGATGTCATCGCGCAGGTGGCCAAGGCGCACAAGGAGATCTTCATCTACGCGCACGACAAGCTGGGACCCCCTCCCGCCTGCGACAGCGGTCTTCTGCGCTGGGACGCGCCCCCCGCCTGGGCTCCCGGTCCCCCCGAGCCCCGGCTGTGCCCCGCCGCCTACCCCGAGCCCCCGGCCCCGCGGGGGTGCCCCTGGCCCCGCAGCCCCAAGGACGTCCTGCCGGTGAGCGCCCGGGGGCTCCCGCTCCTTCCCGGCTATTTTTAGCCGCTAATCACATTAATCCCTTTGTCGGTGCCCCCCCCCCCGCCTGAGGCAGAGCCGGGGGAGCCCCGCAGAGCCCGGGGGAGCCCCCGGTGCCCGCTGACCCCTGGTCACCCGCAGGCATGCCCCATGAACAGCCACGTGCCCGGCCGCAGCGGGCGCTCCGTGCAAGAGATCTGGGAGGATTTCTCCCTCAGCTTCACCCCCGCCGTCCGCGAGGTCGTTGAGTTCGCCAAGCACATTCCCGGCTTCCAGGCGCTCTCCCAGCACGACCAAGTCACCCTGCTCAAGGCTGGCACCTTTGAGGTACATCCCGCAATGGCGAGGGCTCGATGGGCGCATGGTGCCCTATGGCATTCTCTGTGCTCCATGCACTGGCACGGAGCCCCAAAGCATGGGAACAGTGGCCCAGAACAAGGCAGGAGTCCTGTGGTGTTGCAGTGCCCCACATTTGGGAGGCACGGCGCTCATGGCATTGCCTGGTGCCTCACGGCACTGCAGTGCCCCACATTTGGGATCTGTGGCACAGAGCACAGTGTCCCTGTCATGGCACAGTGCCCTGTGGACTGGCACGGAGCCCTGCAGCACTGCAGTGCTTCACAAACAGGAGTTGTGGCATGCAGCACAGCGCTCCTGGCATTATACAGTGCCCCACTGGCACTGCAGTGCCACACTTTTGGGAGTTGTGGCACGGAGCATGATGCCCCTGGCATGGCATGGTACCCCAGATTTGGGAACCACAGACTGACATGAAGCCTCATGGCACTGCCTGGTGTCCCATGGCACTGTAATGCCCCACATTTGGGAGCCGTGACACGAAACACAGTGCCCCTGGCACCGCACAGTGCCCATGGCACGGTACCCCACATTTGGTAGTCACAGCATGGATCACAGAGCCCATGGCACGCCACAATGCCCCTGGCACAGTCTGATGCCCCATGGCACAGCAGTGCCCCACATTTGGGAGCTGTGGCATGGAGACTGATGTCCCTGGCAAGAAGCGTGGTGCCCTGTCCCATATGCTGCCCCTTGCCCACAGGTGCTGATGGTTCGCTTTGCGTCGCTGTTCGACGTGAAGGAGCAGACGGTGACGTTCATGAGCCGCACACGGTACGGGCTGGAGGAGCTGTGGGCCATGGGCATGGGAGACCTGCTCGGGGCCATGTTTGACTTCAGCGAGAAGCTCAGCGCCCTCGAGCTCAGTGACGAGGAGCTGGGGCTCTTCACCGCCGTCGTCCTTGTCTCGGCAGGTGGGCATGGATGGTTTGGGGAGTTTTGGGTGGGGGATTGAGGACTTTGGGGCTGGGATCAGGGGGTTAGCGCGGTGTTTGGGGCATTCAGGGATGGGATTGAGGTGACTGAGTTGCTACTGAGGTGATACCGGGGGAACATCACGGGGTTCAGTGCTGGGTTTTGGGGGTGGAGCTGGGGTGTCTCCTCCCCTGACCCCCTGTCCTCCACAGACCGCTCAGGCATGGAGGACACAGCATCAGTGGAGCAGCTGCAGGAGACGCTGCTGCGGGCCCTGCGCGCCCTCGTGCTGAAGACGCGCCCTGCCGAGACCTCACGCTTCACCAAACTGCTGCTGAAGCTGCCGGACCTGCGCACCCTCAACAACCTCCACTCCGAGAAGCTGCTCTCCTTCCGCATCGACGCCCAGTAGTGCCCCCAGGACCCCTCCGGACCCCCCCGCGCACCCCTGTACATACTCCACACTGGGGGGACACACAGACTTCCCCCTCTCCCCCCGGGGCAGCACCGACCCCGTGGCGCCCGTCGGACTTGCAGGGATTCACCCCAAGGTGGGCGCCAGGATGCTGGGACCCCCCCACCCCAAATCGGGCACCACCCCCACGGCTCCGCTGGCAGCGCCGGGGGGTCCCCTCGCCCCGACATCCCCGTTCTGGCGGCCGGGGGTGGGATGCAGAGGCCGGATCCAGCCGCGCTGGGGGGGTGGGGGTGGGTCAGGGGCGGGGGGCGGGGTTCGGTTGGTTGGTTTTTGGTTGGTTTTTTTTTTCTTTTTTTCATCATATATTTATTACATAAATATATAGTAAAATAGACCAGCAACAATTACCATAAAAATATCTTTCTTTAAAATCCTGACCAAAACACAAAAGGGTTTAAAATCGCACGTCACAGACTGTGATTGTCACGGGGGCTCCGCGGTCCCCCCGGCCCGCGCCCCTACATTCAGCGACGCCGGCCGCGGCCCCCCCGGCACCCTGCATAGTGGGGGACCGCGCGTGGGGCGCGCCGAGCCGAGCCGGGCCGTGCCGGGCTGTGCTGGGCCAGCTCCGGCCGGGCTCGACGCCCGCGGACAGGGGCAGCTCCGGGAGCCATGAGGTATGTGCTTGGGGGAGGGCGGGAGGCGCGGGGACAAGGGGGGGGACGCGGGGCGGGGGTGGCCCGGGAGAGGTGGCGCAGGGGTGGGGGGCACCGGTGTGGCCCCCCGGGACCGACGCTGGATGCTGGACGTGCGATGGCGACGCGAGACGGAGACGCGGGGACGGCCCGGGGGGGGCGCGGGGGGAGTACAGGGTGAGGGGCGTGCGGGGGACAGCGGGCGTGGGGGGCCGGGCTGAGCCCCCTCACCCCGGGACAAGCTGCCCCAGGGCCCCGTGTGGCCGCTCGGGGGGGGTCACGGGGGCTGATTAAGACACGTCCCGCGACGGCGCTGCCGTGTCGCGACGGGAGCGCGCGGCGTCACACGGGGTGTGCGCGGGGACGCGCGGGCAACGCGGGGTCACGGCACCGGCACCGCAACGACATGGCACGGCCACGGCACCGGCACGGCCACGGCGCCGCGCCGTCATTGCACCAACAGGAGTTGCCACGGCACCAACACGCGTGGCCGTGGCGCCGGCATTGCACCAACGCGCCTTGCGCCGGCACCAACATGGCACAGCCACGGCACTGTCACAATACCAGCAGGCGTGGTGGCCGCGGCACCGGCACGGCCATGGCACCAACAATGGCACGGCCAGGGCACCACCGGGCGTGGGGGGCATCACCCGGGTGCCGCAGCCCCGCCCGTGGCCCGAAGGCACGTGTTGGGGCCGGTGCTGCCAGGGGTGGGGGGCGACCCCCGAGCCCTGTGTCCCCCCAGTGCGGGCGTTAGCGTTGGGCTCCTATTGCACCGCCCGCAGCCGGCGCTGCCGGGACCCCCGAGCCGGGCACCCGGGTGGGGGTTTAAGACATTTTGCACCACCGGCGCTGGTACTTGGGGCTGGGGGCTGGCACCCCCACTCAGGGCACCCCGGGGTGCCACAGCCCCGCTGTGCCCCCCAAGCCAGCTGCAGGGGGTCTGGCAGGGCCCCCCAACACGGTCCCCCATGGTTGGCGGGTGTCTGGGGTGTGGGGGGAGCCCAGCCCGGCCCCCTGTGCCTGTGGGGGGGGACGTGTCTGGTGTTGGGATTTTCTGCTTTTAAACGACCCGTAAAAAGATTTTTTTTTTAATTACAAAAATTATATATTTTATATATATTTATATATATATATATATATATATTAGCTTAGGTGGGCCCGGCCTGCCTCGCCGGCCCCCCCCGGCCCGCACCCCCCCTCGGCCTCCGCCTGAGGTAAGAAAAAATTCACAAACCTAAATTTCGGGGGGAGGTGGGGGGGAGATAAAAAGGTGATAAAACCATTCCCGGGTGCCCCCTCGCAGCTGTGCTCCCCCCTTGACAAAGCCCCCTTTGGGACTCCCCCTGCCGACCCCCGCCTCTGCCTGGACCCCCCGGGGGGGCGGTTGGGGGGTGCAGCCCCCCCAAAGTGCTGCTGCCGGGGGGCTGGGGCAGTAGTGCAGTGGGGGGTCCCGGGGGGGGCACCCACCGCCCCTCCGCCGGCGCCTCCAGGGCCTTTGCAACTCCTGACGGACACGACAAAACCCACGAGGACGAGGGGAAAAACAACAAAAAAAAAAAAGGACAACGGAAAAGTTCCGGGGGGGGGGGGTTGGGGGGGGAGTGGTCCCCCCCAGTGTCCTGCAGCGCCCACCATCCGCGGCGCTTGGCACAAAATCGTCTCCTCTCAGCCCAAAAAAAAAGACAAGAGAACCCCCAAAACCCCAAATCTGGCCCCAAATTTGGGGATAAGGGAGGACACAGGGGGGTCACCCCAGCCGGGGCGGACCCAGCAGGCTGGGGGGGGTCCACCAGCCCTGCACCCCGATGGGCTGGGGTCCCCCTTGCCACCGCTGTGCCCCCCCTGTGCCCCCGCCCTGCTGTAGGGGGGGTCCTGGCCCCCACCTTACTATGGGGGGGTCCTGGCCCTCACCCCACTATGGGGGATGGGGGTCCCAGCCCCTGCCCTGCTATGAGGAGGGGTCCTGGCCCCCACCCCAGCCCCCCAAATTGCTGCCCGGCCAAAAGTGCATATGGCCACGGCCCCCCGGCTGGGGCAGCCTCTCCCTGTGCAGCCCAGAGCCCCCTCCTCTCCTCCCTGCTCTTCCTCCTCCTCCTCCTCCTCCTCCTCCTCCTTCCAAAGTGCAGTTAGTTTAATATTTTAGCCTCTCAGGGAGGGAAATAAATGCTTAAAAAATAATAATCTACGAAGAGAAGGACAATAAAAGGAACGCTCGACCGTCGGGGCCCTTCCCTGTGCAAACAAACAAAATTCGTCAAGTCCTGGGGCGGGGGGGATGGCTGTTGGGGGGCACAGCAGGACCCCCACCCTGGACGCAGCATCCCCTTGTCCTTACAGGGGGACGAGAAAGATTTGGGGGGGGGCCAGAGCGGGTTGGGGGGGCACAGGGTGGGGGGTGTCAGCCCTACACCTCCTGGTCCTCGAAGACCTCGAGGAAGAGGGGGGGAAAGAGCTCGGTGGGACACTCCACCTTCATGTGCAGGAAGCGGCTGGCGTGGCAGGCGCCGATCATCCGCAGATCCGTCACCTTCATCAGCAGCTTGGGCCAGAAGTGGGGAATGTTGTGTTTGCGGTAGTTGATGTAGTGCTCAAAGGCCAGCAGATATGTCTCCTGGCACTTCTCGATCTTCTCCACGCAGATCAGCCCCGTCCGGTCTGCGGGAAACGGGGAATTATCAACGGGGAATCATGATTTGTGTGGGAAGGGACGTTAAAGCTCATCCAGTCCCACCCCTGCTGCGGGCAGGGACACCTTCCATTACCCCAGGCTGCTCCAAGTCCCATCCAACTTGGCCTTGGATGCTTCCAGGGATGGGGCAGCCCCAGCTTCTCTGGGCACCCTGTGCCAGGGCCTCCCCACCCTCACAGAGAGGAATTTCTTCCCAATACCCCATCACGATCCCCTTTTTTAGTATAAACCTCTCTTTGTTGTTCTGGCGTTCTCTGCCAGTGGAAGAGTCCCTCTCCCAGTCCAGCATCTGCAGGGATTCTCTCTCCCACAGGGCTGAGTGTCCCATGCACATCCTGGCTGTTGAGGTGCCCACCCCACAGACCCACGTCAGCCTGGCAGAGGTCCCCAGGGGACCAAGAGGCTCAGCCTGTGCTCCTGGGTACCAGGGACTGGGGTGCCCACCTCCCAGCCTGGCACAGCTGCCTGAAGCTCTGGGATTTGGGGTGCCCACCCAAAATCCAGAGGGGCATGGTTTCCCATCCAATGCACTCTAAAGATGTCGAGGGCTCTGGCATCACAGTGCCCACCCAACACCCCCCAGGACAGTGAGGACTCTGGGCATTGGGGTGCCCACCCAATGCACCTCCAAATGCTGCGAGCTGTGGGCGAGGGGGTGCCAACAAAACAATCCCCATGGCCAGCCTCTGGGCATGGGGATGCCCATCCCATTTCCCCTGAAGCTGCTGGGCATCTCTGACATCAGGGTACCCACCCAACACCTCCCCAGGACAACGAGAACTCTGAGCATTGCGGTGCCCACCCCATTCCGCCCATCACCCCTTACCTGAGGACATGAGCAGCACAGCCTGGAGCAGGGCCACCTCGGTGTCATCCAGGTTGAAGGCAGAGAGGGACTTGCCCAGGTCGAAGATGGCATCGGAGACGACGCCCAGGCCGCCGTTCTTGAGCTGCTCACGTTTCACTGCCATCTCCCCGCTCAGCGTCAGCGTCTCGCTCTCGGGGTCGTAGCGCACGGCCGCCCGCAGCGACATGATCTCCATGCAGCACCCCTTCAGCAGGATGATCTGGTCCTCGCAAGGCAGCTGGGGACACATGGGGACAGTTGTTGGGGAGGGGTTGGTGTGACTCAGACCACCCCAGACCTCCCCAACTCCCCGGCCCGCCGTTACCTCTGAAAACATGGGCAGTTTTTTGGCAAAGTCGACCACGCGGGTGATGGCCGGGGTGATGATTTTTGTAAACTCACTGAACGCCTCCAGGTCGACTTTGTCCCCGTCGGGCATGGAGGCCATGGGGGACTGGCCGATGTCCTCAGGCTGCGGGGGACATGGTGGTGTTGGGGAGGTGTGATGTCACCATGCGCCCCCTGGGACCACCATGGTGGCATTGGGGAGTGTGGTGTGACCGTGTCACCCCTGGGACCCCCAACAGCAGACAGGGCATTGGGGGGTGTGGTGTGACTGCACCCCCCTCTGGGACCCCCATGGTGGGCAGTGGTGTTGGGGGTGCAGTGTGACCCTGTTCCCCCTCCCTGGGACCCCCACGGGCCATGATGTAACCCTGTTACCCTTCTGGGCCCCCATGTCCCTGGAACGGTCGTGGCAGGGCCAGTGCAGCAGCCAGGAGAGGGAGCTGCATGACAGGGACAGTGACAGGGCCAGTGGCAGGGCTGTGGCCAGGGCCACCTGCAGGCACAGCTGTCCCCTTCGGTCACTGCTCACCCCTGAACCCTTTGAGGGTGACCAGCTCAAGGACACTGAGCGACGTCCCAACCCCCCTCGACTGCCCAAGGACACCGGGGACATCCCAAACCCTGGCACCACCACCAAGTGTGTGCTGAGTGTGTGAGAGCTCAGCAGATGCCAGCTAGGGCTGGGGGCAGGGCAGGGGACTGAGACGGTGACAGAGTCCCTCCACTGCATCCCCTCACCAGGAATTTCCGCTTCTGCTTCCAGTGGCTGCCCTGGGCATTGGTGCTGCGGTGGGCTTCTGTCACAACATGGATCAGCTCCCACTCCTCAGCGCTGGGGTTGGGGCGATGCTGCAGGGACTTGATCATCTCCTCCTTCCGCCGCCGCTCCCGGTTCTCCTCGATCAGCTTCCTCTTGGCTACCCGCTTCGAGTCATCCAGCACCACTGCCAGGACCCCCAGCATGAGCCAGGATCTCCCCACCCCTGCACCCCACAGCTGCAGCACAGCACCCCACTGTGACCCCCCAGTCTCCTCCTGTGGCTGTTCTGGGCACCCCAACTCGCCCCATAGGACCACAACCCACTTCTCAAAAGCCCCCCACTATCATCTTGGACCCCCCATTCATGCATCCCACCCCGCTGCTGCATCACGACGCCTGACAGCCCAGCCTGGTCCTGCAGCTCATCTGGGTACCCCAATGTGCCCCATGGTGCTGGGACCCCACCCTGCCCCACCAGCCAAGCCCCCTCGTGCCCCCCAACTCACGGTCCATGGCCATGCCCACGGAGATGCACTTCTTGAAGCGGCAGAGCTGGCACTGGTTGCGGGTGATCTTGTCGATGACGCAGCACCCATCGTATTTGCAGGAGTAGGTGGGGTGCAGGTTCTTCTGGATGGTCCGACGGAAAAATCCCTGGGGAGGGCGCAGGGGGGTGACACAGTGAGCCCTGCTGAGCTCCCCCCAACCCCCCAAGCCCCCCTGCCCCAACTGACCTTGCAGCCCTCGCAGGTGATGCAGCGGTAGTGGTAGCCGGTGGCCTTGTCCCCGCACACCACGCATTGTTCATCTTTGTCCAGGTAACTAGGGATGTACCCTGCGGGGACCCCCGAGTCAGGGACCCCCAGGACACCCCAAGACAGTAGCCCTCAGAGTGTTCCATGATAGGATAACCCCAGGGAACCCCAAGTCAGGGACCCCTGGAGCACCCTGTACCCTCCCCCACACCCCACATCACGGCCCCCCCAGAGCCCTGAGTTAGGGACCCCCTTGCACGCCCCACATCAGAGACCCTTGGCACATGCAGCATCAGGGACCCCCCGCACACCCCATGCCAGGGATGCCCAGTATGCCCTCCCCTCTCTGTGCCTCAGTTTCCCTTCTGTCTGCACCCACCACCGTCTGCCCCACCACTGCCCCTGCCCCGGCACGGGAAGGGTTAACTCTGGGGGGGTGTGGGGGGTGCCCGAGCCCCCCGCACCAATAAAGCCCCCATTATCCCATTATCCGGCCGGGCACCGGCAGCGGGGGGGGTCCCTGTCCCCCTGGCACACAAAGACTCACTGTCCCCGCCGTTGTCCGGGGTCCCCCTGCCTGGCAGCCCGGGGACCAGCCCCCCGCCAGAGCCCCCCCAGCCTCCCCACCACCACCTGCTCAGGGAAACTGAGGCACGGATCATCCGTGATGCACAGGGTGGTCCCCAGCACCCTGGGCCCCTCGTGTGCCCCCCAGGAGCCCATCCCTGTGTTTTGAGGGGGGCTGGAAGTGGGAATCCCCGAGGGGTGGGAGAGATGGGGAGGGGGCTGGTTGCCTGGGCCCCCCCTGTAGAGAGCACCCATTATTCGGGGGAGTATCCCCAGCACCCCGGCACTGCCGCACCCACCCGGGATCCCACAAACCCAGCCGTGGGGACCCCTGGAGCCCACTCTGGCACTCTGCGGGTGCTGGATGTTGGGGTCCCCGGGTGTTGCCCCGCTCACGGAGCAGGGCGGCTGCAGGGGATGGGCGGGAGCTGGCCGCCCGGGCTCCTCACGGCCCCCCCGGCAGGTCCCGCCGGCGCCGGCCGCTCCCCGCCGGGGAATGGGGCAGGGCGGGGGGCAGCGCCCGCGGGGCCCCCCTTATCGCCCACCCCAGGGCGCTGCCGTCCCGATAGCACCGCCCTGACCCACGGGGCGCCGGCGGGGACGTGGGAGGCTGGGACCCCGGGAGACCTTGCGGGGTTCTGGGGTGTCTGGGTGATATGGGGACCTCGGGCACTCCACGAGGGACATGGGGTGACCGTGGGCCCGGCAATGACATGGAGTTCCTGGAACATGGGGTGTCCGTGGTGCTCCGGGGAGCCCAGTCGAGACCTGGGGTGTCCGTGGGACACGGGGGTGCACGGACACAGGAATCTGGGGGTGCCCATAGGGGATAAGGGGTGTCCATAGGCTTTGGGGGTCCCAGGTGACACATGGGGTGTTCAGGGGATCCCAGTGAGGACTCGGGGCCCCCAGGACACGGGGTGCCTGCAGAACCCGGCGATGAGATGCTGGGGTGCCCCGGGGGTGCCCAGCAAGGCCATGGGGTGCCGGGCGGGGTGTCAGGGGCGCCGCGGGTCCCCGTACCTGACATGCTGCTCTTCACCAAACATTGGCTGCTCTTTCTTTTGCGCTTCCCATCCAGCCACCTGCGGGAGCGGGGGGACACGCTGGGAGGGTGCCCGCGGATTTCCGCTGCCCCCCCCAAACATCCAACAGACCCCCAAAATCCCCCTGGGTCCCCCTTCTCTGCTGAGCAGCCCCCGCCCGGGGGTCTCAACGCGGCGATGTCACAGGTGGGGTCCGGCCCTGGGGGGGTAGGAAAGGGCGCTGGGGACCCCCCCACCCAGAACACCCCTCCAGGGACCCCCCCTCCGGGACACGGCACCGCCCCGGGGGGCTGGGAGCGGGCTGGGGGGGGGAGGGAGGGGAAGGGAAAGGGTGGCGGATGGGGGAGGGGAAGGGAAAGGGTGGGGGGTGGAGGAGGGGCGGGGGAAGGTTGGGGGGAGGGGCGGGTGGGGGAGGGGCTCATTCACAGTCAAAGACAAAATGTCCTTTTGGCTGAGCGGGGAAGTGACGTCATCGGGGGCTCAGCCAATGGCGGGCGGCGGGGGTCCGCGCGCGCCCGTCCCCGCGGGGGGGGGACCCGAACCCGCGGGGATCGGCACCTGCGGGGGGGGGGGCGGGGGAGAGACCCGGGGACCCCGAACCCCCCAACCGGGGCTCCAGCCCAAGGTGACCCCGGGCTGCCACCCCCCACCGGGGGCCCGAAATAGCCTGGGGGGGGAGGGGCCCCGCGGGGAGGGGGCGGCTGGGAGAGGCTCGGGGGGGGGGACATAATGGGGGGACACGAGTGAGCGTGGGGACACAGGGACACCTGGGCATGGACACGCCTGGTGACACGTGGGGTGCGGGGGGACACCCAGGGGCACATGTGGGGATACACGGAACGTAAGGGCACATAGGGACACTTGGGGGGACGTGTGGGGTACGGGGATACACAGGACATGGGGACACCCAGGTTCGGAACGCGCGTGGGACACATGGGGTGGACAGAGACGCGGTGGCCACAGCGACACAAGGGACACCCAGGAGACAAGGGACACCCAGGAGACAAGGGACACCCAGGACACAGGGACACACAGGGACATACTGACACAGACACAACCACACGGGGACACAGGGGATACCCAGGGCAGGGACACATACATGACCATGCAGGGATGCATGGCGACACACCGAGCACGAGAACACAAGGGACACAGCACGCACAGGGACACACCAGGCACGGGGATACGTGGGACACAGTGGGCGCAGGGGTGCGGCAGGTACGGGGACACTTGGGGACGCACATGATGTTCGGACACAGAGGGCACAGCCAGGTGCAGGCCACGCAGGGACGTGCAGGCGCAGTGCCACCACGTGTCCCCCTCCATGTCCCCGCGCTGGGTTAGGGGCTCACCGGGTGTCCTCTGGCTCCGACAGCGGGTCCAGGGTGCTGGGCTTCTGTTCCATTCACCGCAATTCCATCAAGGAGCGCTCAGCACCGACCGAGGGGGCTCCGGCGCCACGCGGGGGCCACGGCGGGGCGCCCACGGCGGGGGGGCCACGGCGGGGGGCTACGCCGCGCACCCCATGGTGCCCCTCAGTGCTCAGCACCGCGCAGCATCCCGGGCCGGGCCCTGCGGGACAGCGGCGTCAGCCCTGACCTCCGGGATGGGGGACAGAGACCAGCCGTGGGGGACACAGAGGGGACCACCAGGGAAGGGTGTGAAGCCACGGGGTAGCCCCCGGAGCTGTGGCCACAGGGGAGGGCTGGGTGTGAGTGTGCAAGAACGTGTGGAGCGTGCAAGGGCGCCCAGGGCTGGGCAAGGGCACGAGGGACGTGAGAAAACACAAGGAGGGAGAGGCGTGCAGGGTGTGTGCGACAGCCCCGGGGCTGGGCCAGAGGGCACAGCGGGGTGAGAGTGTGCACAGGGGGGTGAAATGCGCAGGTGTGCAAAGCTGGGAGAGCACTGAGGGAACGAAAGAGCGTGCAAAGTCGTGGAAGAGCACGCAGAGATGTACAGGAATGTGCACAGGTGTGCCAAGTGTGCGTACAGGTGTGCCGTGCTGCGGCAGAGCGTGCACAAGTGTGCAGGGCACATGAGAGTGTGTGCATGGGCGTGCAAGAGCATGCACAGGTGTGTGAGGGTGTGCACACGTGTGTGAGGCTGTGGCAGCACAGCAGGCATGTGAGTGTGTGCAGGGTTGTGCACACAGGTGTGCGCAGAGGCGTGCAAAGCTGAGTGAGTGTGCACGGCTGCGGGTGGGCATGCGAAAGCACGCTCAGGGCTTCAAGGCTGTGTGAGAACGTGCCCAGGGCTGTGAGTGTGCAGCAAAGCAAAAGCACCCACAGGGAGTTCCCCCCACCTTTGGGGCAGGGCTGGGGGGAGCCTTTTGGGGAGGGGATGCAGAGGGCAGCCCCTCGGATGCTGCCCTCGGGAGCCAGGCTGAGCCCTGCCGTGTTCATCGCATAATCGAACACCCCCAAATGTGAGGCTGGGGTGACTCTTGGTGAGGGGACAACCGATGGGGTGGGGGTGACTTATGGGGTAGGTGGTGACTTACGGGGTGGGGGGCGCCGGGGGTCCAGGCGATCCCTCCTCTGCGAGCTCTGCTGTGGCAAAAACACGACGTGGGGGGGTCAGGGCATGGGCAGCACCGGCGGGGAGGGGCACCCCCCGACCCCCCTACTGCACCCCGTGACGGGGACACTGAAGCACGACGGCGGCGGCACCCCCCGACTCTTTGTGCCCACCCCGTTCCATATCGCACGGACAGCCAGCACCCAGGCAGCATCCCGGCAGGATGGGGGGGCCCTGCTCACAAGCCCCCCCGTGACCCCGCGGTGACCCTCCCGGAGCGGAGGGGTGTGAGGGGCGCAGGGGGCCCTCAGCCCGCGCCGGGGGGGCCGGGGGGAGCCGCGGCGGGCGCGGTGCCCAGCCCCGGGCTCCTCCGCTCCGCGCGGGGACAGCAGAAAGTAGGTCACGTTTGTCTTGGCCGCCACAGAAATTCCTCCGGCGGATTTAAAACGCGGCGGATGGGGCTGGGGGCCCCCCCCCACACCCCGACACCCCCACGCTATGGGGCGCCCCTTGCTGCACCCCACCAGCCGAGGACACCCCGACCAGCACGGGATGGGGGGCGAGGGATGCTGCACCCATGGGTGCACACAGCACCCCGCGCCGCGCGGGGGGTTCGCACAAAGAGTCTCCCAGAACGCCTGAGGAGGGGGCATCGCCTGCACCAGCCTCTTCAGGGAAACTGAGGCACCCCGCCGCATCCCACCACCCCGGGGTACACTCCCCGCCTTGGGGGGTTCCGTGGGGCCTGGGCGCCCCTCGCCGCAGCCTCAGGCCGGGTTTGGGGCCGGCGGTACCTATAGAGCCGGGGGCTGCAGCAAATGTTTGTTCCATATGGGAACGGCGCGCGGAGAACTTCCAAGTATAGGCACTGGCAGGGATCCAGAGCTGCGCGGCCCCCGCCGGGCACCGGCCCCCCCGCCGCCCCCCGCCCCTCTCCCCCGGGACCCCGCGCGCCGGCTGAGCCCCGACACGCTCGGTGCATGTGTGGGGCTCGGGGTGCGTCGACGTCGCGGTGAAATCACTGTGGGGTGGAATATGGGGTGTCCCCAAAGCCAGTGTGCGGTGGGTGGGCTCGGCCGCCCCGCCTCAGTTTCCCCCATTGTGGCGGCCTGGTGGGTGTAGCCCCAAATGAGAGAGGCTCAGGGCTAAAGCCGGGGGCCAGCGGCGTTAGGTCGGGGTTCGCCACCCCAGCGAGACCCCAGCAGCCCCCTGACACCCGCGGCATCACCGGCACCCTGAGATCGCCCGGCGGAGCCTGAGGTGCCGCTCCAGGAACCGTCACTCGAGGAATCCCGGGCGCGCTGGGGCGGCCCAGACAGACAGACAGACACGGGAGGCGGCTCTTCTCCTCCTCCTCCTCCTCTTCCTCCTCCTCCAGCGGGACACGTGTGATGAGCGCAGTCAGGTCTCAGCCCACCCTGCGCCGCCGGCACCCAAACCTGCGCGTCCCACCTGCAGCACCAGGTGCTGGGTGGGTGCTGGGTGGGAGCGGGGTGGCAGCCAGCGGGAGCCCCCCCGGCGCCCCCCCAGCCCAGCCCCACGCCCAGGGGAGCGTTTCTGCTGAGTCGGGTGGTTGCAGGCGGCTGAAAACAACCCGGGGGCAAAGTCCGGGGCTGGGCCGACGGCGGGAGCCACCTCGCCCTACCGGGGGCACCCAGCACCTCGCTCCCCACAGACCCCACCTCCTGGGGAGCCCCGGAACGGGGACCCCAGACAATGGGACACCCCTCCGTAAAGGCACTGACCGGCTCCGTGCAGGCCAGACGTGGGCGCTGCATACCGGGGCTGCCCCACGGGGCCACTGCCGTGTCCCTGCCCCCCAGCACAGATGGGCTCCGGGGGTCCCAGCACCCCCCCAGCCCAGCTGCCAGCCGGGTCAGGGAGGTGAGGGCCTAAGCGCTTTAGCCACGGTGCCAATTAGTGTGATTAGCACGGGCTGGGGGCAGGGCAGACCCGCGGCCAGCGGCCAGCGATGCCCGGCCATGCGGGCACTGGGGCAGTGTCACTGCAGGCACTGCAACATCACGGTGGGCACCAGGGCAGCGTCTGGGTGGGCACCGGAGCAGTGTCACAGCGGGCGCTGGGGCAGCATGACGATGGGCACCAGGGTGGTACAAACCTGCCGCTGCCCGAAGAAGCCTGGCCGCAGCGGCTGGCAGGACCGTGCCGTGGGAGTGTGGCCAGGCACAGGGCACCTGCCCGTGCCACGGCTGGCAGCACCCGGCACGCGCCGATGCCCGTGTGTGAGGCCGTGCCAAGTGCCACACGCGTGTCTGCGTCTGGTGCTGCGAGCTCATCGCACACCTGTGCCAGTGCCCGGCACACCATGCCCAGTGCCACACAGTGCCCAGTGCCCTGGGCATGTGTGGCAGCGGGGACAGCGTGCTGTGCCGTGCTGTGCCGTGCCGGCAGGCTGCAGGAATCCCAGGCATGTGCAGCAGCTGGGCAGCCCGAGCAAGGGGGATGCCACGGGCCTGACATCAGGGCAGCCCACCCAGTGCCACGGGGGCTCTGCATGGTGCCTGTTCCCCACACATGTGGGGTCTGGGCTCTGCTGTGGCACAGGATGGTTTGGCCCAGGTTTGTGTCCTCCCTGTGGCTCAGAAGAAGAGCAGAGAAGCCGCCACTCATACAACGGCTGGCAGCTGCAGGGCTGGTGACCTGTCCCAACACTGACTGGGCACCCAATGTTGTGGCCTCGAGCCTCCGATGGGCCCTGTGTCTGACGGGTCCAGCATCACCACAGTGTAGACGGGCACCATGACCTGCCCCCAGCCCCACAGCCCCCAAAAACCCCACAGCACTGCCAATAACACTGCATCCAACCAAGGCCACACCGGCTACTCCTTCCTGCAGTGTCTGAGCATTCAGCTGCGCCTCCTTTCCCCCATCCCACCTCAGTTCCCCATCCCACTGGAGCTGCCTGGCAGAGAAAGAGACACACACCCGTATCCCCAGCACCGTGTCCCCTGTGCCAGCACACAGGATGTGGCTCATTCCTATGTCACTCCTTGTCCAGGTCACGAAGGTCACCCAGCGGGGACCCCTGAGCACCTGGTGTGTGCTGAGTGTGCCCAGTCTCAGCTCTTTGGGGCGGCTGTGGGCCCCGAGCCCCACGGGGTGCCCCTGGCCCCAGGAGGTGTGCCGGGACGCTGGGAGCTATTCTCAGCCCTTGGCACGGCATGGGACGTTTCTAAATCGGGGGCTCTGGTTCACGTGCACGAGGACGGGGGGGGGCTCCTGGATCCCCTCCCCTGGGAGCCCTGCTTGAAGGGGGGAGGCGGCCGCCACGAGGTGCTCAGCATGGGCACTGACGAGGGGACACAGGGACAGGCACCAGGACATGGGAACGGGCACCAGGACACAGCACTGAGACCGCCCATGGGAGCCCGTCCCTCCTGAGAAGGGGACGCGAGGGACAGTCCTCGCAGTGTTCCTGCAGTCACACGACCCTGTCCGAGGGTCTGCAGCACAGGGGACAACCCGAACGGCACCGCCCCTGGGGGCCCGACCCCGCTGCGCCCCCCGCCCGCATCCAGCTTGAGCGGGGCCCTGAGAGCGCAGCCCGCGCCCGCCTTCGCCAACACCGCATCCCCCCCTTCTCCTCCTCCTCCTCCTCCTCTTCCCCCCCAGTCCGTAGAGGGACCCAGGCGTCCGGCCCCGCCCCCACGCACCGGCGGCTGCGCGGGGTCCGGCGGGCCCGGGGGTCCGTGGGATGGGACCCTCGGGGCGGCCCCGCCGCCGCTTCGGTCTCTGCTGCACCGGGAATGCGCTCGCGGGGCGAGGAGCGGAGCAGGGGAGGGGTCCCGCTTCCTGCAGCCGCCGCCCGTCAGGAGGGGTCTGGGGGTGCACCCGCAGCCCCCCCGTTCCTGCTCCGCAGGGTGCGGGACACCGGGCGTGTACGGCCCGCGCTCCCCCCTCCGGGAAGCCGTGCGCGGCACGACCACGCCGCGGCCCCGCGAAGGTCACGGCCGCGGGAGGGTAAGGGGTGCTGGGGAGAACCCCCACGCGTGAATCCCGCTCCGCCGGCCCGCGGGGCCCGCACCATCGCGGGGGGCACACGCAGCCGCACGGCACCGCCGTGGGGAGGGGGGGACGCGCCGCGCCCCCACCCTGCGCCAAGACCCCCGGGCAGGGGAGCACCCCCAAACCGGTTCCACCGGGGTTTGCCCGCGCCCCACGGCGGCCCCAGCCCCCCTAGCGCTCCAGCGGAGCCGCGGGGGTCCCCGGTGCCGTCGGAGGTCAGGCAGGGTGACACGCAGCCCGGCCTCCCGGTGCGGCTCCCGGTGCCGGTGGCAACCCCCGGCGGGGGGGGTCACGGCTGAAGGTCGCGGTCCCGGGGTGACCTTGGCCGTGGCGCCCGCCCGCCCCTGCCTCAGTTTCCCCGCATCGCACAGTGGGGACGCGCCAGAGTCCGGTTGGGACCGCATCCCTGGCCCCGGCGGCGACACCGGACCGGGGGCAGGATCCGCCCCCCCCGGGGTTGGGGTGGGGGACACCCCGCGGGACCGCGGGGCGCCGTGCACAGGGGAGCCCCCGCCACGCCCCGCTCCTCGCTCAGGGCGAAGCCCGTGGTGCGGGGCTCTAGGCCCCCCCCCGCCCCGCCGCACCGGGGACGCCCCCCCGCTGCCCCCGCCCTAACCGGGAGCGGCCGAACCGCCCCCCCCCCCCGCCCCCCCCGCGCTCGGCTCTCGGCGCAAAAAAAAAGAATTAAAAAAATATTCGAAAATTTTAAAAAAGAAAAAAAAATCGCAGCATTCCTGCCGCCCTGCGGGGTGGGTGCGGGGGAGCGGCCACAGGGGCCCCTAAAGCCCTCACGGACACCCCACGGCGCCGTCACGGCCCGGCCGTCCACGGTTTCACCCCCCCGCCGCGACAGGGCCACGGCCTGCCCACGGCCCGGCCCCGCGACCTGCCCACGGCGCGGCCCCGCGCCCATCACCGCAGAGCCACGCCGCGGCCCGGACCCCGCCACGCCGCCACGCCACGGCCACGGGGGGGCCGCGGGGCCGGGGGCCACGGCCGGGGGGGGGCTGCCCCCGTGGCGTGGCGTGGCGGGCGGGGGGCAGCGCCGTGCCCCGCATGCAGCAGCGGCGGGTGCGGTGGGGGTAAGGGGGCGCGGTGTCCCCCCCCCAACACCCGCCCCACCGAGGGAACGCGGCCCCCCCGCCCCACGCCAAACGCCCGGATTTTCCAAGAAAAAAAAAAAATAAAAAAATCTTTCCCCGTGTTTTTTCCTCGCGGTTCGCGGCCCCCGAGCCTTCCGCGGGTCCCGAGCTTCCCGACCCGATCGCCGCTCACCCCCCCATTCCACGCACCGAACTGCGCCCGTGCTGAGCCGGGGGGGCCCGG
This sequence comes from Sylvia atricapilla, assembly GCF_009819655.1. Classification (NCBI taxonomy): domain Eukaryota; kingdom Metazoa; phylum Chordata; class Aves; order Passeriformes; family Sylviidae; genus Sylvia; species Sylvia atricapilla. The sequence goes on along the minus strand of NC_089166.1, from coordinate 1,221,974 downwards.
GGGGGCGGCGGTAAACAACCGGGGGGCGGCGGGGCCGGAGGGAGCGGCGGGGCCGCTCGGGCCGTACCTGGGGGCGACGGGCGCGGGCGCGGAGCGGCGGTGCGGGGCGCGGAGCGGGGCTCGGAGCGGCGGTGCGGGGCGCGGAGCGGAGCGGAGCGGGGCGCAGCGGCGGCGGCGGCGGCGGCGGCGGACGAACGGCGCTGGCTCCTCCCTCCCCCGGCCCCGCCGCCCGCCCGCTCCGCTCCGCCGCGGCCGCAGCCCCCTCCGCCGGCCGCAGCCGCTCCCTGCACCCGCCGCGCCCGGCCCCGCGTGGGGACCCACGGGGGAGCGGCGGGGTCCGAGCGTACCGCGGGAGGGTGACGGCGGGATGGGGAGCGCGGAACACGGGGATCACGGGGTGGGGACGGTGGCCGTGGCCGCGTGCCTGATGGGAGCCCTGAGGGTGCCCACGGGGCTGTGGTGACAGCAACAACGAGGACGGGGGGCGGTGAGCACAGGGTGGGGGGCTGTGTGCGAGGAAGGTGCCCACGGGGGTTGGGGAAGGCACCCATAGGGAGCTGGGGACGGCGCCCAAAGGGTCCCCGGGATGGTGCCCGTGATGTGGCGAAGCTGGTGTCCGCAGGAGTTTGGGACTGTGCTCACGGGGATTTAGTGACAGGAACAACGGGGACGCGGGATGGCGACCACAGCCTGGGGGGCTGTACCGAAAGGGAGACAGGACACGGTGCCCAGGGAGGCCCAGGGGTATTCCCGTGGCAGGATGGTGCCCGCAGGGACTGGGAACAGCACCCACAAGGATACTATGACAGTGACAACCTGGTGTCCACGAGGACAGGGGTTGGAATCCACAGGGAGCTGGGGACGGTGCCCACGGGGATGCTGTGATAGTGACAGTGGGGACTGGAGAGGCTGCCCCCGGGATTTGGGGACAGCACCCAGGAGGGGCCGGGACGATGCCCTCGCTGGGTGGTGGTGGGGTGGAGACGATGCTCATGGAAATCTGGGACGGTCCTCACGGGGGTTGGTGACAGTGTCCACGGGGCAGGCGGCAGCTCCACACCCCGGGGTGCCCAGCCTGGCCCGGGGAGGGGCACACACCAGACGCGGGAGTCCCACCCAAATCCGCACCGCCCCGGGCAGGATCCGGCCCCGCAGGACACCCGCACGTCGGGGGGCCCTGCCCCTGCGCCCCCCGGGGGATGTGTGGGACTGGGGAGGACGGGGGCCGCGCTCCGCTGTGGGGCCGGAGCCGGAGCCGCTGTGGGGCCGGCGACGGCGGCGTGCACTGAGAGCTCGGGGGGGATCACTGCGGAGGCAGCTGAGGGTCGCCCCCCGGAGCCCCCCGACCCGCCCGTGCCACCCCACCCCCTTCCCGGCAGCCCCTGCTGCCAGCCCCCCCTTTTCCTGCCCGGACTACACGTCCCGTCATGCCCGGGCTTAAAGCGGCTCTGCCGCCCACCCCCACCCCCGCCCGGCGCCCCGCAGCTCGGCCCCGGGACCCCCGGGGGGTTCAGCCTGGGCGCCCCCCACCCTCCAGCCCCATGGGTACCCCGCTCCCCTGCGGTGACACCCAGGGGACGAGGGGGATGGGAGTCTCCCGGGCATGAAGGCTTCTAAGAGAGGAGGGTCCCCAAGGGATGAAGGTTTCCTTGGGAGGGGTGTACCCAGGGGATGGTTTCCCATACTCGGGGAACACAGGCAGCACCCAGGGATGGGGAGTCCCCAAGGGCCAGCGGCTCTCAGGGCACAGTGTGGCTCAGGATGGGGACAAGGGGACAGTGCTACCCGGGGAACGGGGATCCCCAGGGGATGGTGGTTCCCAGGGATGGTGGTCCCCAGGGGATGGTGGTCCCCAGGGGATGGGCGTACCCAGAACATGGAGGAGAATGACACCTGGGACTGCTGGCGGCTGTCCCCACAGACCCCGATGGACCCCTGGACCTCCTGCTGCCCCTGATCGCCACAGGCCTGTGGTCCCCATAGCCCCCATCGATCCCCTGGTCCCCGTGTCACCCTGGGGCTCTCATCCGCAAGGCTGGCGGTCCCAGCGTGGCGGGGCAGCAGCGGCGTGGCGGCCCCCCCGTCCCTCCCCGCCTGTTCCGTACACTTTATCCTCAGCAAACACGGCACGGCCACGGCCCCCCGCAACAGTCTGCCCGCGATAAGGCTGTGGCCGAGCTTGTCTGTCCGCAGCCCGTGGGGCTCCGCCGTCTCCACACCACGTCACGTCCTCAGATCCCCCTGCCCGAGGCTGCCTGCCAGCCCCCATCCCAGTGGGGAAACTGAGGCAGGGCTGGAGTTTGCCTGCGGCCCCTCTGGAACGTGGACAGGCACCTCTCACTCACACTCATCATCAGCTCCCCATCCATTGTGAGGTGCCCCCAGTGCCACCACAGGTCTCTCTGCATTGCCCCAGCAGGGTGGGGGTCCTGTGCCCTGTGGCAGACCTTAATGCAGGGGGATTTGGGATTTAGAGGGGCCGTGCTGTTCTTGGGGCACAGGCAGTCGGCCGGAACATGCTCATTAAAATTCATCCCGCTGCTCTGCGGCAGAGACACTAAATATAGCCCCAAGTCAGCAGCGCTGCCCCCCCCCGGACCCCCAGGAAGGGGATGACACCAGGCACCTCCATCCCCAACACTGCACACCCCCATGGGGCAGCACCCACCACCAGCCGGGGTGTCCGGATGTCCCCACGGGGGTGCCCCATCACCCCGGATGGGATCCTTCACACCCCACCGAACACCGGTCACCAGCCATGTGCCCCCCAGCAGGATGGAGCACCAGAGGTTCCCAGCCATCCCAGTGACCCCGTGGGAAGGGGAAGCCCCTCACGCTGGCCCCCGCTCGCCCCTCGCCTGCTCCCGGCGCTGGGAACGGCCCCAGCCCCTTCCGGCCCCCCCCGGCCCCGGGGCCGGAGGCAGCTGTGCCGGGGCGCCCTGCCAAGGCGCCGAAGCCTCGACGCCTTCCCCCCACCCGGCCGCCCCCGCGGAGCCCCGGGGAGCTGCGACCCCCCCGAGCATCCCCTGCCACCCCCTACCCCAGCAGGGCCAGCCATCCCTGCCCCCAGAGTTTAGGGGTGCTGCGCCGCGGGGGGGGGTCCAACAGGACTCCTCCGAGCCCCTCCTGCCTGGGGACCCCCGTGGTGTCTGTTCCTCCGCCAGCTGTGGGAAGCGGGGCCCCCCTGCACAGGAAATCCCTGCTCATGGACAGGGCTCCCCCCCGGCGGGACCCCCCCGCTGTCAGGGCCCCTCGGCGGCTGGGCAGCCGCTTGCCCGCCTAATCCCGGCCCCGGCACGGGGGGATTTGCTGCGCCCCGGCCCCATGAATGATTAACCGGGGAATTAAGGGGCCGCGAAGCCCCCCCCCAGCCCGAAGGGTGGGGGCAGTGGGTGACTGGGTTCCCACCCCAGCCCCCTGGGGGCATTCGCCCTGCTCTTCAGCCTTGGGGCTTCCCCTGGGGTTCCCCCATGGGAGTTCTGGGGGTACTGAGAGTGTTGGGGGTGCTGAGGGTTTGGGGTGGGGGCTGGGAGTGTTCTGGGGGTGCTGATACCGGGGGGTGTAGGGGTTACAGGGGGTTCTGGGGTGCTGGAGGGTTTGGGGAGCTAGTGGGGGCATTCTGGGGGGTGTTGGTGTGCTGGGAGTACTGGGGATATTTGGGTTCTGGGGGGCTGGCGGTTGTGGGGGGGCTGCCCCCCGGCCCCGCTCCCCATCCTCCCGTTGCCATAGCAACGGCTGGCACCATCCCTGGGGATATTTTTAGCTGCTGGTGCTGCAGGGAGGGGGTGGGGGGCAGCCCAGGCCCATGGCTGTGACACGTGTGTGCACACGCGTGTCTGCGGCACACGGCCGTGCACACTCGCGTGTGCCCGGCCCTGCACAGGTACCTGTGTGCACACCTGCCCGGGGGTGCTGGTGTCTGCACGCGTGTGCAGGAACACACACACACACGCACACTCCTGTGCATCCACACGCCTGCAGACACCTGCCTGTGTCACACACAGCCCTCAGTGCACACCTGCGTGGTTGCACGCGCACACGTGCACACTTCTGTGCTCACACGCTTGTGTGCACACCTGTGCTAACGTGTGTGTGTGCATAAACACCTATGTACATCTATGTACACACACGTGCACACACAATCCCGTGTGCGTGCACACATTTGCACACCTGCACACACCCAGATGTGCTGGGAGACCCCTGCTGCCACCCCAGAGCCGTTGCACACTCACCCCTTTCCACCATGTTTGCACATCCCTTGTTTTTACACTCACCCCGTTTGTACATCCTGTTTTTACACCCACCTTTTTTGCACGACTCCTCATTTTCACATATACACAATATTTGCCCCCTCCCCCTCTGTTTGTACACCCCCACCTTTCCACACCCCTGCTATTTGCACGCCCGCCCTTTTGCACACTCCCGTGTTTGCAACTCCCCATTTTCACACCCCCTCGTCTTTGCACACACACCCTGTTTGCACCCTCACCCCCGGTGTTTGCATAGTCAGATCCTATTTCCACAATCAGCCCCATGTCTCAACACAAACACATCCCGTGTTAGCCCACTCTCCCCCGTTTCCTCACCCACACGGTGTTTGCACTCTCACCCCGGTGTTTGCACACTCGCTCCCCGTTTCCACCCACCCTTTGCACACTCACTCCCGCCCCCGCCCGGCCCAGCCCCACGAACTACCACTCCCATCATCCCCCGCGGCCGCCGTGCCCGCCGTCCAATCAGCGCGCGGCTTGTTGGCAGGTGCCGCAATGGCGGTGCCCAGGCGCTGAGGGCGGCGCCGGGCTACAGTGAGGGGCGGCGGGACCCTGTGGGACCGCGGACACCGGACCTCGGCGGGCTCCGGGGGGCTCCGGGGCGGCTCCGAGCTCCCCTAGACCGGAGGAACGGGCAGACCCGCAGCTGCGCCCCTCCGAAGCCGCTGGGCCGCTTCCTCGCGCTCCCCGGCCCGCTCTGCCCTGCCCGCTGGGGTCAGGGCTCCGTCCCCCTCGCCTTGAGCTGTCCGTCCGCAGGGTGACCATGAAGGTGGTGAACCTGAAGCAGGCCATCCTGCAGGCCTGGAAGGAGCGATGGAGCGACTATCAATGGGCCATAAACATGAAGCGGTTCTTCCCCCGCGGAGCCACCTGGGACATCCTCAACTTGGCAGGTCGGGGGGAGGCGGGGGGTTCTTCCTCCTTACTGGGCACACTGGGGTGTTTTGGAGGTCCCCACGCGGGTATTGGGGTGTTGCCCCCAGTGTTTTTCCCTTTGGGGTGCAGTCAGGGTATTATGGGGGTCCCTGTTGCATTTTGGGTCCCCCCATTCTACAGCATTTTTCACACCAAAATGCACATTCCCAACCGTGTCAGCCCATGTCCCAGCTGTTCCCCCGCCCCTTTCCCACCCCACCAGCTCAGTTTTGGGGTCATTCTCTCCTTTTTCCCCATGGCGGGGTTCAGGGATCAGCACAGCCTGGCTTTTGAGACAAGAGAGGGAGCTTGGAATTGAGCTAGGAGAGAATTAGATTGAAAATCAGGAGAACTTTCTTCACTGACAGGGTGGTTAGGTGTGGTGGAACAGGCTGTGGTAGATTTACCATGTGGATGTGGCTCCTGGAGATTTGGGTTAGTGATGAGATGCACTTGGAGGTCTTTCCAGTCTAAATCCTTCCCCGATTTTGTGATTCTAGCGCTGCACAGGAGCCAGGTGCTGCTCCCAGGGCTGCTTCCCAGCCCAATTCAAGGGCATTTCACACAAATCCTGCCAAAGGCTAGGACTGGTTTAAAGATTTGCCAGGCTCTCCTGCTAATTATAGAAACTTGGTTCTGGGATTTTCCCTGTGTAGCAAGTCTCTGGATAAATAAACAGAGCTGGGGGTTGCTGCTCCAGGGGGTTTAAAGGAACCAGCCCCACAAAGGCAGCAGCTCTGACTCCTCCTGAGTGTAGGGATCTTTCCCCTGTGGGTGTTTTTTCCCTTTCTCCATCCTCCCATTGGATTTTCTTTCAGTGTCTGTTTTTTGTCACACCCTGGCCCCGCTGCTGAACTGCCTTTGTTGGGTTTGTCATCTCTGAGGTGTGTCTGGAGGGGCCAACTGGAGCCGTGGCCATGGGGAGATGGATTTGCTCAGGATGGCTTTGCTGGGGGTGGGGGTGGTTGGCTCGAGGGCCAGTCCTGCTGCTGCCCAGCTGGTCCCCGGGGCTCCCTGGTGCCTGTTCCCACCCTGGTGGCACCGGCTCTTGCTCTGCTGGCAGCGAGGCCTGCGGGGTGCTTGGCTTGGGCTCATCTGTGTATCCCCAAAAAACAGACGCAGAGAGGATAATTCCCTATTATTTCTGCAGGAACGGGTTTCTCCTGGCCCACATTTAGCCAGGGCTCAGTGGTTTCTTTGGGACAGCTCCTCTGCCAGGAGGGGAAGGAGCCTTGTCCCCTTTTCCTTTTGGGAGCCCCATGGGCAGGACGCTGGCCCTGACTCTGAGCATTGTATGCACACAGGGAGAGCCCATTCCCAAGGTCCCGATGGCTGGAACGGCAGCTCCCTTCCTCACCACAGCCCTCAGAGCTGTCCTTTCCCAAGCTCGTGCCTTTCAGCTTGGAAGTACAAAGGAGGGAACGCTGGCACGAGCTGCCAGGATCACGGCAGGGCCTGGCAGATCGCTGCTGACATGTCTGCAGCAGGGAGCAGCATGTGGCTGGCTCGTGGTGTCACTATGGGATGGGCTGGGGAGGGGACGGCTGCCACCAGCCTTCTGTCCTCATCCCAGACGCTCTTGGCCCAGGATTCAGCCTTGGAGCGAGACCCAGGGAGTCTCCTGCCTCCACACTCAGGATCCAGCGGTGGCTCCTCCTCCTCGGCTTTGGGGCGACAACTTCCCACCCGGCTGCTGCTCCCCCTTTTACATCTGGGTGCTCTGACCTACTTGCAGCTTGTGCTGCAGCCCGGGGCCTGCTCGGGGAGGTGCTTCCTGCACTCTGCCATGGTTCAAATGGGCAATTAAAGGCTTGGCTGAGCAGATGGGACGGGCAAAGCCCCTCAGGCCACCGAGGGCCAGACGGGCAGGGCTGCGCCCAGTGCAGGGGACTGGTGGCCCCAAGCTCAGCCCCAGGTGCCTGGGCACAAGACACTCAGTGGAGGCTGCAGGAGCCTCTTGGCAAGAAGTGGGAGGGAAGGGAATGTGGAGAGCAGCAGTTTCGGGGCCTGTGCACCCAGAGAGAGAGCTGTGTTAGCAAGAGGCTGCATGCTCTGCCTGAATTATTCCCCAGTTTGTGCCCATCAGAGATTAGAAAGTCGTGGGATTCAGTGAATTTAGGAGGAAACTGATGTGGAGTCCTGTGGTTGGTACACTTGGACTTTGCCAGGTTCCCTGTGGGATGAGGGGAGAAGAGTGTGTCTGTGTGTCCCCATGTGCTGACCTAGGACCCTCTTTCCTTGCAGAGGCTCTGCTGGAGCAGGCCATGATCGGGCCATCTCCAAACCCACTCATCTTGTCCTACCTGAAATACGCCATCAGCTCCCAGGTAAGGACCTGCTGGTGCTGCTGGTGGATCACCTTGCAGCCTCAGTGAGGTTGGGCAAAACAACTGGGGTGTTGGTAGTGGGCAGGCACCCCAAATGCCCCATGTGAGCCTCTCCTGGGCTGGGCAGATACCCCAAATTCCCCATCTGAACCTCTGCTGGGCCAGGGCAGGCAGTGGAGGGCTCAGCGCGTGCCTTGGGCAGGGATGTTTCCATAAATAGCCTCTGCCATCGCCCAGGGTGGGAATTCTGCCCCCCGAGAGCCTCTGCACTCGCTGTGAGCTCCACGCTTTCACATCCTGGCATTTAATATCGCCTAAAGTTTGTGTGAAACACATCAGCGATCACCTAAAAATGTCTGTTTGGATTTGTGCCGGGTCAGCGGCCCGGCCCCGGCCCCGTCTGCGGTGACAGGCAGCGGGGCCGTGCCCTGACCTTGCCGTTCCTCAGCAACGAGCGCGGTGCTGGCGCACAGCCCCTGTGACACCGCGCTTGTTTTGGCTTTCTGTGTTGTAGATGGTGTCTTATTCCACGGTGCTGACGGCCATCAGCAAGGTACGGCTCTGGCAGGTGCTCTCCGAGGTTTCACTCTTTACCCACAGCCTCACAAATCCCTTTCCCTCCCCACAACTCCCACCAAATATAGGTCAAGTGGAAAGCGACGTCCTGGGCTGAGTCAGCAGCGGGCAGCCGGCGCGGATTAGCACCCGAGCCTTTCCGTGTCCCCCTGGGGAAGGGCTGCCGCGGGTCCCGGCGGGTTTGGGGGGTGTGAGTGCCTTGTCCCTCAGCCCTGGGGGCCTGGCAGGCTCCTGGTCTGTGTGTAACCCCATCCCAACCGCTGGAAACCACATCCCGCTGCGGCCGGCGGTGCTGGCAGCGCTGTGGGGATCGGAGCTGGCCGTGGAGGAGCTGCCGGGGCTGGACCATGCGGCCGCAGCCACTCACCACGCTCAGCTGTGGCTTCCCACGGGTGCTCTGTGTCCCTGTGCTGCTTCTGTGGGGACACTGAGCACCCTCCTGGCTGCCGCTGCTTGGTGTTGGGAAGCCCCTCACAGGCTGCGACAGACCCCCCAACTCTCTTCCTTGTCAGGGTCACCATAGGCCCCCTACTCAGGGTGACCAAAGAGGGAATGATTTCAGGGGAATGATTTCCCCCACCTCTTTGTTGTTATGGAGGTGAGAGGAGAGTCAGCATTGAAAATTTTGGGGGACTGCAGGCTGAGCTCGGAGCTGTGCCGTGGAGCCCGGAGGAGGGTGCGCTCCCAGGGGAGGGTAGAGCAGAGCCCAGCCCAGCTCCGCTCCAAAGGGCTCAGGCTCGTTGCCGTTACCCTTTCGGAGGGGCGGGCACAACGCTGACCTTGACAGCCGAGCCTTCCTCCTTCAGCGCAGCGTGGGCCCAGCGCAGAGCTGCGGGCAAGCTCCGGCCCGGCGGGGCTCCCCATCTGCTCCGGGAGGAGGCGGGGGGGCCGCGCTTCTGTTGCCCCCCGCCCCCAGCCCCGCGGCCGGCCGGGCTGTTGGCGCTGCCAGCCCCACCGAGCTGGGGCTGGGCGGGGGGCTGGCGTCCGGCCACCACCGCCGGGCAGCGCAGCCCCGGCCTGAGGCTGCGGAGAAAACCCAGCCCCGGCACTGCTGCCGCGGCCCCACCGCCTCTCGCCACCCCGGGAGGGCACGACCTGGCCGACAGACAGTCCTGACCTACTTCTCATTCAAGTGGCTTCTGGGCAGCTGCCAGGGGGAGTGTCCTGTGGCCGCAGCGCCTGGCCCAGCCCTGGAGGAAGGGCTTGAGCTTGTGTCAGGAGCTGCTGGAGCAGCCCCCATCTGAAGTCTCTCTGTGTTATCCTGCTCTAGTTCGATGACTTCTCCCGGGACTTGTGTGTCCAGTCGCTCCTGGAGATCATGGACATGTTCTGTGACCGCCTCAGGTACTGTGTGACTTTCCAGCGCTGCCACCTCTGCCCTGGCTGTGCCGTGGGCAGAACCAGGAACCAGCGGAGCCTGGGAGTCCTGTCTGATCCCAGATACTCACCCTGGCGCAGGAAGGCAGGTTCCCCCTTCAGCTCTCTGTCCATTACCAAATTGCTGTGTTGTGAGTGCCAGCACAGGGACAGCAGAGGGAATGCAAGCCCCACCAGCTTTGTGGGAAGCTGCCAGAACCCCCCATATTCTGGGATAAACCTCACTGTTGTGTTCCTGCCCGGTTCAGGTAGATGGGGTGGGTGTAAGACCCGTGGTCTGAGGGTCCCTGTTTCCTTTCCCTCTGCACCTTCCCAGGCCCTGGCTGCGTGTCCCGGTCTGGTCCTGCCTGTGCTGCCCCAGGCGCTGCCTTGTTTTCTTCCTTTATGCTCTTCCGCTGGTGTTGCAGGACCCAGGGGAGTCCAGACAATTCAGGCCACAAAAACTTTTTAGAGAGCTCAGAAATCTTCCTGTTAACCCCTGACAGCCTCTTCTGGGAGGCAGGAGTGTGTGGCAGGGGCAGTGGGAGGAGAAGGAAGATGAGGAAGGCTCTTCAATGAAATGAAATGAAGCAGCAGCAATGAATATGTATCAGTGGCAGATGTTGACAAGGAGCTGTCGCTGGCCAACTGCAGAGCCGGCCCTTAATCCTCTCCTGCCTGCTCTGATCCTCTGCTTGATTTGATCAAAACTTCTGGCCTCGATGATTTGTGCATCAGGAGGGGAAAACGTTCACCTCTCGCAGTGCACTGATCAATGCTGAGCCTCTCTTAGCAAGATAATTTGATTAAAAGCTTGGAAAGTTTCCCTGTAGTGGAGAGGCCAGCGAGGAGGCTGCATGGTGGGGGTGGGGGTGTCTCCTTCCCCCTGGCACAGCGGGAATGCTGGTGGGATGAGCAGGTTGGGATCTGCAGCAGAGGAGTGGGCTGGGAGTGCAGAACCTGGTTTTGGGTTCCCCACCCTACCCAGTATCTGTGCCTCAGCTTCCCCACACACAGAGTGAGCATATTCCCACTTCTGTCCTGTCCCAGCTGTCACGGCAAGGCCGAGGAGTGCATCAGCCTGTGCCGGGCGCTGCTGAGTGCCCTCACCTGGTTCCTGCGCTGCGCCACCTTCTACGCCGAGAAGGTGAAGGACCCGCTGGAGCAGGCGGCGGCAGAGAACCAGCTGAAGATGTGCCTGGAGAGGCTGGAGAAGGTGCTCAGCAGCACCAAGAACCGTGCCCTGATCCACATTGCCAAGCTGGAGGAGACGTGTATGTCCCTGCCCCTCGCGCTGGCCCTGGAGAGATGTCATTGCCACCTCTCCCTTCCCCCTGCCCGGCTCCTGCCGCATTGTCCCTGCGGCTCCAAGCCTATCCATCTTCCAGCCCTGTTGCTGTAACAGTCTCCTCCCTGGCTCTGTGCCACTCTCTGCCCCCTCCCCTCTGTGCTGCCCTTGGAAAAGAAGCAAAATTAATGTGAAGGCTGCGTGAGCTGTTCCTGGGTGCATGGCAAGCCCTGTGCTCTGACAGCCTGGCACAGCCCCACGCCTTCATCTGTGCCTGTGTCTAGCCAGGAGGCTGTGCCAGGCTGGGCTTGGGGTGGGACCTGCTGAGAGTACACAGACCTCTGGATTGGGCTTGCATCTTAGCCTCTTCAGCCTGTCTGGGCTGCTGTAGGCCTTGGAGCTGGCTTGCCTGGTTTCCCTACCTGCCACTGTCCCCTCGCTGAATCTCTGCCTTCCCTCCCCAGCCTCCTGGAGCACTGTGGAGCAGTCCCTCGTCAAGCTGGGAGAGAACCTGAACAACCTCGGCAGCTCCCCGCTGCGGAGCCAGGCTGATGACTGTGTGTCCCTCATCAAGAGGTGGCTGTGTGCTGCTACTCCATGGGCTCAGGGGGCAAAATGAGTCTGAATCCCACTCTGACTGCCCTGCTCTGAGGACTGAGAGGCTCCTGCCTCCCTTCAGACTGGCTCCCTGCTTCCATGTCCCTTCCCACTTCAGATCCCTGATCCAGCAGGGGCTGCCCAGGGGAGAGAGGACAGGGTTAGTGGTGACCTGTTGCAGAAGAGTCTTACCCAGGGGTTGCTCGTCTGGTGACCCTGAGACCTTTTACTATCTCTCAGCTGCTCTGGCCATACCAGAGCTGCTGGCCCTGCTCTGGATCCCCCTGGAATTGCTCCCAGGGCCCAAGGGCTTGGGTGTGCCTTGGAGCTCCCTGGAACAGGTGTTCCAGTGTCCTGCCCTGGGGCAGCAAAGGTCAGGGGTTTGGCCAGGGAATGGAAGTGGGACAGGAGGAGCAGGAATCTGTCTCTGCAGGGCTCCAGTGACCCTGGGCTGTCCTCTTCCATCCAGCATCCCCACCATGCTTTCAGTCCACTCGGAGCAGCTGAACAAGACAGGCTTCCCCACCGTGCACGCCGTGGTGCTGCTGGAGGGCACCATGAACCTCACAGGAGAGACCCAGCCACTAGTGGAGCAGCTGATGATGGTGAAGAGGATGCAGGTACAGAAGTGACAGTGTGTTCTGCTCAAGCAGCCTGAGGCTGTGGGGCCGGGCCACAGCTCCATGCCATGTGCCTTCCCTGTGCTGGGCCTGGTCCAGAGGAGCAGCGGGAGCCCATCAACACCTCTGCAGGGGTTCAGAGTTTGGCTGGGTTGGGGGATGTGCTTTGTTGCCAGCCCAGTACTGGGAAGGTTTGTGTGTGTGCCCCACAGCGCATCCCCTCCCCGCTCTTCGTGCTGGAGATCTGGAAGGCCTGTTTTGTGGGCCTCATCGAGTGTCCTGAGGGCACAGAGGAGCTCAAGTGGACAGCTTTCACCTTCCTGAAGGTAGGGCTCAGCCCCAGCACCGACTTTTTGCCCGCAGCTGCCCTTTTCCCTGCAGGTCTGGCTCCTGCTGAGCCCTCAGCTCTGCCAGAGCAATCAGTCCTTCTCCCTTGCAGTGTGCCCCTTGGGGTGCTCACACCCTGCAGTGTGTCCCTTGGGATTTCTTCCAACCCCACAGCATGCCCCTCACCCACAGTGTGTCTCTCAGGATGCCCCTTGGGATACCCCCAAACCCAAAATGTCCCCTTTAGCGTGCCCCACACCCCACAGTATGTCCCCCACTCCCCACATTGTGCCCCTTGGGGTCCATCCCACCTGAGCCCACTCCAGCCCTCCTCTCACCCACTGAGCATGAACTTTGCTGTCAGGGGCCTCATTTCAGCCCAGCCTCATTTTGTTTGGCAAAGTGAGTTTTCCTGAGATGTTGTGGGGAAAATGTGGGCTCCAGGTGATGGTGGAAGGACATTGTGGAGGAGAACAGGGGCACAAAGTTCTCCCCTGGATGCACACACTGCTGCAGAAATGCTGCTTTCTTGGGGCTGGGAGAGCAGCTGTGTGCAGCTGTGTTGGTGTGGGCTGGTGCTGCTGGGGGGGTCCCAGCTGTTGAACAGGGTCTGGCCTCACGTTACTCTCTGTCTTTCAGATGCCCCAAGTGCTGGTTAAACTCAAGAAGTATCCCCAAGGGGACAAGGTGAGACTGGAGGACATCTGTGGACCAGCGTGTGTCACAATGATGCTGTGCCTGGCCTGCACAGGAAAATGCTCCCTGTCCCAGGAACCTTCCCTGGCAGAGCACGTGGGGGCAGGGGGAGGTGGGCCTGTGCCAGTAGCATGGTGAGCTGAGTGCCTGGCTTTGTGTTCATCAGGATTTCACTGAGGATGTGAACTGTGCCTTTGAGTTCCTGCTCAAGTTGACCCCTCTGCTGGACAAGGCTGACCAGCGCTGCAAGTGAGTGCTTGCCATGGCCAGAGCTGCCACATAGCCACATGCCTCAACCACTCTGTCCTCAGTGTGGGGTGCTGGGGCAGCTCCTGACAGAGCTGGGTTAGTTTCTGATCTCATTTCTTCTTCCTGAGGACCTGCTGCTGCCACATGAGCGAGGCAGTGAGTGTGTGACAGCTGAGTCACATGTGTGACACCTAGAGCTGCTCTGGACCCTGCAGCACCCTTGGGGGGTGGGACAAGGCCAGGAGGGCAGCTCATGAGTCCCTCTACCCTGTGGCATTGTGTGGGGTGACAGGAATACTGTCCTTGGGGCTACAGCTCTCCTCTCTCTTCCAGCTGCAACTGCATGAGCCTGCTCCTGCAGGAATGCAGCAAGCAGGGGCTGCTCTCCGAGGCCAACATGAACAACCTCATCGACAAACGGTACAGCCACACCAAAGTCTGGGAAAACCCCAGAAGTGGGGCTGGAGCACCTGGTTTTGGGGGGAGCATGGGGGAGCAGCTGTGCTGACATCAGGGGATTGAGACTGGGATGTGGTGGCCTGGGGGGATGGAATACTGCTTTTAGGACAGGTTGGGTACAGGCAGAGTCTGTCCCCTCAGAGAGGCAGCTGGTGGTGGCCTGAGGCAGTGCCTGCCCCTTACAATGCCAGTAGGTGAAGGGAGGGAGGCAGGGTGATGGGTTCCTACACACTGGCCCTTCTTTGGGATCCCCCAGGGCCGCAGACAAGGAAAACTCTCCGTCCCTGAAATCAGCTGAAAACGCCAACATCCAGCCAAACCCCGGGCTCATCCTGAGGGCTGAGCCCACTGTCACCAACATCCTGAAGGTGAGTGCCTTTCTGCAGCCGTGCTGGGCTGGCTGAGCTCAGGCCTGGAGCCCTTTGCCAGCAGCATCAGTCTAACCAGGCAGCCAGGGCGGTTGGGAGGCGCCGGATTTCCCCCTGCCCTGGGGTGGAGTAGTGGAGGAATCACTCGAGCCTTGCTGCTCTGTTGTGGAGATTAGAAGCTCCCCTCCTCCTTCCCAGGAAGCTGGAGGAGCTGTCAGGTGGCATGTCATCAGTGCCAGCAGCCTGAGCCCAGCCAGCTCTGCCCGTCCCGCTCAACTGCTCCCTGTGTGCATTTCCCCTCTTCCCTGGGGACTGCTCATGTCCCTGTGTCACTCTGGTTGTTTTGCTGCTACTGAGTGACAGGAGATGTTTCCCTGCTGGTGGTGGGGGCTCAGAGGTCCCCGTCCCGTCTCTCCCAAATCCAGCAGGTCTCAGGGACAGCTCTTGCAGTTAATTAACTCTGTACCCCAAAAGCTGGAGTTTGCTGCTGCTCTGTAGGACACATTCCTCATGGCTTCCCTTTCCTCTTATTTTTTTGCTTGTAGACCATGGATGCGGATCACTCCAAGTCCCCCGAGGGCCTGCTGGGGGTCCTGGGTCACATGCTGTCTGGGAAGAGCCTGGACTTGCTGCTGGCAGCAGCAGCAGCCACTGGGAAGCTGAAATCCTTCGCTCGGAAGTTTGTCAAGTGAGTGTCCACCTGGGTGACACTGTGACTGCTGACCAGTGGGCTGGGGGGAACAGTCAGCCCCATAAACTGCCCCCTAGACAGGGCTGGATGTGCCTCTGTCCCTGGGGAGCACTGGGGAGGGCTGGGATCTCAGGGAGGCTGCACCCCACAGCACCCCATCTTTGCCTCTGCATGAACAGGACAGGGACTGGAGCCAGGTTGGTCTGGGGTGCTCAGAAAACTGAACCACTGGCAGAGCCCTGGATCCAGGGCAGTGTGTCCCTGCTGTCTGCAGACCCGTGGGGATGTGTGATGGGCTCCCCCATGGTGGCTTTGACATGTCAGCCTTGGGGTGCATGGGGGGTCTGTCTGGGGGTCTGTGCTCTGAAATGCCCACAGAGCTGGCTCTGGGGACAGCCCATTGGTGTGGGGTGAGCAGCATGGCTGGACCTGTGTGGCCACAGGGAGGAAGTGACTTGTCCCTGTGGTGCTGGAGGGTGTCTGCAGAGCTGGGCCTTGCATCTCCTGCCCTTCAATGCTGGGATGGAGTTTGGGAGGGTCTGCATGCCAGTCATCCCCCTGCTTGTCTCAGGGTTGAGAATTGTCTGGTTGGGCTGATAATGCTTTGCTGCCACTCTCTGCCCCTCCAGGCTGAATGAATTCACCAAGCAAATCACTGGAGAAATCTGTAAGTGCGTGTGCGTCCGTGCGTGGGGTGGTGGGAGCTGTGCCCCCCCTGCTGCCTGTGCTGGGATGCTCTGGGGCCTGGCTGGGTTAAACTGGGGCTGGCTGTGGCACTGGAACAAGCTGAGCTGTGCCAGGCCCGACTGGGGGTGCTGGCAGGGAGGGGGCCGTGTTCCTGCAGGGATCTGGGCTCTCAGTGACATGCTGCCTTCATGTCCATCCCAAATCTGGGGTGTTCCCATGGGCTCCCTTTCCCCAGCTGAGCCTGGGGGCCCCTCGGCTCCCTCCCTGGAAGGGGTGATGTGTCAGCACAGCCCAGATAAGGACTCTGACTCTCTGTGATGAAACTTGTGAAGTGCTCTGACCTTCCATGGTGAGGGGGGCCCCACTTGGGCTGGGGCTGCCCAGAAGGAGGCCAGAGCTGCTCTGGGGGCTCAAGCAGAGGCAGATTATGTGGAGGGAGGCACTTGGCACATCCCCTTGTTCACACTGAAGCACTGAGGGGGTTAGAAAAGCTGTGTGGGGGGAAGCAGGACTCCAGCCCCCATTCCTGTGGAGTTCTGCTTCCCTCCTCTTGCTGAAGCCAGAGAGCCCCAAGATCTTTATTTCTCCTCCCTCAGCCAAGAGTGGCCCAGTCCGGGCTCTGCTCTTTGACATCTCCTTCCTCATGCTGTGCCATGTGGCCCAGACCTATGGCTCAGAGGTAAGGATCCTCCGAGGGGATGAGAGGGTGGTACTGGAGGCTGTGAGGGAGGGGAAGGATGAAGCTGGATCCTAAGAAGGCGTCTCACTCTGCCAGCCCAGCCTCTGTGCTGCTGCAGCCTGTCAGCCTCCTCTAGTGGCCAACCTGCCACTGTCGCCATTGTCCCTCCTGTCGCTGCAGCCACTTCATAGCCCAGGGCACAGCACCTAGTGCCTGTCACTTGGAAGTCTGTCCCTGGGGCTTTCTGGGTGCCACGTGATGGAATGGGGCTGGCTGTCACCTCCCAGAGGACTTGGGCTGTGCTCCATTGATGGGTGGTGGGATCAGTGGGAATGTTGCTTCCAATGGTCTTGGAGCTCACCCAGTTTGCCCCTCCAGTTTGGCACTGCTTGGCTGGGGGGGTTGCTTGGCCTGGCAGTTTCAGCCCTTCCTGTCTAAGGAGGAACTCACAGCCCTGCTCAGGAAACAGCACTACTTCAGTTGCGTGAAAATTTTGCAGGTTTCGACATCTGTGTGTGTTGGGAGGCGAAATGATACCGAAACACTGGGAATGCAGAGAGGGGGAGAGAGGGGTCCTGCCCAGCTGGCCCTGGGAGCAGGGAGGGGGGCCAGGCAGGGACGGATGTGCCCAGGGCTGTCCAATGAGATCTCATCCCCCCCCTCCCAGGCTGGTGACTTTCCTGCCCAGCTGCTGCTGAACAGATGTGCAAAACTTTTTTGGATAAAAATAGTGTCCCCTGGGTGACAAAGGCTGAGGGGAGGAAGTGACGTGTGGGGTTCCCAGCTCATGGCCCCCACAGGACCCTCCCAGCTGGGCTGTGTGACCCTGGCCCCAGGGGCCCTGTGCATGGCTTCACATGTGTTTGAACGTGTTTGAGCTGGACACAGTGACCCCGTGGCCACATTCACAGCTAGCCTGGCATCTCTCCTCTGAGCTGGGCTGTGTTCTGCCGGGGTTCCCCCCTAGTTTTGGGGGAAACCACAGCCCACAGATGAGAAACCAGTGCCTCTGAGGGGCTGACCAGTGCCCTACTGGGGCCTGACCAGTGCCTGTCTCTACCTCCAGGCCACAGGGCGGCGCTGTTCCCACGGCCACAAGCACCCCGGGGTGGCGGATGGACCTCAGGGTGGGGGACAGGCCCCAGGGTGAGGGTCTCCACAGGCCCCAGGGTGAGGGTCTCCAGCAGGGTCCCTGTGGGATGCAGACCCCGTGCTGGTTCCTTTCCAGGTGATCCTGTCGGATTCCAACCCTCCAGGAGAGGTGCCTTTCTTCGAGACCTGGATGCTGACCTGCATGCCCGAGGAGGGGAAGATCCTCAACCCCGACCACCCCTGCTTCCGCCCAGATTCCACCAAGGTGGAATCCCTGGTTGCTCTCCTCAACAACTCCTCTGAGATGAAGCTGGTGTAAGAGCCCACCAATGTGCCCACGCTGCCAGGCCTGGGGGGAGCCCTCAGCCCAGCTCCCCTGGCCCTACAGCTGTGCCTGAATCCTCATCTCGCCCTGACAGGCAGATGAAGTGGCACGAGGTGTGTCTGAGCATCTCAGCCGCCATACTGGAGATCCTCAATGCCTGGGAGAATGGAGTCCTCACCTTTGAATCGATCCAGGTGGGGCTGGTGGGGGGCAGAGTGAGGCTGTACTGTGTCCTGAGGAGGGATCAGAAGCTCCTGCCCTGTTCTCCTGCCCTGATCCCTCTGGCAGTTCCTTGAAGCTTTCTGTGACTTGGAAGTGGGAAACTGATGTGGCTTTAGCCCCTTGTTCCTGCTCCAAACTCCTGTTGGTGGCAGTGGGCCTGGCAGGGACAGTGTCACCCATGGAGGAGAGAAGGGCTTGGACCCTGCAGCCAGGACCCACAGCCCTGGAGGTGATGGCTGCACATCCACCCGGCTGTGCTCATCCTCTACTCTGTCTCCTCTCCTAGAAAATCACGGACAACATCAAGGGGAAGGTGTGCAGCATGGCAGTGTGTGCTGTGGCCTGGCTGGTGGCCCATGTCCGCATGCTGGGCCTGGATGAGCGGGAGAAGTCCCTGCAGATGATCCGGCAGCTCGCCACCCCCCTGTATGGAGAGAACACTCTCCAGTTCTACAACGAGCGGTGAGTTGGGGCACACGGGCCTCTTCCTGCCCTGCTGCCACTTCCCAGTGCCACATCTCCTGCCCTGCTTCCCCTTTTCCACTTCCTGAGGCTGGGCCATCTCCTGCCCTGTTTCTGTTTCCCGGTGCCATGGCCTCCTGTCCCAGTTCCACTTCCTGACCTCAGGTCATCTCCTGCCCTGCTTCCACTTCCCAGTTCTGTGCTGCCTCCTGCTCTGTTTCTACTTTCCAGTGCCATTGCCTCCTGCCCTTCTTCCTCTTCCCAGTGCCTTGCTATCTTCCCTGTTCCTGCTTCCCAGTGCTGTGCCCTCTCCTGTGCTGCTTCCACTTCCCTGATGCTATATAAATTCCTGTTTCCATTTCCTGGTGCCGTGCCATTTCCTGCTCAGCTCACACCTTCCAGGCTGTGCCATTCTCTGCCCTGCTGTCCCTTCCTCCTGACCCTGTCTCTTCACTGCAGTGTGGTGATCATGAGCTCCATCCTGGAGCACATGTGCGCAGACGTCCTGCAGCAAACGGCCACACAGATCAAATTCCCTTCCACTGGCATGGACACCATTCCTTACTGGAACCTTCTGCCCCCCAAGAAGCCCATCAAGGAAGTGCTGACCAGTGTGTTCACCAAGGTGCTGGAGAAGGGCTGGGTGGACAGCCGCTCCATCCACATCTTCGACACCCTGCTGCACATGGGGGGCGTGTACTGGTTCTGCAACAACCTGGTCAAGGTATGAGCGGGCAGGAGGGACCCCTAGTGCTGGGTGCGTCTGGTTTGTGTTCCCAGTGTCCTGGGTGTCCCTGGGCTGGGTGCTGGGACAGTTCTGGCACTGGAGGGGAGTGGGGCAGACCCACCTCTCCCCCCTGCCCTGCAGGAGCTGCTGAAGGAGACTCGGAAGGAGCACACGCTGAGGGCTGTGGAGCTGCTCTATGCCATCTTCTGCCTGGACATGCAGCAGCTGACACTGACACTGCTAGGCCACATCCTGCCCAACCTGCTGACAGACTCCTCCAAGTGGCACACCCTCATGGACCCTCCTGGGAAGGCCCTGGCCAAGTAAGACCACAGACCCATGGAGACTGTCTCCTCAAAGCCTGTTTGGGAAGATGAGGGGATGGTCTGTGCTGGGATGAGGATCCCAGCTGCCCAAATTCCACTCTGGCTTTGGCAGTACCAGCAGTTCCCACTCTGGTCCCCATTCCCTGCTGTCTCTCTCTGAGGAGGAGGCTGCCATTGTCAGGTGGGCTGGCAGCACCTGGCTGTGTCCCTGCTCTGTCCCCAGGCTCTCTGTTTGGTGTGCCCTGAGCTCCTACTCCTCCCACAGCAAGGTGCAGGCCTCGGCCCGGCAGAAGAAGCGGCACCGGGAGGACATCGAGGTGTGTCTGGGTGGAGCAGGGGTTGGCTGGGGGCTCTCTGTGCCCAAAAGCAGCAGTAGAAGAGGGTGGCAGGAGTGGATGGCTAAAGCCAGGCTCCTTGCCCAGCTTCTCTGGGTTCTCTGCAGCTTTCCAACCTTAAAATTCAGGATTCTTTCTTCTGTTTTCTGGGCAAAGGGCTGTAACGAGCTGGTCAGTGTGTGTCCAGCCCAGACTGGGGTGCTCTGGGTGAAGAGGGCTGTGGGGTTGTGCAGAGCCCAGGGTGGGTCACTAGCCCTGTGCAGGGTGAGGGGCTGGTGGGGCTGACCTCCCTCTCCCCCCAGGATTACATCAGCCTGTTCCCTCTGGATGACACACAGCCCTCCAAGCTCATGCGGCTGCTGAGCTCCAACGAGGAGGATTCCAACATCCTCTCCAGCCCCAGTAAGTGCAGAGGGGGCGGGGGGATGGCTCATCTGCTTCACTGTCCCTTTTGGGTGTGAAACGTGTATTTGCACAAAACCCCTTCTCTTCCCAAACCGGATGGATGAGGGTTTAGAGCTCTTAAGTGTTTTTTGAGTTATCTTGGAGTTTTTGCATCTGGGAAAGGTCAATTTCTTTATTTTTCTGATCAGAACAACTTAAAAGGGTGAAATTACACCTTCTTTTCATGCCAGTGCCCCCCAGCCCAGCACCCCACACCCGAGGGGCTGGGGGGCTTTGTGTCCCTCCAGCCACCCTGCATGGGACCGCAGCTGGAGGTGACATTCCTGATGTCTGGGGCCAAATCCTGACATTCCACTGCTGTTAGTAAGACTGAAGCAGAGCAGATGAGGCCCCTGGTCACATCCGTGTCCCTGCAGTGTCACGGGTTGCGACAGCTCCAGCAGGGGATTTGCTGGGGGGGTCCATGTCCTGCCCAGTGGGTGCCGTCACGGTTCCCGCATACGTTGTCCACGCTCCTGGGCAGTGAGTCAGGACATTCTCAGGTCATTGTTTCTCCCTTTATCCCAAATTACTCTATATATTACTTTTCGACACATCCATTGACCTTCAGTTTCAGTTGGTTTCATTAATGTTGAAATATGGGCTTTTCCCTTTATTTCGCTTATCTTCTTTTACCTCCTGAGGCAGTCCCACCTCTTCCCAGTGACATTCAGGACTTTTTTGGGCTATTTGCTGCAGTGATGTGGAAATGCTGCTTCCTGCAGCCACCATGTAACTCATGTGATTCCATGAGAAAAGTGTGGGAGGGCTTTCTTTTTCTGGTGAGCATCCTCAGAGCAGCACAAGGTGGATCCTGCAGATTCGGGCAGGGGCTGTGGGGTATGCACGAGAGCCTTCCCAAGGGGATTCCCATCCCTTTGGAGTGGACCTGACCCAGTTCTTCCCACAGGAGAGCCCAGCAGTGTTTCACAGTTTCAATCCTGCTGGTCTGTCCCAGGATTTGCTGCTAAATTTGGACGTGCCTCAGCTCTGATAGCTGGATTGCTCCCTGACAGTGAGATGGGAGGGCTGCTGTGCAGCTGTTGGACATCTGGCTTGCACACAGGATATGTGATATGTGTGTCACTGCTATTCTCCACTCCTGATCGTGACACCACACATCACACCCCGAAAGCAGGGTGGGAAACCTGCCTGGGCTCTGTGTGGGCTGGCACAGGGGACAGGGATGGGGCAGAGACCATTTGTGCTGTTCCTGGGGTGCCCCTCTGGCACAGACTCTGTCGGGTACAGAGGGGCTTAACCTCTTCTGCTTCACAGAGTTTCCTCATGGCAAAGCCCCTCCCAGAGCAGGGTGACCTCGTGTGGCCAGAGCTGGCCAGGGCATGTTGGCTCAGCCAGGGGGGCCATGAGGCTGTTCCTGACTCTGTGCTCCTGCCCACAGATCGCTCCATGAGCAGCTCACTCTCTGCCTCTCAGCTCCACACCGTCAGCATGAGGGACCCGCTGAACCGGGTGCTGGGTAAGGTGGGGATGGGTCTGTGGGGTCACATCCAGCCACTGGAGCACCACTGAGAAGTTCAGGCCATCTGCAGCCTCCCAAAAGTGACCTGACTGTTGCTCTCTCCCTGTCCCCATAGCAAACCTCTTCCTGCTCATCTCTTCCATCCTGGGGGCCAAGACAGCTGGCACTCACACCCAGTTTGTCCAGTGGTTCATGGAGGAGTGTGTGGAGTGCCTGGAGCAGGGCAGCCGTGGGAGCATCCTTCAGTTCATGCCCTTCACCATGGTGAGTCCAGTGGCTGTGACACGCCTGTCCCTGCTTGGGGTCCCACAGGGTGGGCACATCCCAGGCTCCTGCTGACACTCACCTGTGCTTCTCCTCTGTCCCTGGGCAGGTTTCAGAGCTGGTGAAGGTGTCCACCATGTCCAGTCCCAAAATCGTCCTGGCCATCACTGACCTCAGCCTGCCCCTGGGCCGCCGCGTCGCTGCCAAGGCCATTGCTGCACTGTGAACGGGGCTGCTGCAGCCAGGGGAGGTCCCTGAGGGGCCCAGGGATCTCCCTGAAGGTCTGGATGGCTGGGGTGGCCCCTGACACTGCAGCTGCTGGAGGGCTGCTCCCTTGGAACATGGAGACATCTCCTTGCTCTGCCTCATGGCACTTTTGAGACTGAGAGAACCCTGATTTTTTTTTATTCTATAAATCACTTCTTTTGTACAACCAGCTTTTGCCTCATCTACATTTGGGTTCCTGAGACTCTCGAAAACCCCTCAGTTTTGGGGGTGATGGGGAGCCAGTGGCCAAGCCCTGTGCTGGGCAGGAGGGGCAATCTCCTCCATCTTGTCCTGAACCCGAGAGTGGCTGGTGGGCTGCCTGTGGTGCCCTGACTGGGAGCGAGTGCTGCACTGGGTGGGGCAGGGCTGCTTCCCTGCTGTGCTGTCAGCCACAACTGGGGTCTTGTTGGGAATTCTGCCACGTGAGTGTGAGTTCTTGGTGGAATTCCTCCCCATGAGTATGAGTTCTTGTTGGAATTCTCTCCCATGAGTTGAGTCTATGGTGAGCACGGCACGGGCAGTGGGTGAGTAACTGTGGCCTCGCCAGCACCACACCAGCATCCTGCTGGGACAGGCTCCCCTGGGACTGACCCCACACCCTGTCAGCTGTTCCAGCAGTGAGTCCTCCCAGAGCTGTCACGAACTCCTGTCCCTGAGGGGATGGCAGGGCCAGGGCGGCTGCACCTCTGCCCTTTCCACCGGTGTTGACTCACAAGAAAGGGGAAAGCAGAGCCAGCAGACACCAGCCTTTCCCTCAGGGCACTGTGACTCTGAGCCCACTCCTGGGGCTGGGCTGTGCCTCTGCCCCCCTCGGCACCAGTGGGGTTCCCAGCCCTGTTTTGGGAGGCTCTGAAGGGAGATGGGGCACAGGGAATCCCGGAGTGGTGCCACAGGGGTTGGGTCAGTGCTGGCCAGGGAACAGACAGCAGAACAGGGGCTCAGGGCTGGGCTGTCCCCATCTGATCCCAGGATGAGTTCAGCTGCTGGCAGCGCCCAGGCTTTGCTGGATGGAGAGACCCTGATGCACTTGGGGTAGCTGTGGGTGTTGCTGGTCCTTGGCCTTCACACACAGAGCATCTTCCCCCTTCCTGCTGGCCCCAAGGGTCCAGCCGCTGATCCCAATCCGGGGTGGCTGGGAGCTGCTGTGGGGCTGGGTGGGGTGGAAAACAGAGCTGTGGCACAAACTGGATGGGCTGGGATGGCCTCACCGAGCCTGACACTGGTGTGAGTCCCACCCTGAGCTGGCACCGACCCGCCTGGGCACCTCTGCTCGTCCAGGGGCAGCTCTTTACCGTTAAAGAGCAAAGAGCAGGACCTGGCGTGGCCTTCCCAGTTCTGTCAATATTTGGCAAGGCAGCCCCATGCCTGGCGTTGGCACAGCGCTTCCCCTTACAGGAAGGGGCTGGAGCAGGTGAAGGGAGTTTGCTGTAAGCACCCCTGAGGTGGGGGAGGAAGGAGGGAGCTGCTGCCTGTGGGGTGTGTGCAGCCAAATGCCCGTGGGCGAGGGCTTCCCCCTGGCAATTCATGACCATGGGGCTCCGGCCTGTGGGGAGAGGCAGGAACTGGGAGCCCTGGCAGCCCACAGCACTGGGCTCTGTCCATGTGTGGTGAGGGATGCTGGTGGTCATGAGATGTGAGCGTGGGCCCAGTGGCAGGAAATGGAGCTGGTGAAGCTGGGACAGCCCAGGGTGGGCAAACACCCACTGGGAAGAGGCTGGGGATGCCCTTAGGGGCTTTCTGGGGCAGGGAAGATGCCCAGGGCTCTCCTGACATTGCTCAGCCACATGGGGGCTGCCCCTTTTGTCCATCCACTCTGCCTTTTTCACTGCTGGAAGCCTCCTCCCACCATGGCAGCTCCAGGAGGGCTCTGGGCACATCCTTGGGCAGCTGTGGAGCAGATTCCCTGTGTGACAGCAGAAGCAGAAGTGTGGCTGGGGACCCCCAGTGCCACCAGCCCCGGGGTGAGCCCACAAACCAGCTCTGGGCATGGTGCCTGTGCCCTCGGCGGGCGCTGCCAGCCCGGGTGGCTTCCGGAGCTTTCTAGGAATCGGCTCTTGCCCAAGCAGCGCTCCCGGGTGTGGGAGGAAGTGGCCATCCCACGCTGCCTCCTGGCCCTCAGCGGGCTCAGGCCGTGGGGTGGGGGCACTGCGGGGGCTGCATTTCATCTTTCCGAGCTGAGACCAGCAGCCACAACCCCACCCCAATGTCCCATTCCCTCATCCCTCATGTCTCTGTCCTTATGTCCCCACACCCTGGCCACTCTGCCTCCCTCCCACACAAGCAGGAGACAGCAGAACAGAGGGAGAGAGTGCAAAAATAGAGTTTATTTCCATTTTTATCACATAGAAAAAAAAAGCGGGTGTTTCTTGGGGCTCACCCAGCTGCAGCAATAAATACAGTACAAAACCCCCCCTGCCCAGAGCTCCCACGCAGCCACGGGACCGGGGCTGCGTCAGGCTCAGGAGGATGGGAATGTGTCCAAGTGGCTCTTTCCGGCCAGCGATGGGCACAAATAAGTTAAACTGCAATAAGTATTTTAAGTTTAGCATGGAAGGGGGACAGAGCAGAGATGCAGCTCCCCAAAGTGCTGAAAAACTCTCATCCTGGTGAGGCTGCTGCATCCCTACGGTTCTTCTGTCTTCCCTCCCTCCCTAATGGTTAATAAATATTAATTACTAGAAATAACACCCATCAGATGTGTCCCTGCAGGCTGCAGCCCAGACAGGGAGATGCTGCTCTGGAGCATCCTCATCCTGGGATGAAGGTGTTTTCCTGTGGGATGCTGCAGCAGCCCCAGCAGTGTGAGCTGTGGGGAAACTGAGGCACAGGCAGTGCCAGCAGCAGCTGTGGGGGCTCAGCTCAGCTCCAGAACCTCGTAGCAGAGATACGCTTGTGTTTAAATATTAAACAAGGGTGATGCTGCACAGGTACCTGTGCACAGATCCACTGTGGGATCCCCTGGCTCCTGCCTGGGGCCGCGGGTGGGGGAGCATCCCCAGACAGATAAATATTAAATAGCCATAAATATTAAATAAGCAGGAAATGGGGTGCTCCCAGGATGTCCCTAAGGTGGGACATCCACAAGCAGGGGTCAGAGGCTGGCGAGGTGCCGCAGCGCCCTGTACGCCGTCTCCAGGAACCGCTGGAAGTTGGCCAGGATGAAGAAGCCGCCGACTTGGTGGTGGAAGTGGGTGGAGAAGGTGGGGAGGGGGTCCTGGTTCTCTGAGGGGTACGTCACCGTGGCCAGGCCCAGGTCCTCCATCTGCAGCCAGGCAGAGGCAGAGGCATCAGCTCCAGGCCTGGAGATGCCCCCTTGTCCAAGTGTGCCCCTCCCAGGGATGCAGCCCCTACCCTGCCCACCCATCTCTTGGGATGTACTCCCCACCCTGCCCACCCATCCCTGTGAGTGCTGCCCCACCGTGCCCCACCCCTCCTTTGGGGTGCAGCACCTGCTTTTACCCCCCTGTCCCTACAAAGTCTCCCCTTTGCCCCCTCACCTGCTGCTGGATGTTGGAGGACAGGTTGGCCATGTCCAGCTGCAGGGTCTCCACCAGCCCAGCGTGCCCAGGCAGCAGGGCCTGGATGGTGGCCAAAGATCCATGGTAGACACGGAGCCCGGCACGGATCTGGCTGAAGCAGGTCTCCTGTGGTGGGGATGGTGTGGTCAGTGGGGCTGGGTGTGGCCTGGCCACCAAGCCAGGGGAGGCTCTGAGGAGCCCTGAGCCGTGACAGAGCTGAGCAGCTCATGGCAGGGGTGGGCTCTCTGCACTCACTGCCTGGAAGGTGCGCTTGTGACACTGCTCCAGTGGCACCTGTGTGAAGTCCAGGTCCTGCCTCACCAGCAGCAGCTCGTCCTCCTTGCACAGCTGTAAGGTGTCACACTGTGGATAAAGGGGACAGGGTCAGGACACCAGAGGACCATGACACCCCCAGCACCCCCCGCCATCCTATCCCTGTGATGTGGGACCCTGTGCAGCCCAGCCAGGAGGGGATGGAGAGGACCCAGTGCATTGGGAAGGGAGATGTGGCTGCCCTGGCAAGTGTGTACCAGTGATCCCCACATGTCCCCGGTGGGTGCCCCAACACCCCGGGGCTGAGCCTTGGGCAGTGCAGGGGACCCTGCTGGCTCCCAACCCTGCGGTGCCGATAAGGGCAGGGAGGGGAAGGTGACCTTATCTGTGACCTCACAGCGGCCGCCATCCCCCCTCCGCAGCTTGTGGGACTCACCACCACGCGCTGCAGCGCGGCCACATCCCCATGGATCTTGCGGGTGAACTCGAGGTTCCTCTGCAGGAAGAGCTGGAAGTCCTGGTCCCCTGAGAGCTCGGTCAGCGGTGCCCCGTGCAGCGCCCGCCACGGCGCCCACAGCAGCACACCCAGCAGCAGCACCAGCCCACCTGCAGGGACAGCGGCTCAGCATCCACCGGACACCCCAGGGAACCCTGACCCCTCAGCCAGGATGGGCTCAGCAACCGGGACTGCCCTGGGGATGGTGGCAGCAGCGTGGCCTGGGGAAGGAGCAGAGACCCCAAAAGGGGAGAGGGACCAGTGTTCCCTGCATCTGACCAGTGCTGAGGGCAGCAGCAGGGGGCTCTGGGTGTGTGGGTGCAGAAGGTGCTACGGGTAGGGTGAGTCTTTGGGTGCTCTGGGTGTGTAGTGGGGACAGTGGGTGCTACTACTGGAGTAAGCGGTCTGGGTGCAGTGGGTGCTGTGGTTATGGGGGCAGTGGGTCCTGTGGGCAAAGTGGGTTTTAGGGGTGGTTTGGGTGCAGTGGGAGCAGTGGGGGAAGCAGGTGTAATGGGAGCAGCGGAAGATGAGGGTGCTGCAGCGGGTGCTGAATACTCACGGGTGAGGAAGCACATGGTGAGTGCCCGGCTCGGTGTCTCCTCCTCTGTGCAGCGCGGCCCTGCCCAGCCCGGCCCGGCTCTGCTCGCTCCTGCTTGGCTGTGCTCATTGATCCGGGGGCATTTATAGCGCACGGGCCTCGGGGATTCTCACCGATGAGGCAACAGCGCGATTGCTTCACTGCCTTAATCACGGCATGCAAATCTCGGGAAGAGGGTGCTCGACCGCGGCAACAGTGTGGGGCTTTCCCGGTGGGCAGCGGTGCCCCTCGGTGCGGCTGCAGTTGCCCAGTTGCCTCGGTGTGGTAGCCCAGGCACTGAGGCGGGTGCCGGGGCAGGGCAGGTGGTGCCTTGGTCACTCATTAACCTGCTTGCAGGGCTCCCACGACACTGGGAGGTGGGCCAGTGCCCAGTGCAGCAGGTCAGGTGCGGGGTCACTCGCAGGGTCACTCGCAGGTGACCGGCCAAAGGGATGGTGGCTTCTCGCTGCTGCTGTCACTCTGAGATTGTCCCCATGCCCAGCCCACGTGGGCAGCACCCCCTGTAAGCTGCCCCAGACCCTCACCTCGGCGTTAGGGCAGGTGTTGGTGTGACCTTCATGGTGGTAGCGCCAACTGGAGGTGGCCAAGGTGTGACCCAAGTCCAGGTGCCTGCCCAGGGCTGTGGCTCCCCGGGGCAGCACCACAGGGCCAGATCCTGCCCTACTGGGCACTGTGGGGCTGGGTATCGCCCAGTGTCCCCATGAGCAGCACCAAGCACCGGCCACATCGGGCAGACCCCACCTGTGAGACCCCAGCCCCCTCTCTGCCCCTACAGGGAAGAGGCTTCCAGGGCAGCCTTTGGCAAGGGGTGGCTGCTCCCAGCCCCATTGTGCTGACGAGGGAATTTTGGCTCGTGCCTGTTCCCGCAAGTCCTTCCAGGAGCTGTTGGGCCGGTGCCAGCTGGCCGGCTCCTGCCCGGCACGGGCCGGCCGGGGCACGAGAGGCACCCTCTTCCCTCCCAGCCCAGGACCCCGGGGTGAGCCTAGGGTGACCTCAGGGCAGTATTGAGCTGGGGAGGTTCATTCTGCACTCCTGACCCCTGGCTGGGCCCCATTGCTGCCCTCCTGGAGGCTGTGTGGACAGGGATGGGGACAGGGATGGGGACAGGGAACCTGGGCTCTGCAGCTTGCAGATGTTGGCCACTGGGATGGGCCACACCCCCACACCCAGTGGGGTAGTTTGTGGGGTCCAGCCACAGGACCAGTCCCAGAAGTTCCGGGAAGTCATGGAAGTTCCTGCCTCCAGCCGGGAAATAAACCCCTATCAGCTGCAGCCTATCCCTGAGTACCGAGCAGAGCCTTCCTGGCACAGGCAGGTATTAACTCTGAGACCGACTGATGACCTCCCTTGAAACCTGGCAGCACTAAACGTTCTGCCCTCCGGCTGTGTGAAAGGACCTTGGCAGAAGAGACTGCTCATGAGATTTTTGGGAGAAACAACCCCCCAAGCTGTGCCTGTCCCCACCCTGAAGCCAGGGAGAGCTGGTGGCCATTGAGGGGCTCAGCATAGTCCCCTCAGTCTGAGCACTGGGTCACCCCAGAGTGGACCTGCCCTTTCAGCAGAATAGTGCTTTCAGGAATTGTGATGGGGGCGTGGGGGAATTGAATCAGAGCCCAAAGCCCCTGTCAGCTTTCCAAAGAAGGAAGTGGTTTCAAATCTGAAACTGGGGGTGTTGAAAGGAGCTGCCCCCGCAAATCCCCCCCGACCATGGGGCCGGAGCTGCTTGGTCCCGGGACGGTCCTGGGTATCCACCCTACTGAGTTTCTGCCTCGTGGTCACTCTTCCTCTTCCCAGGGCCCAACCTGGGCGTCCTCAGCCCCTTCTCAACATCTGCCACCACACCACTGCTCCTGAGATGTCCCTGTGTCCCCAGTGCCAGCCCCAGCTCCCCTGGCTCTTGCCTTCTTTGGTCTCCCCCAGAGCGGGAATGGGCTGGGACAGCCCGGCTCTTGACCTGCAGCCCTGGCTGCCATCCCAGCATGGGCGTGGCTGGGAGATTCCCAGATTTTCTCAGAGAACTCATCCCAGATGTTGATGGGATGCACCTGGAGCAGCTGCATGTCCCCTGTCCCCATTACCCCGAGGGTTGGTGTTGTGGGGCACAAGGAGGGCTCTGTGCCTTTCCCAATGGAATCCTCCTGAGCTACCATCCTGGAGCTGCTGGGGCCACTCCCAGCACCACTGAGACAAAGCTCCAGGCCCCCAGATCTGGTTCCATCTCTGGTGCCTAGCCCCAGGGAGAGAGCAGAGGCCCCAAACCAGCCCCATGTCCCCTCCTCTATCCCAACAAACCCACAGCAGGTGCCAGCCACCCACCGAGGCTGGTGTTTTTCCATCTTTTATTTTAAAAGTCATAATTGAAGTTTAACAAAGTTTGACCCCATTGTTGTCGTGGGAACTGGGGGGGCACCAGTGGAGACCCCACTCCTGCTCCCTCCAGCCCTGCTCCCCTCGCAGCCCCCCCTGGCATCGGCTCCGATGTCACCACAGGGATCCTTTGAAGGATGTTTATTGGGGAGGGGGGTCCCACCACAAGTGCAGGTGGTCAGGGGGTGTGTGGGCCCAGGCAACCCCCCGTGTCCCCTCCCACAGTACAGACATGCAGGGATTTATAAAAGGGGGTCTGGGGGGGGGACGGAGGGCCCTGCTCAGCCACCATCTGTCCAAGGGAAAAATAAAAAAGTACAGCCAGGGCCCAGGGTCATGGAAAACCATCATCATCGTCCTCTGCCATCTCCTTGGCGAACTCCAGGTCCTGCTGCTCACGCTCCCGGCGCTCCTGGAAAGCAAAGGCCGAGGTTGGTGGCAGGTGGGGACAGGAGCCACATCCTTCCCGTGGCCACGGTGGCTGCAGAGACCCTGGTGGGATCTCACCTCTGCCGATTCTAAGTCCTTGTTGTAAGATTTGGGTGGGAACCTCATGGCCTGGAGAAAAAGAAGAGGAGCTCAGAGCTGAGCCAGCCCTGAGCCACGTCCTGCTGTCCCCATCAGGGACCTGGGGACACGCTGTGCTCACCTTCACAGACATGTTGTGGATGTCCAGGCAGAAGGAGATGCGCTGGTGGAAGGCCAGCTGGGGCTCACGTGTGGAGTAGATGTCGATCATCTCCTTGGACTGGACGTAGCCCTTCTCATGGTTGATGCTGGCCTCGATGACGCCGTCTCGG
The DNA here is from genome assembly GCF_009819655.1 of Sylvia atricapilla. Taxonomy (NCBI): domain Eukaryota; kingdom Metazoa; phylum Chordata; class Aves; order Passeriformes; family Sylviidae; genus Sylvia; species Sylvia atricapilla. Next base: position 1,191,869 of record NC_089166.1, on the reverse strand, counting down.
ATGGCCTGCGAGCCCGGGCACGGGGCAGGGCATGGGGTGTCCCCAAGGGCTCACACAGAGCGGGGACATGGCGCCCTGAGTGTCCCCAGTTTTCCCTGCAGGAGCCTCAACCCAAACCCAGCGGTGCTGAAGGGAGGGGGTGCGGGGGAACGGGGCAGGGTGGGGGGCTGTGGGCACCCCGGGACCCCTCAGGGATGGGACTCCCCGTGCTGGTACCTTGGCAACAATGAACTCGGCGTCCTCGGGGCTGTCCAGCTGCAGCTTCTGGGCAATGTCGGCCAGGGAGATGCGGGAGTAGGAGAGGCTGATCATGCGGACACCTGCAGAGAGAAGGGAATGGGATGCAGCCCCCTCAAGCCTGCCCAGCCTGGCGGGGTCCCCAAACACCCTCCTACCTGTCTTGATGACGTTGTGCCTCAGCCGAATAATCAGGGTGTAGGTGCCATCGGCCTGGAACTTGTCCCCAAACTGGTCAAGGACTTGGTTGAACTTGGCCAGGTTCCCCGTCCTGACAGCTGGAGGGAAGAAGGCGGGAATGGGGGAAGGCGAAAGGCTGGGGAAAGTGAGTCAGGGCTGGCTGACTTCCTCCTTCTCCTCCTTCCCAAGTGGCATCTGCATCCAAGTCCCATCAAGGGGAGAGAATTCCCACTGGGTTTCTTCCCACTCAGGATATTCCATGATCCTCTGACACTGCAGGAAGGTCAGAGACAGGCAGGGGTGGGCAGCCGTACCCTGGGTCAGCAGGAAGTAGGGCATCAGCGAGCGCTTCAGCGAGGGCTGCCGGAATTGGAGCCTGTCCGGGATCTCCCCGAGGAGCAGCTCCACCACGATGAGCAGCTTGTGCACCTGGGCCAGAGTGACACCCTGAGTGAGTCCCCACAGGGCCTGAAGCCATCCCTGTGCACTCCAAGAGGTCTTGCACCTATCCCCATGTGGCACAAAATCCCAGGAGATCTCAAACCCGTTCCTGTCCCTGTGGGGCTTAGAAGGTCCCAGACTTGTCCCGAGGAAGTTCCAAACCTAGGAGGTCCTGCACCTGTCATCCCTGCAGGGCCCAACAACCTGGGAGGTCCCAAACCTGTCCCCACGAGGCCTGAACCTTTGAGATCCCACACCTGTCCCTACAGAGCCCAACCCTGGGGGGTCCCAGATCTCATCCTGGGAGGTCCCAGAACGATCCCTGTGGAGGACCAACCCTGAGCAGTCCTGGACCTGACCCTGGGAAGCCCCAAATCCCAGGGAACCTGACTCCGTGGGGCCTGACATCCCAGAAGGCTCCAAACCTGTCCCCAGAACGCCCCAAACTAAACTCCATTGGGCCTGACATCCCAGAAGGTCCCAAGCCTGCGAGTCCCCAAACCTGGAAGGTCCCAGACCAAATTCCACAGGGCCTGACATCCTAGAAGGTCCCACATCCAACCCCTTTGAGATCCCAACGCTGAGGGGGTCTCAGACCCAACCCAAGGGGGTCCTGCCCCCTCCCCACTCACCGTCTGCTTGAAGCCGACGGCCGTGTGCTGCGGGGCCTTGCGCAGGGCGTTGGTCATGGTCCGCCGTGCCTCGGAGTATTCCAGCTGGATGGCCTTGATCCGCCCTGCGCCCACACGGGGCGGGTGGGGAAAGCCACCCAGTGAATCCAACCTGACCTACACAGATGGGGCTCCAAATCCTGCCTGGAAGCCCCACCTCCAGCTGCTCAAAGGGGTTCTCTGAGGAACTGAGCCCTCGGTGCGGGGTGCCAGGAGCCAGGGCAGATACTGAGCTCCACTCACCTGTGTAGTACAGGTACCGAGCCCACTCGTTGTTGTTGGCCTGCTCAGGGAACACAGATTTGGAGACAAGCTTCTCAGCCTGGTCGTAGAGGTTGTAGTGGAGGTAATTCCTCAGGAGCAGGTTCAGGAGCGTGGCCTGGCCGTCGGCGTCGTGGCGCAGCGTGGCCGTGCGGAGCCGGGCATGCAGGAAGCTGCGGGGTGGGACAGGGAGTCAGGGAAGAAGGAGGAAAACAGGGGGGTCAAGTTCAGGGACAGCCTCCCCACAGGACCCATCCCACCTCCGGACCACATCGAGTTTGTTCAGGAATTCGTAGATGCGGGAGTGGTAATAGTAACACTTGGCCACCACCAGGTCCAGGGCCCGGCGGTTCTGGGAGCTGATCTTCTGCATCAGGTCATCGGACACTTTCTGAGCCTGCAGGAGGAAAAGGGAGGTCAGAGAAGGGGAACTGATCTCAGGAGAGGCAGAGACCACCTGGGGTGTGGGGCTGAGCCTGGGGGAGCAACCGAACACTGCTGGGATGAGGGGACAGCAGGGGGCAGAGGCAGGAGATGATGCCCAGGGAGCAGAAGCACTGCAGGGGCAGCTCAGGGGTCTCACCTCAGGGTACCTCTTGCTGTTCATCAGGTAGATGACGAGCAGCAGTTGCAGATAGGCCTCCACCTCTGGCAGGAGAGGGGCTGAGGCTGCTTTCCCCGTCCGTGGGCGGAACTGCAGCTCAGCTTCTGTGTCCATGGACTGAGGGGAGAGAGAAATTCTGGATTCCTGTCCCTGTGTGGAGATAGCTCTGCTCCAGATGTGAGAGGAACCAGGTCAGGACTGCAAGGACCTGACCTGTCCCTGCTCACGTGTGTCTGAGCAAAGGGGCTGCTCATCCCCACTGTCCCCAAACCCCACTGCCCTATTCCAGAGGCTCCTAGGAGAGGGAAAGAATCATGGAATCCCAGACTTTTTTGGGTTGGAGGGGCCTTCACGTTCATCTGGTCCCATCGCCTACCATGGCTAGGGACACCTTCCACTAAACCAGGCTGCTCCAAGCCCCATCCAACCCAGCCATGGACACTTCCAGGGATGGGGCAGCCACAGCTTTCCTGGGAAACCCATTCCGGTGCTTCACTGCCCTCACAGGGAAGAATTTCTGGCCAATATCCCACCTAATCCTGCCTTCTGTCAGAAGCAAGCCATTCCCCCTTGTCCTGCCACTCCAAGCACTTGTAAATAGTCCCTCTTCATCTTTCCTGTTGCTTCTTCAGATACCACATTTAGGTCACCCCTAAACCTTCTCTTCCTCAGGCTGAACAACCCCAATTCTCCCTGTCTTGCCCCACAGCTGAGCTGCTCCATCCCTTTGATTATCCTCTGGATTCACTCCTACAGTCCCACATCCTTCCTGTGCTGAGACCCCCTAAGCTGGGGCAGCTCTGCCTGAGGGGTGTCACCAGAGCAGGGCAGAGGTGAGGGCAGGCGTCCCTTCCCCACCCGTGTCCCTACCTCCTCCAGGAATCCGAGCAGGAAGTCCCTGACAGTGCAGTTGGAGGTGAAGAAGCCGTGGATGGCCTTGTGCAGCACGTTGGGGTTGAGGCGGCGGGAGGTGGAGGGCAGAGCCCGCAGAGCCCGCAGGACATAGCGTGGCTCCTTCCCTGACACCGCCTTCTCCAGCTGCTTCACGTGCTCCTTGATGTCTGCGGGGGCACATGGACACCCCTCACCCCAAATCCTCCGCCTGGAGCACCCCGGAGCAAAGCCAGGGCTGCCCCCTCCTGCTGTTCTGAGGTCTCTCTGCCCATGGCCTTGGTCTCCCCAGTGGCCTGACCTGCCCTCAGGGCTGTCTCTGCTTGGAGCAGGGGGCTGGGGAGGTCCTTGCAGAGTTTTTTCCCTCTTCCCAAAGGGCTTCATCCTCCTTCTGTGCCCCCGTGGGGCCCCACCACAGCAGGTCTGCAGTCCCCCTGTCCCTCAGTGTCTGTCCCCAAAACACACCCTCACTCTTGCAAAGCTTCCCCGATTCCTTTCCACAGTGATCCCCCCAAAACACAACTCCATCTCCCATTTTTCAGTGACTGCCCCCAAAACAAATCTCCCCCTTCCTTTCCCACACACTGCCCCTAATACCTTTCTCCCCCACAGAAAACACACCTCCCACCTCCATTCTGCCCCCTAAACCCCTTTCCCCATAGTGACACCTCCCCAACACACCTCTCCCTTTCCCATATGCTGTCCCCCAGCTCCCCTTCCCCAAAGTGTTCTCCCACCCTAAACTCACCTCTCCATTCTCTTACCCTCAGAGCCCCCTCCAACTGTCCCCCTCTAATGATCCCGCCATTTCCCTCCTCCAACAGCTTTCCAGCCGCTTTCCCACCCCCACCTCAGGTACCCCCACCCTGACCCCCTCAGGGCTTACTATACCTCCCCCAGTCCCCTTTCCCCAGCACTCCTCCTCTCAGGGGTTCCTTCCATCTGTGCCAGGCCCCTTCTACCCCCAAGTGCCCCTAGTTCACCCCCCATGGCCACAGACATCCCCATTACAACAACAACCCCCCCTCACCCTCCAGCGTGATCGCGTCCAGCTCCCGCTGCGGCTGCCGCTCTCCGGTCGCCTCGGGGGCCACCGGCGCCGCCTCCTCGTGCATCTCGACGTCGGGGGGTGCGGGCGGGGGTCCCTCCGGGGGTGCCTTGGCCTTGTCGCCGCGGCGGCGGGACGCGCCGTCCTGCTTCATGGCGTGACACTGCACAACGGGCCGCCAGGCGCGACCAGCCGAGCGCCGAGCGACACACGATGGTCTCCTTCCGCCTTTCGTTCGGCCGTTTCCGCCGTCGCTCGGGTTGCTCCGGCACTCTTTCGGATATCTCAGGTACCGCTCGGAACGTTCCGTCGCGCCTCCTCTCCGTGACGCTCTCGGGTATTTCCGTCTTCGCTCGTAGATTTTCGCCGCATTCTCGGGCGTTTCGGCCGAGGTCTTTCGGAGGGTTCCGGCATTGATCGGCTTCTTTCGCCTCACCCACTCGGGGATCTCCGTAGAGCTTTCGGAGGTTTCCTCCGGGCGCTGAGCTGTTCCCGCCTTTTGGGGGCGCGCGCGAGGGCGAGTCTTCGCTGAGGTGTAGCGCGAGGTCCCCTGAGGGGCTGGGCTGTGACGGGGGTTCTGTGAGGGGTCCCGTGAGGGGCTGGGCTGTGACGGGGATTCTGTGAGGGGTCCCGTGAGGGGCCGGGATGGGACCGGGGATTCTGTGAGGGGTCCCGTGAGGGGCCGGGATGGGACCGGGAGTCCTGTGAGGGGCTGGGATGGGACCGGGGATTCTGTGAGGGGTCCCGTGAGGGGCTCGGCTGTGAAGGGGAGTCCTGTGAGGGGTCCCGTGAGGGGCCGGGATGGGACGGGGAGTCCTGTGAGGGGTCCCGTGAGGGGCCGGGATGGGACCGGGGATTTTGTGAGGGGTCCCGTGAGGGGCCGGGATAGAACCGGGGATTCTGTGAGGGGTCCCGTGAGAGGCCGGGATGGGACCGGGGATTTTGTGAGGGGTCCCGTGAGGGGCCGGGATGGGACCGGGGATTCTGTGAGTGGTCCGGTGAGGGGCCGCGCTGGGGCCAGGTCGGGGGTCCCGTGAGAGTCTGGGCTGGGATCGGGGTGAAGGGTCCCTTGAGGGGCTGCACTGGGACTGACAATCCGTGAAGGGTCCCATGTGGTCCAGGTGGGGTCGGGCTGGAACCGGGGATCCCGTGAAGGGTCCCTTGTGAGCTTGGGAATCCTGTGAGTGTCTGGGCTGGGATCGGGACCCCCGTGAGTGGTCCGGTGAGGAGGCGGGCTGGGGGCTGGGTGGGGTCTCATGAGGGGCCAGGTTGAAGCTGGGGGTTCTGTGAGGGGTCTGGTCTGGGGCTGGGGCCAAAGAGTCCCGTGACGGTTCCAGGTTGGGTCCCCTTGTGGCTGTTACAAGGCAGTCAGGCCCCTGGTGCTGGAGATCCTCTCAGAGCTGTCGGTGCCCACACAGGTGAGCAGTGCTGCCCCTTACTGCAGGCACTCCTGGCCTCCAGGGACCATCACAGGGCTCCGCAGCCTGAGGGACCCCAACGTCCCCAAGGGCTAAGTGCCTGTATTTTTCGTAAAGCATCCCAAGCTTGTCAGATGTGCTGTCTGACCAAAAACATACAAAAATAAGAAAGAGACTCTGAGAACACCCAGTTGCATAGCAAGAAGGTCCTCTTTATTTGTAAAGGGATAATGAGAGTATGGTTGCTCTAAAGTGCTGCCTGTGTCTCTCAAGCATCTCAGGGATAATGGAAGTGTTGGGACCAGGTAGGTGTCAGTGAAACAAATCCACTTTTTAATATCCATAATGAGTTTTCCTGCCTTAAATTTCCTTTTGCCAGCCAAAGCAGCCTTTAGCATTAACAAGGATGATATTGGGAGAGGAAACTCATGTCAGCAGAGATTTCCCAAGATCTTGTGTGGTGCTTCCCTGGGCAGGGCCAGGTACCTCCTACTTGGAGCCACTGAGGAGGTTGAGGGTGTACAGGGCCACAAACAGGGCTGCCACAGCCTCAAAGGGTTGATCTCTAGGGACAGCTGATCCATCTTCCTGGAGCTGCACTCCACTCAGCTCCACCAGGTCAATGGTTAACATCTGTTCCTCCTCATGTGGGAAGGAGAGCAGCTCAGCATCCACATGGAAACTCTCCTTCCCCTTATCCAGGCCATGTTTCAGGAGGATTTCAACCTACACACAACCAAAAAAAAAAAAAAAAAAAAAAAAAAAAAAAAAAAAAAAAAAGGGCAAAATCAGAATTTCAATCATGTGTCAAGATATGACATCACTATTGAAATATTGTTATAATTAACATAGCCCCAGCTCCCCTTGCAAGGAGCCAAGTGATGTGTGTTCTCACCAGCTTCAGCTGTTGGGACACAATCTTCCTTTTCAAGGATTCCAGCAGCAGCAGCAGCTGATCCTCCAGTAACTCTGCAGAAATAAACTGGGTTTGGATCCAGAACCTCCCACCAAGGTTAGTGGTGGGATGGGAATCAAGAGCAGGATAGGAAAGAGTGAAGAGGATGGGAAGGGTGATCATTCCTTGCAGGAAATGCTCCTTTGGTCAAAGGTGTTTTGGATGTTTTAATGGAAATGATTTGTGCAGGCTGAGTGTGAGAGTGATGTGGCTGTCACTCACAGAATGATGGAATAGTGGGCTGGAAGGGATCTCCAAGGATAATTGCTGTCCACCTCCCATCCCTGCACAGGACAATCTCAGCAATGTGAGCATGTGCTGAGAGCACTGTCCAACCCCTGCTGCAGCTCTGTGAGCCTTGGGGCTGTGACCATTCCCTGGGGAGTGTGTTCAGTGCCTGAGCACCCTCTGGGATAAGAACCTGTCCCTGACATCAAGCTAACTGTCCCAGCCACAGCTCCAGCCATTTGCTTGGGTCGTGTCACTGGTCACCAGAGCAGAGATCTGGGCTGCCCCTTGGGAGGAAGCTGTGACCACCCTTGGAGGGAGCAGGAGGCCCTGGATGGGTGCAGAGGGGGTTTCTCTCCTCTCCCCTCCATGGGACTCAGATGTAGATTCCACTTGAGGATGAGGACGAGGAGTATGAGAAGGCAGCAGGAGGGAATGGCAGGACTGGGAGTCATCCCTGCCTCGGCTTCCCTCTTTCAGACCCAAAGGCTCACCATGCAAAGCGTCAAGGACGTAGGTGATTCCCTCTGCCAGCTGAAGGAGACGATCTCTTGGAGAATGCTGTAAGGTGCTGAACAGGGCCTGTAAGTCTGGACTGTCAGTTTTCAGCTCACAACCATCATTTTGCTCAGCAACCTTTTCCATCTGCAAGGAACAAGGAAAAGAAATGTCAGGATCTGAGGGCAGAGGCTGCTGCTTGTCCAGATCAGAGTGATGTGCTGAGTGAGGGAATTTTGGATGGAGATTTGTGGCACAGGTCAGGTGACCTGTGGGGCAAGAGGTGTTGTCCTGCCTGTGTCTGTATTTCTAAATCATGACAGAAAGAAAAGCTGCCCTTACTTTCTGGCTGAGCTCTTGAAGGAGGTTCTTGTCTCTCATCACAGCTTTGATGGCGTTTAAGATGGTGAGCAGCAGGTCAGGAGACAACTCTGAGAAAATTCGGCAGGAGTATTTAACTTCTGTCACCACTACTCCTAATTTTCCTAGTGAGGGACCTGCAAAGCAGAAGGTGTCCAAATCTGTCACTTGAGTTCTAGGAGTTCACAGGCAGCTCTAAACCCAGGGTAGGAAATGCTCGTATGAGTGTTTTTGAAGTGATAAACAATATGGGCAGTTATGATGTCTCAGGGAAGAGGGAAATCCAAGTCACTTCTGTTGATTTGTTTTATGCTGGGAGATTCCATCTTACCCAAAGCAGGTTAAGGTTTGAATGTGGAAGCAGTAAAATACATTACTTACCATCAGCTACATAAGCTGCCGTTCTCACAGCTTCTGCTGGGAAATAATCCAGATCTGAAAGAGGACAAAAGGAACAGTTTTCTATACCAGCCTTCCTAGTGGTGATCACTGACCCAGTTTCCTCCCCGAGTCCTCTCTTCTGAGTAGGAAAGGAAAATAAACACCAAAACTCTGCTCTCTGTCCCATTTATAAACAGGAGCTCTGCAGCTCCTGAAATGTAGATCTGAGACTTCCTTCTTTCCTTTCTTTACTGACCCCTCTCTAAAGAGCATCTTTGACCTTGCTTGGGCTGTGTGACCCTCCCCCACGTGATTTCTGTTCCTTACACTGTCTCCCTCTCCTTGCAAACAAGTTTGGGGTGTGCTGGGGCCAGGTGATTCTTCATAAAATGTTCTTCCTCTTCTGCACCTTTTCTGGAATGGAAGAATTGGTCATTTCTCGAAGTTGCTTACCCCATGCTCCATCTCTGATGTGTATCTGGATGGTCCTGAAGGCCAGGGTGCAGCCCTTGGGTATGACTATGCTTTGTTTATCCTCCCTGGTGCTCTGGACAAAGAAAACAACCAGTTAGAACACCTAGGTGCAGGTATTGGGGAAGGAAGGAGACAGAAGCCAAACCTGTGCACAGAGTGTGGCATAAAGTTTGGTCTTGAAGCCCCCATCTGCCTTGGTGGATTCCTTGTAGATGGCCTCCTCTGAGGCTTCAAGGATTTCAGTGACCAGGTATAGACTGATGTCTCTTTTCTGTAGTTGTCGGATGAAGGAATGATCCATGTTGATTTCCCTAGAAGAGGAAAAATGTTAGGAAGGGTCTGGAGCACAGGAGCAGCTGAGGCAGCTGGGGGGGATAAACCTATTGAAGGGAAGGCTCAGGGGGGTCCTTGTCACTCCATTCCCTGTCTAACCTGGCCTAGTCACAGGGAACTCATGCCCCAAAGTTTTAAGCTGTTGAAAACCCCCGTGTTGATCTGATGTGTGCTGGAGGGGGATGAATGGAGTGTGTGTGCTCCCTTTGTCATTCCTTACCTTTCTCTTCTCAGTGCCTCCAGTGATTCCAGTGATATGCCTTTCTTCTGTGGAGTAATGGAAAACTCTTTGGACAAGGAGGCAGCCCCTTTCAGCTCTACACTGGCAGGATCAAGGGAAATGCTGAGACCTCCATCAGCTTGGTCAGCGCTGGTTTTTGTGAGAGTAAATTGGCTGGAATCTTCCTGGATGCACTCTGGAATAATTCCATGTGTTATGTTAATCAGGACTACACAGACTCACCACTGTAAGTATATCACACACAAGAAAGCTGGAACATGGTAGAGTTCAGCCACAAAAGGTTCAAAAACATTATCTATGATATTTAATAAATTAATGTTGATAAATTTGGGCTTTACCTATGTGTTTACCATCTTCTCCAGGCAGCAGCACATCCTGCAGTGTGAACCCTGTCCTCTGGTAATAGGGAGCTCGGTGAAATACAGTTTTTGGTTTGCTTTTTTTTTTCAGAAGATAGAGAGGCCTGAAGTGCTCGTTGCCTGCGATGCTCTCAACAGGGACCAATTCTTTGCATGGATCCATTTGATTTACAAGGAATTTGGTTGCTTTTTTTAACATTCTGCTGTGATTGAGGTTTTGAAGTGAAGTCAAGGAGATATGTGCCTTGGGAAAGAGGGAACACAAGCTAAGCTGAATTACTTGACATAATAGGAGGACATTGTAACAAAGTGTTACTTTAATGATTAAGATTTCCAAATGAGGACTCAAACCCCCCCCATTGTCCAAGGACACAAGTTTCACAGGGTTGTTACAGGGACTGTTTGGAGAGGAAGCAGCAGGGGCTGTTTGTTGTTCAGCCTGTTCTGCCTTTGCAGGTGAACCCCAGTGATTGTGCAGAGGGAACAGAGCTGGCAGACTCTGAGGATGCTGATTTTGAGGACAAATGTCCCACAAAATAGAGAGAAATCAGCCCTGCCCAGCCTCATTTTGCAGACCCTATTGGTCTGCAGGGGAGAGCTGGTGTTTGAGGGGCAGAAAGAAATCCCTGTTTCATTTCTGAGACAGCTTTATCAGAAAGTTTCGATTTCAGTTTTCTGGTTTTACGGGATGGAGCTGGGGAGGGGAAATTGAGCAATCCAGTCTGGTTTTGGTTGGAAGGGACTTTAAGGCTCATTCTATTCCTCTCCCTGCCATGGTCAGGTACACCTTCAGTCTCCCAGGCTGCTCCAAGCCCCATCCACCCTGGTTATAGACACTTCTAGGAATGGGGGGGGCACAGCTTCTCTGGGCAACCTGTTCTGGCCCCTCAGCACTCTCAGAGACAGGATTTCTTGTCAATATCCCATCTAACCCTCTTTGAGTTTGAACCATTCCAAGATAAATAGCATTGTGTGTTGACTGTAGGTAGGCCTTGCAGAACTCATTCCCTTGTAAGTCTCTGAGAAGAGAAACTAAACAAGAGCACTTAGCAGAGAACTCCCACCAATACTCTCCCCAGTATTATCCCAGCACAGCTCTGGGATAATGCACTTGCCTGTTTATTGGGTGGAGGATGTACAGAGCAGTCTGTGGGGCTGCCGAGCTGATGTAGCCTCTGGAGAGCAGCTGGACGGGGGAGAAGTCCTCTGGTTGTCTGCCGGAGGTGTGCAAGTGTTTGCTAAATACAGGAAACATCAGTTGTACAGGAGACTTGCACTTCCTCAAACCTGGAGCAGAGAGTAAATGCATTTCTCTTACCTTGCTAACGGGGGGCTCCCTGAAGCAACTCCTGGGCAGGGGCAGCGTTCGACCCGATCCGTGCTGGAGGATCTCTGGCTGTTCCCAGCAGCTTGTCAGTTGTTGTTCCCAGCTGTGAGGTCACATCAACAATTTTACATCCTCATCATAAGTGTTCTACTTCCACAAATCAGCCCTTGCTTGCGTAACATTTCCTTTTAAGCCATCGAACGGAGTTTGTTAAAGGGACTGTGGGTAACTCAAACTTCTACAGAAGAGGAGATGTAAGTCCTTTGCTGGAATGTCCCAGACCAGACTGGACAGGAAGCTGTCCCTGCCCCTGGCAGCAGGTGGGACTGGATTGGCTTGAAGGTGCCTTCCAGCCAAACCATCCCATCATTGCATGGTGCAGCTTTATAGAGGCATGTAACACTGCTGTTCTTTGACAGATGGAGAAATGGACTCAGGAGGGGATATTGGCAGAAATTCTTTTCTGTGAGGGTGGTGTGGCCCCAGAATAGGTTTTCCAGAGAAGCTGTGGCTGCCCCATCCCTGGGAGTGTCCAAAGCTAGGCTGGATGTGGCTTGCAGCAACCTGGGATAGTTGAAGGTGTCCCTGCCCATGGCAGGGGGTGGGAATGTCTCTGGAGCCTTAAGGTGCCTTCCAACCTGTGCCATTCCGTCTTTGCTGGATACATTGCCATGCTTGTATGACAGCAAAGGCCATCCAAGAAGATTTCAGGAGGCAAATGCACGTTTTTATCTGAATAATTCACTTTTATTAGTTTCTCTTGGAATACAGTACAAAGGAGTAATCAAAATATTAATGCTTTATTTTAGAAAGTTGTCTTCGTTTCAGAAGACAGGTATGTGCCAGGTAAAGCTGGAGCTTCCCTTGGAATGGAGAATATAAACCACCCCCTCACTTTTTTTCCAATTATAAATTTGCAGTTAAAAGCTTTTAGGCAAAAGATTTTGGAAATAGAAATAGCAGTTCTTTACTAGTATGTATAATAAAGCAAGCAAACAAACAAAAAAAAACCAACTACAGCACCGATAACAAAAACAGCACCAAAAACCTTGAGGACTTTGCTTCACAAAAACCCAGGGCAGTTTGGTCTCAGTGCTTTTGTAGGATCCTCAGAGCACTAAGGTGGAAACAGTGGAGAAGTCCCGGGCAGGTAGCTGGAGTGGCAGAGTGTCCCAACTGTAGCAAGAGGAGCAGTGCCCATGAAACTGCGATGGTGGGGCAGGGCTGGCCCAGCTCCTGCAGGGCAGCAGAGAAGCTCAGAATTCCAGGGAGAGCAGATGATGGTAGATTTTTCAGGAGTGGACTCCTCCAGAGAGAGTGAACTCAGCAAGCAGCAACTCAGCCGTTCTCTCTCCCCCAAACACTGAAAAAACCAGTGTGCCAAGCTGCCTCAAGCTGTGTCCTTTACCTGCCCCAAAAACTCCGTTATCTTCTTTTCTGAGCTTTTACCACCCCTTTGTTTTTTGTTAAATAGTCTTAAGTATGACACTTAGTCTCCTTGGTAACTTATGGGGAAAAAATTCTTTAGAGTAAAAAGGAACAAACCTAACCCCCAAGGAAAGTTCTCTGCATGAGACTCCTGTATCTACAGCAAGGGCCCTTATTTCTGGTACAGCCTCAGTCCTGAGGTTGTCAGATGTGCCATGGGACCAAAAAGACAAAAAACTAGGAAAATGCCTTTGAGAACACCTAGTTGCTTGGCAAGAAGCTGCTCTTTATTTATAAAATTATAATGAGAGGTTTTGTTGTGTTTCTCTCAAGTGCTGCCCATGTTTCTTGAGCATCCTGTGGAGATGGGACCAGGGATGGGTCAGTGAAACCTCCAGAATACCCCCACTTCCTACAACCAGCAGTTAATGGAAGTTATTGCTGAACCAGAGGGGGACCAGGGTGAATCACTGCTGATGTTTTCCTTTGGCTTTTGTTCCCTTTTCATTTCCTCCCTTTTCCTCTACATTATCCTCTACATTAGCCTTTCCATGTTCTTTCCCTTTCCCCTTGCATCTCCCTTCCCTCTGCATTCCCTTCTCCTTTCCATTCCCTTTGCCCTTCCCTTTCCCATTTCCTGATTTCAGAAGCAGCAGCAGCATTTTGAGGGAAGCAGGATTACATGAGGCACCTGTGCCAGGCCTGTGATTATTGGAGGTTGTGGATTTTTCCTGAATGTCCCTCAGCATTCTTGGGGAGACAGACACAAAATCACTTTGATATTCAGCCTTTAGCATCCATAATTGATTTTCCAGCCTTAAATATGATTTTGCCAGCCAAAGCAGCCTTGAGCATCAACAAGAACACTATTGGGAGAGAAACCTCATGTCAGCAGAGATTTCCCAAGATCTTGTGTGGTGCTTCCCTGGGCAGGGCCAGGTACCTCCTACTTGGAGCCACTCAGGAGGTTGAGGGTGTACAGGGCCACAAACAGGGCTGCCACGGCCTCAAAGGGTTGATCCCTAGGGACAGCCGATTCATCTTCCTGGAGCTGCACTCCACTCAGCTCCACCAGGGCAATGGTTAACATCTGTTCCTCCTCATGTGGGAAGGAGAGCAGCTCAGCATCCACATGGAAACTCTCATTCCCCTTATCCACACCACATTCTAAGAGGGTTGAAACCTTCACAGAAACAACAACAAAAAACCAAAATCAGAATTTCAATCATGTGTCAACATATGACATCACTATTGAAATGTTGTTATAATTAACATAGCCCCAGCCTCCCCTTGCAAGGAGCCAAGTGATGTGTGTTCTCACCAGCTTCAGCTGTTGAGACACAATCTTCCTTTCCAAGGATTCCAGCAGCAGCAGCAGCTGATCCTCCAGTAACTCTGCAGAAATAAACTGGGTTTGGATTCAGAACCTCCCACCAAGGTTAGTGGTGGGATGGGAATCAAGAGCAGGATGGGAAAGAGTGAAGAGGATGGGAAGGGTGATAATTCCTTGTAGGAAATGCTCCTTTGGCCAAAGGTATTTTGGATCTTTTAATGGAAATGATTTGTGCAGGCTGAGTGTGAGAGTGATGTGGCTGTCACTCACAGAATGATGGAATAGTGGGCTGGAAGGGATCTCCAAGGATAATTGCTGTCCACCTCCCATCCCTGCACAGGACAATCTCAGCAATGTGAGCATGTGCTGAGAGCACTGTCCAACCCCTGCTGCAGCTCTGTGAGCCTTGGGGCTGTGACCATTCCCTGGGGAGTGTGTTCAGTGCCTGAGCACCCTCTGGGATAAGAACCTGTCCCTGACATCAAGCTAACTGTCCCAGCCACAGCTCCAGCCATTTGCTTGGGTCGTGTCACTGGTCACCAGAGCAGAGATCTGGGCTGCCCCTTGGGAGGAAGCTGTGACCACCCTTGGAGGGAGCAGGAGGCCCTGGATGGGTGCAGAGGGGGTTTCTCTCCTCTCCCCTCCATGGGACTCAGATGTAGATTCCACCTGAGGACAAGGAGCAGTATGAGAAGGCAGCAGGAGGGAATGGCAGGACTGGGAGTCATCCCTGCCTCGACTTCCCTCTTTCAGACCCAAAGGCTCACCATGCAAAGCGTCAAGGACGTAGGTGATTCCCTCTGCCAGCTGAAGGAGACGATCTCTTGGAGAATGCTGTAAGGTGCTGAACAGGGCCTGTAAGTCTGGACTGTCAGTTTTCAGCTCATAACCACCATTTTGCTCAGCAACCTCTTCCATCTGCAAGGAACAAGGAAAAGAAATGTCAGGATCTGAGGGCAGAGGCTGCTGCCTGTCCATATCAGAGAGATGTGCTGAGTTAAGGAATTTTGGATGGAGATTTGTGGCACAGGTCAGGTGACCTGTGGGGCAAGAGGTGTTGTCCTGCCTGTGTCTGTATTTCTAAATCATGACAGAAAGAAAAGCTGCCCTTACTTTCTGGCTGAGCTCTTGAAGGAGGTTCTTGTCTCTCATCACAGCTTTGATGGCGTTTAAGATGGTGAGCAGCAGGTCAGGAGACAACTCTGAGAAAATTCGGCAGGAGTATTCAACTTCTTTCTCCACTATTTGTTTTCCTGAGAGAGCTGAAAAGCAGAAGGAGTCCAAATGTGTCACTTGGCTTCTAGGAGTCTACAGGCATTTCTAAGGCCAGAGTATGAAACACTGTTATGAGTGTTTTTGAAGTGATTAAGAATTTGGGCAGTTGTGATGTCTCAGGGAAGAGGCAAATGGAAATCACTTCTCTTGATTTGGTTTATGCTGGGAGATTCCATCTTACCCAAAACAGGTAAAAGTTGTGCAAGGGGAAGTTCTGAAATACATTACATATCCTCACCTTGTAAACTTCGGATTACCATTACTTCCATCGGGATATGACCCAGATCTGAAAGAGAAAAAAAAAAGACATTTACTGTGTTTTATGCCTGCTTTCCCACAGCTGGTCACCCACCCTGTTTTCACCTTGATTCTTTTCCTCTGAGTAGAAAATAAAGAAACCCAAACTCTCCTCTCTGTGCCATTTATCAGCAGGAGCTTTGCATTTCCTGAAAAATAAATCTGACACTTCCTTCTTTCCTTTTCTTACTGAGCCCTCCCCAAACAGCATCTTTCTTATGTAGCTCTTTGACCTTTCTTGGGCTGTGTGGCCTCTCCCAGGTGATTTCTGTTCCTCACACTGCCTCCCTATCCTTGCATACAAGTTTAGGAAGTGCTGGGGCCAGGTGATTCTTCACAAAATGTTCTTCCTTTTGTGCATCATTTCTGGAATGGACGAATTGGTCATTTCTGGAAGTTACTTACACCATGCTCCATCTCTAATATGTAGTTGGGTAGTCCTGAAGGCCAGGGTGCAGCCCTTGGGTATGACTATGCCTTGGTTGTTCTCTCTGGTTACCTGGTCAAGGAAAACAACCTCTTAGCACACCTGGGTGCAGGTGTTGGGGAAGGAAGGAAAGAGATTCCAAACCTTTGCAAATAACGCAGCATAAAGCCTGGCCATGAAGCCTCCACCTGTCTTACTGCATTCCTTGTACTCAGCCTCTTCCGAGGCCTCGAGAGTTTCAGTGACCACGTAAAGATCAGTGTCTGTTCTCCGTAGTTGTTGGATGAAGGAATGATCCATGTTGACGTTCCTAAAAGAGGAGAAGGATGGGATGGGTCTGGAGCACCACCAGCAGATGACATAGCTGGGGGGATGTGTTGGTTTTCCATGGCCTGATTTTTGGTAACAGGGGTCCACAGAGGTGGCTTCTGTGAGAAGCTGCCAGAAGCTTCCGCCATATCCAGCAGAGCCAATCCCTGATGACACTGAAGATGGAAATGCTGCTGGCCAAGGCTGGGCCAATTAGAGTTGTTGGTAACATCTCTGTGATAACAGACTTAAGGAGAAAATCAAAACAAATTGGGACACAGATTTTTCCTAGCCAGAGAAGAGGAGGAGGTGAGAACATGTGAGGGAAACAGCATGGAGCCACCAAGGGCAGTGGAGAAGGAGGGGCAGGAGGTGCTGCAGGTGCCAGAGCCAAGATTCCTCTGCAGGCTGTGCTGAGACCATGGTGGAGCAGCTGTGCCCCTGCAGGCCATAGGGATCCACAGGGGATGCAGAGATCCACCCACAGCCCATGGGGAGGTGCCCATGCTGGAGCAGGTGGATGGCTGGAGGAGGCTGTGATCCAGTGGGAGACCCAGTGGAGAGAGGGGGCCCTGCTCCCAGGCTGGAGCAGCCTGTCCCTGGAGGACTGCACCTGTGGAAGGGTGACCCAGAGCACAGCAGTTCTGAGAGGACTGCTGCCCATGGGAAGGATTGCTGTTACAGCAGTTTTGGCAGGACTGCTGCTGGTGAGATTTGGAACCACTGCTGGAGAAGTTCATGGAGAACTGTCTCCCATGGGAAGGGAGCCCCACAGCGTAGCAGGGGAAGGACTCCTCTCCCTGAGCAGCAGAAGAAAACCTTGGGTGAGGAAGTGACCAAAATCTTTCCTGGGCACTGTCGGTGGCAAGGAGGGAGGGGCTTGGGAGCAAAAAGGTGTTTTTAAGAACTTAGTTAACTTCTCATTATCCTCCTCTGATTCTGTGGGTAATAAACTCAATTTGTATGTCTACGTTGAGCCTGTTTTGCCCTTTCAGTGTTTTTTCAAGGTCCTTATATCAAGTCATGAAGCATTTCTTAAATTTTTTGTCACCTCTGCACAGCTGAATCATGGAATTGCGTGAGTGACTTTTGGCAGTACCTGGCATTTGGCCAGTGTCACAACAACAGTGGGATAAGCCTGTAGATGAAGAGGTTCAGTGGGACCTTGTCACTCCATTTCCTGTCTAACCTGGCCTAGTTAGGGGAAAATCATGCCTTAAGGTCTTAATCTTGGGTTTAGTCTGTTGAAAACCTATTGTTGACCTGGTGTGTGCAAGAGGGGGTTGACTGGAGCATGTGTGCTCCCTATGTCCTTCCTTACCTCTCTCTTCTCAATTCCTCCAGTGACTGCAGTGACATGCTCTTCTTCTGTAGCTTGATAGAAAACACATTGGACAAGGAGGCAGCTCCTTGCAGCCCTACACTTGCATGGTCAACTGAAATGTTGACATCTCCATCAGCTTGGTCAGCGCTGGTTTGTGTGAGAGTAAATTGGCTGGAAACTTCTAGGATGGGCTCTGAAATAAATCCATGTGTTATGTTAAGCAGGACTACACAGACTCAGCACTGTAAGTATATCACACACAGGAAAGCTGGAACTTGGTAGAGTTCAGCCACAAAAGGTTCAAAAACATTATCTATGGTATTTGATAAATTCATAGTGATAAATGTATGCTTTACCTGTCATTTTGGTATCTTTTCCAGGCAGCAGCACATCCTGCAGTGTGAACCGTGAATGCTGGTAGTAGGGATCTGGGTGGAATATGCGTTTGGGTTTTCTTTTTTTTATCAGCAGACAGAGAGGCCTGAAGTGCTCATTGTGTGCAATGCTCTCGACAGGGACCAATTCCTCTCCTGGATCCATTTCATTTACGATGAATTTGGTGAGTTTTTTAAACATTCTGCTGTGATTGAGGTTTTGAAGCGACACCAAGGAGATTTGTGCCTTGGGAAAGAGGGAACACAATTTAAGCCAAAATAGTTGAATCACAGAATCACAGAATGAACTAGGTTGGAAAAGACTTTTGAGATCATCTAGTCCAACCTACGACCAAACACTTCTTTATCATGGCACTGATTAACATGTCCAGTCTTTTTTTAAACACACTTAGGGATGATTACTCCTCCACCTCTCTGGGCAGAGGATCCCAGGGACCATTCAGTCTTTCAGTGAAAAATATTATTCTCATGTGTATGCTTAAGTTCCCCTGGCACAGCTTAAAGCAGAGCATTGTAACAAGGTCTTAAATTTAATTATTAAGAAGTTTTCAAAAGAATTACTGATATTACCTAGGGACACAATGTTCACAGCCTTGTTAGGGATTGTTTGGAGAGGAAGCAGCAGGGGCTGTTGTTTGGCCTGGTCTCCCTTTGCTAGTGAACTCCAGTGACTCTGCAGAGAGAACAGAGCAGGCAGACTCTGAGGATGCTGATTTTAGGGACAAATGTCAACCAAAAGAGAGAGAAATCAGCCCAGTCCAGCTCCTCGAGCAGACCCTGTTGGTCTGCAGGGGAGAGCTGGTGTTTGAGGGGCAGAAAGAAATCCCTGTTTCATTTCTGAGACACCTTGTTTTTATCAGAAAGTTTCAACTTCACTTTTTTTGCTGTTTTATGGAATGGAGTTGGAGAGGAGAAATTGAACAATCCAGAATGGGTTGGGTGCGAAGGCTCATCCTATTCCTCTCCTTAACATGGTCAGAGACACCTTCCACTATCACAGGTTGCTCCAAGCCCCGTCCAGCCTGGCTTTGGACACTGCCCGGGATGTGGGTCAGTCGGTGCCAGAGCCTGACCACCCTCACACGGAGGAATTTCTTCCCTGTGTCCCTGCATCTAACCCTAGTTGCTTTCAGTTACAACCATGGCAAAGGCAAAAAGCTTTGTGTGCACAATGTTAGTAGCGCTTCCGGGCTCTTTCCCTTGGGAGCCTCAAAGAAGAAAAGAGAAACTAAACAAGAGCACTTAAAGAACAAAGCTCCCGCCAATCCTCTGCCCTGCCCAAAGCTCTGGGATAATGCACTTCCGTGTTTGTGGGGCGGGAGCGCAGAGCAGACCGCGGGGCTGCCGAGCTGATGTGGCCTCTGGAGAGCAGCTGGACTGGGGAGAAGTCCTCTGGCTGTCTGCCGGAGGTGTGCAAGCGTTTGCTAAGTATAGGAAACATCAGTTGTACAGGAGACTTGCACTTCCTCAAACCCGGAGCAGAAAGTGAATGCATTTCTCTTACTTTGCTAACGGGGGGCGGAGTACCCTGAAGCAACTCCTGGGCAGGAGCAGCGTTCGACCCGATCCGTGCTGGAGGATCCCAGCAGCTTGTCAGGAGTTGTTCCCAGTTGTGAGATCACTTCAGCACTTTTACACCCCCAGCCCGTGTTCCCCCTCGACAAATCAGCTGCTGCCTGCGTAAAACTTCCTTTTTAAGTCATCAAACTGCGTCTCTTAAAGGGGCTGTGGGTAAATGAAACTTTGACAGATGCAGGAGATGTAAGTCCATTGCTGAAAAGTCCCAGACCAGACTGGATAGGAAGCTGTCCCTGCCCCTGGCAGCAGGTGGGACTGGATTGGCTTGAAGATGCCTTCCAGCCAAACCATCCCATCATTCCATGATTCAACTTTATAGAGGCATGTAACACTGCTGTTCTTTGACAGATGGAGAAATGGACTGGAGATACTGACACAAAATTCCTCCCTGTGAAGTAGGTTGAGAGCCTGGCACAGCTTTTCCAGAGAAGCTGTGGCTGCCCCATCCCTGGGAGTGTCCAAAGGCAGGTTGGATGTGGCTTGCAGCAACCTGGGATAGTCGAAGGTGTCCCTGCCCATGGCAGGGGATGGGAATGTCCCTGGAACCTTCAGGTGCCTTCCAACCTGGGCCATTCCATGTTTCCTGGATACCTTGCCATGCTTGTACGACAGCAAAAGCCATTCAGGTGAAAATTCCAGGAGGGAAATGCATGTTTTTATCTGAATACTTCACTTTTATTAGTTTCTCTTGGAATCCAGTACAGAGGAGTTATCAAAATATTCATGCTTTATTTGAGGAAGTTCTCTGCCTGAGATGGCTATATCCATAGCAATGGCCCTTATTTCATTGACAACCTCATTCCTGAGGTTGTCAAATGTGCCATGGGACTTGATGCATTAAATTAAGAAATTGCATTTGAGAACACTCAGTTGCATAGCAAGAAGCTGGTCTTTATCTATAAAATGATAATGAGAGTGTTTATTGTGTTTCTCTGAAATGCTGCCTGTGTTTCTTGAGAATCTGGTGGAGATGGCAGCAGTGAGGTGTCAGTGAAATCTTTGGAATACCACCATTTCCTACAACCAGCAGTTAATGGAAGTTATTGCTGAACCAGAGGGGGACCAGGGTGAATCACTGCTGATGTTTTCCTTTGGCTTTTGTTTCCTTTTCATTTCCTCCCCTTTCCGCTGCATTTAATTTTTTCATTTGTATGTCCCTTTCCCTTGCATCTCCCCCTTTCCCCTCTGCATTCCCTTTCTCTTTCCATTTCATTTGTCCTTCCCTTTCTCATTTCCTGATTGCAGAAGCATCAGCAACATTTTGAGGGAAGCAGGATTACATGAGGCACCTGTGCCAGGCCTGTGATTATTTGAGTTTGTGGATTTTCCTTGATGTCCCTCAGTATTCTTGGGGAGACAGACACACAAATCCACTGATATTCAGCCTTTAGCATCCATAATAGATTTTCCAGCCTTAAATATGCTTTTGCCAGCCAAAGCAGCCTTGAGCATCAAAAAGGATGATATTGAGAGAGAAAACTCTCTTATCAGAAAGAATTCACCAATATCTTGTGTGGAGCTTCCCTGGGCAGGGCCAGGTACCTCCTACGGGGAGCCACTCAGGAGGTTGAGGGTGTACAGGGCCACAAACAGGGCTGCCACAGCCTCAAAGGCTATATTCCTACGGAGAGCTAATCCATCTCCCTGGAGCTTCACTCCACTCAGATCCACCAGGGCAATGGTTAACCTCTGATCCTCCATGTGTGGGAAGGAGAGCAGCTCAGCATTAACGTGGAAAAGCCATATCCCATACTTCAGGTCATGTGTCAGTAGGTTTTCAACCTTTAAACAAGTAAAAAATCAAAATCAAGATTTTAACAAGTAGAGAAGTTGTGACATCACTATGGAAATGTTACTAGAATTAAAATAGTCTGCACCCCCTTGCAAGGAGCCAAGTATGATGTGTGTTCTCACCAGCTTCAGCTGTTGGGACACAATCTTCCTTTCCAAGGATTCCAGCAGCAGCAGCAGCTGATCCTCCAGTAACTCTGCAGAAATAAACTGGGTTTGGATCCAGAACCTCCCACCAAGGTTAGTGGTGGGATGGGAATTGAGAGCAGGATGGGAAAGAGTGAAGAGGATGGGAAGGGTGATCATTCCTTGTAGGAAATGCTCCTTTGGTTAAAGGTGTTTTAGATGTTCTAATAGAAATGATTTGTGCAGGCTGAGTGTGAGAGTGATGTGGCTGTTACTCACAGAATGATGGAATAGTGGGCTGGAAGGTGTGGAGAGTCTTGCTACAGAGTGGCTGCATAGAAAAGGCCACGATGCTATGCAGCTGGTTGGAATTTAGACATCATGGTCGGAATGTAACAACAGAATGTACATCCTGCTTGTGTGATAAGTTGTAGCTGCAAGATAAGGGAACTGAAGGACATGATAAGGAACTTGTGGTTGTTGCTAAGAGACATGTATGTAGTACTTAGGTAAGGATGTAGGCACCAATAAGAATGTTCACTTTGTGCATATGTATGAGCTAATTACTGTCTGTATAAGTATGATAACTTTGGAGCAATAAATCGAGACCTGCTGACCATGATAGCATGAGGCTGGCTCCCACGACTCCGACAGGAAGGGATCTCCAAGGATAATTGCTGTCCACCTCCCATCCCTGCACAGGACAATCTCAGCAATGTGAGCATGTGCTGAGAGCACTGTCCAAACCCTGCTGCAGCTCTGTGAGCCTTGGGGCTGTGACCATTCCCTGGGGAGTGTGTTCAGTGCCTGAGCACCCTCTGGGATAAGAACCTGTCCCTGACATCAAGCTAACTGTCCCAGCCACAGCTCCAGCCATTTGCTTGGGTCGTGTCACTGGTCACCAGAGCAGAGATCTGGGCTGCCCCTTGGGAGGAAGCTGTGACCACCCTTGGAGGGAGCAGGAGGCCCTGGATGGGTGCAGAGGGGGTTTCTCTCCTCTCCCCTCCATGGGACTCAGATGTAGATTCCACCTGAGGACAAGGAGCAGTATGAGAAGGCAGCAGGAGGGAATGGCAGGACTGGGAGTCATCCCTGCTTCGACTTCCCTCTTTCAGACCCAAAGGCTCACCATGCAAAGCGTCAAGGACGTAGGTGATTCCCTCTGCCAGCTGAAGGAGACGATCTCTTGGAGAATGCTGTAAGGTGCTGAACAGGGCCTGTAAGTCTGGACCCTCAGTTTTCAGCTCACAACCATCATTTTGCTCAGGAACCTCTTCCATCTGCAAGGAACAAGGAAAAGAAATGTCAGGATCTGTGGGCAGAGACTGCTGCTTGTCCATATCAGAGAGATGTGCTGAGTGAGGGAATTTTGGATGGAGATTTGTGGCACAGGTCAGGTGACCTGTGGGGCAAGAGGTGTTGTCCTGGATGTGTCTGTATTTCTAAATCATGGCAGTAAGAAAAGCAGCCCTTACTTTCTGGCTGAGCTCTTGAAGGAGGTTCTTGTCTCTCATCACAGCTTTGATGGTGTTTAAGATGGTGAGCATCAGGTCAGGAGTCAACTCTGAGAAAATTCGGCAGGAGTATTTAATTTCTGTCACTGTCTCTGCTTCTCCTAATTTTCTCTCTGAGAGACCTGCAAAGCAGAAAGAGTCCAAATGTGTCACTTGAGTTCTAGGAGTTCACAGGCAGCTCTAAACACAGAATTTGCAACAGCTGTATAAGTGTTTTTGAAGTTATAAATGTATTTGGGCAGTTGTGATGTCTCAGGGAAGAGGCAAATGCAAATAATTTCTTTGGATTTGTTTTATGCTGGGAGATTTCATCTTACCCAAAGCAGGTAAAAGTTGTGCAAGTTGAAGCTCTGAAGTACATTACTTTGCTCACCTTGTCTAACTGGCTTTATCCTGTCTTCTATTGGGAAATAACACAGATCTGAAAGAGGATAAAAAGGACGTTTATTGTATTCTATACCTGCCTTCCCGCTCTTCTCACTTTGATTCTTCAGAGTAGAAACGAAACAATCCCACAGTGTTCTCTCTGTGCCATTTATCAGCAGGAGCTTTACAGCTCCTGAAAAGTAAATCTGACACTTCCTTCTTTCCTTTATTTACTGACCCCTCCCAAAACAGCACCTTTCTTGTGTTACTCTTTGACCTTGCTTGGGCTGTGTGGCCTCTCCCAGGTGATTTCTGTTCCTCACACTGCCTCCCTCTCTTTGCAGACAAGTTTAGGATGTATCTGGGGCCAGGTGATTCTTCATAAAATGTTCTTCCACTTCTGCACATTTTGTGGAATGGAAGAATTGGTCATTTCTGGAAGCTGCTTACCCCATGCTCCATCTTTAATGTGTATCTGGATGATCCTGAAGGCCAGGGTGCAGCCCTTGGGTATGACTATGCTTTGGATGTTCTCTCTGGTAGCCTGGCCAAGAAAAACAGCCAGTTAGAATAGCCGGGTTCAGGTGGAAGGAAGGGGAAGGACAGGAAAGGGAAGCAAAACCTGTGCAGAGAGTGTGGTGTAAAGTTTGGTCTTGAAGCCCCCGCCTGCATTGGTGGATTCCTTGTACTCAGCCTCTTCTGATGCTTTGAGAGTTTCAGTGACTACAAACAGCTCAATGCCTGTTCTCTGTAGTTGTTGGATGAAGGAATGGTCCAGGTTGATTTTCCTAAATAAGAAGGATAGGATGGGTCTGGAGCACCAAGAGTACCTCATGCAGCTGGGGGGATGTGTTGGTTTTCCATGGCCTGGAGTCTGGTAACAGGGGTCCACAGAGGTGGCTTCTGTGAGAAGCTGCCAGAAGCTTCCACCACGTCCAGCAGAGCCAATCCCTAATGACACTGAAGATGGAAATGCTGCTGGCCAAGGCTGGGCCAATTAGAGATGTTGGTAACATCCCTGTGATAACAGACTTAAGGAGAAAATCAAAACAAATTGGGACACAGATTTTTCCTAGCCAGAGAAGAGGAGGAGGTGAGAACATGTGAGGGAAACAGCATGGAGCCACCAAGGGCAGTGGAGAAGGAGGGGCAGGAGGTGCTGCAGGTGCCAGAGCCAAGATTCCTCTGCAGGCTGTGCTGAGACCATGGTGGAGCAGCTGTGCCCCTGCAGGCCATGGGGATCCACAGGGGATGCAGAGATCCACCCACAGCCCATGGGGAGGTGCCCATGCTGGAGCAGGTGGATGGCTGGAGGAGGCTGTGATCCAGTGGGAGACCCAGTGGAGAAAGGGGCCCCTGCTCCCAGGCTGGAGCAGCCTGTCCCTGGAGGACTGCACCAGTGGAAGAGTGACCCAGAGCACAGCAGTTCTGAGAGGACTGTTGCCCATGGGAAGGATTGCTGTTACAGCAGTTTTGGCAGGACTGCTGCTGGTGAGATTTGGAACCACGCTGGAGAAGTTCATGGAGAACTGTCTCCCATGGGAAGGGAGCCCCACAGTGTAGCAGGGGAAGGACTCCTCTCCCTGAGCAGCAGAAGAAAACCTTGGGTGAGGAAGTGACCAAAATCTTTCCTGGGCACTGTTGGTGGCAAGGAGGGAGGGGCTGGGAGAGGTGTTTTTAAGGGCCTGTTTAATTTCTCATTATCGTCCTCTGATTTTGTGGGTAATAAACTCATTTTGTATCTCTATGCTGAGCCTGTTTTACACTTTGAGTGTTTTCTCAAGGTCCTTATCTCAACTCATGAATCATTTCTTGAATTTTTTGTCTCTCTGCCCAGCTGTAGCAGGGGATAGAGAGTGAGGGACTTTTGTCAGTGCCTGGCATTTGGCCAGTGTCAAACTACAACATAGGAATAAGCCAATAGCAGAGAATGGTCAGGGAGGCCTTGTCACTCCATTCCCTTTCTAACTTGGCCTAGTTAGAGGAAAATCATGCTCTAAGGTCTTAACCTTGGTTTTAGGCTGTTGAAAACATATTGTTGACCTAGTGTGTGCAGGAGATGGATGAATGGAGTGTGTGTGCTCCCTTTGTCATTCCTTACCTTTCTTCTCTCAGTTTCTCCAGTGATTGCAGTGATATGCTCTTCTCCTGTACTGTGATAGAAAACTCTTTGGACACGGAGGCAGCTCCTTTCAGCTCTACACTTGCAGGATCAAGTGGAATGCTGAGACCTCCATCAGCTTGGTCAGCGCTGGTTACTGTGAGAGTAAATTGTCTGGAATCTTGATAGATGGGCTCTGAAATAATTCCATGTGTTATGTTAAGCAGGACTACACAGACTCACCACTGTAAGTATATCACACACAGGAGAGCTGGAATTTGGTAGAGTTCAGCCACAAAAGGTTCAAAAACATTATCTATGATATTTGATAAATTCATAGTGTTAAATTTGGGCTTTACCCATTTGTTTACCATCTTTTCCAGGCAGCAGCACATCCTGCAGTGTGAACCGTGAATGCTGGTAGTAGGGAGCTGGGTGGAATATGCGTTTTGGTTTTCTTTTTTTTGTCAGTAGACCGAGGGGCCTGAAGTGCTCATTGCCTGCGATGCTCTCGACAGGGATTAATTCTTTGCGTGGATCCATTTGATTTACAATGAATTTGGTTGCTTTTTTAAACATTCTGCTGTGATTGAGGTTTTGAAGTGAAGTCAAGGAGATTTGTGCCTTTGGAAAGAGGGAACATGAATTAAGCCAAAATACTTGAAATATTAGCACAGAATCACAGAATGAACTAGGTTGGAATAGACCTATGATTAACCTTTCCTAATCAACTAAATCATGGCGCTGAGTGCCAGTTCAGTCTTTTTATGAACACATCCAGAGATGATTATTGTGCCACCTCTCTGGGCAGACAGTTCCAGTGACCATTCAGTCTTTCAGTGTAAAATATCTTTCCTGAGGTCTAAGCTACATTTCCGCTCGTGCAGCTTAAGCAAGACATTGTAACAACATTATAATACAGTTATTAAGAGGTTTTCAAAAAAATGACTGATATTACCCAGGGGCACAATTTTCACAGGGTTTTTACAGGGAGTGTTTGGAGAGGAAGCAGAAGGAGCTGTTGGTTGTTTGGCCTGGTCTGCCTTTGCAGGTGATTTTACACCAGTGACTCTGCAGAGAGAACAGAGCAGGCAGACTCTGAGGATGCTGATTTTATGGACAAATATCCACCAAAAGAGACAGAAATCAGCCCAGTCCAGCTCCTTGAGCAGACCCTGTTGGTCTGCAGGGGAGAGCTGGTGTTTGAGGGGCAGAAAGAAATCCCTATTTCATTTCTGAGACACCTTGTTTTTATCAGAAAGTTTCAGTTTCACTTTTCTGGTGTTTTACAGAATAAACCTGGAGAGGAGAAACTGAGCAATCCAGAATGGTTTGGTAGGGAAGGCTCATCCTATTCCTCTCCTTAACATGGTCAGAGACACCTTCCACTATCACAGGTTGCTCCAAGCCCCAACCAGCCTGGCTTTGGACACTGCCCAGGATGTGGGTCAGTCGGTGCCAGTGCCTGACCACCCTCACACAGAGGAATTTCTTCCCTGTGTCCCTGTATCTAACCCTAATTTATTTCAGTTTGAACATTGCCAAAGACAAAAAGCTTTGTGTGCACAATGTTAGTAGTGCTTCCGGGCTCTTTCCCTTGGGAGTCTCCAAGAAGAAAACAGAAACTAAACAAGAGCACTTAAGAAAGCTCCCGCCAATCCTCTGCCCTGCCCAAAGCTCTGGGATAATGCACTTACCTGTTTGTGGGATGGTGGGTGTGCAGAGCAGACCGTGGGGCTGCTGAGGTGATGTGGCCTCTGGAGAGCAGCTGGACTGGGGAGAAGTCCTCTGGCTGTCTGCCGGAGGTGTGCAAGCGTTTGCTAAGTACGGAAGCCGTGAACCTTGCACCTCCACAAACAGAAAGCAAAGAGTAAATTGATTTCTCTTACCTACTTAGCCTACTTGCTAACAGTAGGCTCTCTGAAGCAACACCTGGGCAGGAGCAGCATTAGATCTGATCTGTGGCTGTTCACACCAGATTTATTGTTGCCCAGAGTTATTCCCAGCTGGAGCAATTTTATCCTGCTCCCCAGTGTTCTATTTCCTCAAAATGGCCGTGACTCTTGTGAAACTATTCCTTGGGCAGAGTCTATTAATGGGGCTGTGGATAACTTAAACTTCTTCAGATGCAGGAGATGTAAACTCATCCCTGGAAGTGTGCAACATCAGATTGGACAAGAAGGTGTCCCTACCCCTGGCAGCAGACGGGACTGGGATTGTCTTTAAATGTTGTCAGGCCAAACCATTCCATCATTCCATGATTCAGGTTTATAGAGGCACGTAACACTGCTGTTCTTTGACAGATGGAGAAATGGACTCAGGAGGGGATACTGACACAAAATTCTTCCCTGTGAATTAGGGTGAGAGCCTGGCACAGCTTTTCCTAGGAAGCTGTGGCTGCCCCATCCCTGGGAGTGTCCAAACCCAGGTTGGATGTGGCTTGCAGCAACCTGGGATAGTCGAAGGTGTCCCTGTCCATGGCAGGGGATGGGAATGTCCCTGGAACCTTCAGGTGCCTTCCAACCTGGGCCATTCCATGTTTGCTGGATACACTGCCATGCTTGTATGACAGCAAAAGCCATTCAGGTGAAAATTCCAGGAGGGAAATGCACATTTTTATCTGATCACTTCACTTTTATTAGTTTCTCTTGGAATACAGTACAGAGGAATTATCAAAATATTCATGCTTTATTTGAGGAAGTTCTCTGCCTGAGATGGCTATATCCATAGCAAGGGCCCTTATTTCTGGTACAGCCTCAGTCCTGAGGTTGTCAGATGTGCCATAGGACCAAAAAGACAGAAAATTAAGAAATTGCATTTGAGAACACCTCATTGCTTAGCAAGAAGCTGCTTTTTATTTATAAAATGATAATGGGAGTGTTTATAGTGTTTCTCTGAAGTGCTGCCTGTGTTTCTTGAGCATCTTGTGGAGATGGGACCAGGGAAGTGTCAGTGAAACTTTTGAGATCCTCCCCATTGCCTACAACCAGCAGTTAATGGAAGCTATTGCTGAACCAGAGGGGGACCAGGGTGAATCACTGCTGATGTTTTCCTTTGGCTTTTGTTTCCTTTTCATTTGCTCCCTTTTCCTCTACATTTCATTTTTGCCTTTGTGTTCTCTTTCCCTTTTCCCTTGCATCTCCCCTTTCCATCTGCATTCCCTTCCGCTTTCCATTTCATTTCCCCTTCCTTTTTTCCATTTCCTGATTTCAGAAGCAGCAGCAGCATTTTGAGGGAAGCAGGATTACATGAGGCACCTGTGCCAGGCCTGTGATTATTTGAGCTTGTGAATTTTTCCTGAATGTCCCTCAGCATTCTTGGGGAGACAGACACAAATTCACTTTGATATTCAGCCTTTAGCATCCATAATAGATTTTCCAGGCTTAAATATGATTTTGCCAGCCAAAGCAGCCTTGAGCATTAACAAGGATGATATTGGGAGAGAAAACTCTCTTATCAGAAAGAATTCCCCAGTATCTTGTGTGGCGCTTCCCTGGGCAGGGCCAGGTACCTCCTACGGGGAGCCACTCAGGAGGTTGAGGGTGTACAGGGCCACAAACAGGGCTGCCATGGCCTCAAAGGGTTGATCCCTAGGGATAGCTGATCCATCTTCCTGGAGCTGCACTCCACTCAGATCCACCAGGGCAATGGTTAACATCTGTTCCTCCTCATGTGGGAAGGAGAGCAGCTCAGCATCCACATGGAATCTCTTCTTTCCCTTATACAGGCCATGTTCTAAGATGTTTGAAACCTTCACAGCAACAAGAAAAAAAGCAAAATCAGAATTTCAGTCAGTTGTCACCTTATCACATCACTATGGAAATATTGTTATAATTAACACAGCCCCAGCTTCCCCTTGCAAGGAGCCAAGTGTGATGTGTGTTCTCACCAGCTTCAGCTGTTGGGACACAATCTTCCTTTCCAAGGATTCCAGCAGCAGCAGCAGCTGATCCTCCAGTAACTCTGCAGAAATAAACTGCGTTTGGATCCAGAACCTCCCACCAAGGTTAGTGGTGGGATGGGAATCGAGAACAGGATGGGAAAGAGTGAAGAGGATGGGAAGGGTGATAATTCCTTGTAGGAAATGCTCCTTTGGCCAAAGGTGTTTTGGATGTTTTAATGGAAATGATTTGTGCAGGCTGAGTGTGAGAGTGATGTGGCTGTCACTCACAGAATGATGGGATAGTGGGCTGGAAGGGATCTCCAAGGATAATTGCTGTCCACCTCCCATCCCTGCACAGGACAATCTCAGCAATGTGAGCATGTGCTGAGAGCACTGTCCAAACCCTGCTGCAGCTCTGTGAGCCTTGGGGCTGTGACCATTCCCTGGGGAGTGTGTTCAGTGCCTGAGCACCCTCTGGGATAAGAACCTGTCCCTGACATCAAGCTAACTGTCCCAGCCACAGCTCCAGCCATTTGCTTGGGTCGTGTCACTGGTCACCAGAGCAGAGATCTGGGCTGCCCCTTGGGAGGAAGCTGTGACCACCCTTGGAGGGAGCAAGAGGCCCTGGATGGGTGCAGAGGGGGTTTCTCTCCTCTCCCCTCCAAGGGACTCAGATGTAGATTCCACTTGAGGATGAGGACGAGGAGTATGAGAAGGCAGCAGGAGGGAATGGCAGGACTGGGAGTCATCCCTGCCTCGACTTCCCTCTTTCAGACCCAAAGGCTCACCATGCAAAGCGTCAAGGACGTAGGTGATTCCCTCTGCCAGCTGAAGGAGACGATCTCTTGGAGAATGCTGTAAGGTGCTGAACAGGGCCTGTAAGTCTGGACTCTCAGTTTTCAGCTCACAACCATCATTTTGCTCAGCAACCTCTTCCATCTGCAAGGAACAAGGACAAGAAATGTCAGGATCTGAGGGCAGAGGCTGCTGCTTGTCCAGAGCAGAGATGTGCTGAGTGAAGGAATTTTGGATGGAGATTTGTGGCACAGGTCAGGTGACCTGTGGGGCAAGAGGTGTGGTCCTGGATGTGTCTGTATTTCTAAATCATGGCAGTAAGAAAAGCTTCACTTACTTTCTGGCTGAGCTCTTGAAGGAGGTTCTTGTCTCTCATCACAGCTTTGATGGTGTTTAAGATGATGAGCAGCAGGTCAGGAGACAACTCTGAGAAAATTCGGCAGGAGTATTTAACTTCTTTCTCCACTATTTGTTTTCCTGATAGAACTGCAAAGCAGAAGGAGTGCAAATGTGTCACTTGCCTTCTAGGAGTCTATAGACATTTCTGAAGCTGGAGTATGAAACACTGATATGAATGTTTTTGAAGTGATTAAGAATTTGGGCAGTTGTGATACCTCAGGGAAGTGGCAAATGCAAATCACTTCCGTTGATTTGGTTTATGCTGGGTGATTCCATCTTACCCAAAGCAGGTAATATTGTGCACATGTAAACTCTGAAATACATTACATATCCTCACCTTGTAAATATCCGATTACCTTTTCTTCCTCTGGGGTATGACCCAGATCTGAAAGAGAAAAAAAAGGATGTTTACTGTGTTCTGTACTAGTTTTCCCACTGCTGGTCACCCACCCTGTTTTCATCTTGATTCTTTTCTTCTGATTGGAATAGAAACCCTAACTCTGCTCTCTGTGCCATTTATCAGCAGTAGCTTTGCAGCTTCTGAAAAGTAAATCTGACAGTTCCTTCTTTCCTTTTCTTACTGACCCTTCCCCAAACAGGATTATACTTGTGTTCGTCTTGAATCTTGCATGGGCTGTGTGGCCTTCCCCAGGTGATTTCTGTCCCTCACACTGCCTCCCTCTCCATGCAGACAAGTTTAGGGTTTATCCTGGGCCAGGTGATTTTTCATAAAATGTTTCCTCTTCTGAACTCTTCCTGGAATGGAGGAATTGTTCATTTCTCCAATTACTTACCCCATGCTCCATCTCTAATGTGTATCTGGATGATCCTGAAGGCCAGAGTGCAGCCCTTGGGTATGATTATGCTTTGTTTGTTCTCTCTGGTAGCCTGGTCAAGGAAAACAACCTCTTAGCACACCTGGGTGCAGGTGTTGGGGAAGGAAGGGGACAGAAGCCAAACCTTTGCAAATAATGCAGCATAAAATTCGGCAATGCAGCCCCCATCTGCCTTGGTGGATTCCTTGTACACAGCCTCTTCTGAGGCTACGAGGATTTCGGTGACCACATATAGCTTAATGCGAGTTCTCACTATTTGTTTGATGAAGGAATGATCCATGTTGATTTCCCTAAAAGAGAAAAATTATAGGAAGGGTTTGGAACACCAGCAGCAGATGACACAGCTGGGGAGGATGTGTAGATTTTTCCATGGCCTGCTTTTTGGAAAAAAGGGTTCACAGAAATGGCTTCTTTGAGAAGCTGCCAGAAGCTTCCACCATGTCCAGCAGAGCCAATCCCTGATGACATTGAAGATGGAAATGCTGCTGGCCAAGGCTGGGTCAATTAGAGATGTTGGTAACATCTCTGTGATAACAGACTTAAGAAGAATATCAAAACAAATTGGAACACAGATTTTTCCTAGCCAGAGAAGAGGAGGAGGAGGTGAGAACATGTGAGGGAAACAGCATGGAGCCACCAAGGGCAGTGGAGAAGGAGGGGCAGGAGGTGCTGCAGGTGCCAGAGCCAAGATTCCTCTGCAGGCTGTGCTGAGACCATGGTGGAGCAGCTGTGCCCCTGCAGGCCATGGGAATCCACAGGGGATGCAGAGATCCACCCACAGCCCATGGGGAGGTGCCCATGCTGGAGCAGGTGGATGGCTGGAGGAGACTGTGATCCAGTGGGAGACCCAGTGGAGAGAGGGGGCCCTGCTCCCAGGCTGGAGCAGCCTGTCCCTGGAGGACTGCACCTGTGGAAGAGTGACCCAGAGCACAGCAGTTCTGAGAGGACTGCTGCCCATGGGAAGGATTGCTGTTACAGCAGTTTTGGCAGGACTGCTGCTGGTGAGATTTGGAACCACGCTGGAGAAGTTCATGGAGAACTGTCTCCCATGGGAAGGGAGCCCCACAGCGTAGCAGGGGAAGGACTCCTCTCCCTGAGCCGCAGAAGAAAACCTTGGGTGAGGAACTGACCAAAACCCCTATGCATTTCCCTGGCAGTGTTGGTGGCAAGGAGGGAGGGGCTAAGAGAGGTGTTTTTAAGGGCCTGTTTAATTTCTCATTATCTTCCTCTGATTTTGTGGGTAATAAACTCATTTTGTAACTCTAGGTTGAATATGTTTTGCCCTTTGAGTGTTTTCTCAAGGTCCTTATCTCAACTCATGAAGCATTTGTTGAATTTTTTGTCTCTCTGCCCAGCTGTAGCAGGGGATAGAGAGTGAGGGACTTTTGTCAGTGCCTGGCATTTGGCCAGTGTCAAACCACAACATAGGAATAAGCCAATAGCAGAGAATGGTCAGGGAGGCCTTGTCACTCCATTCCCTTTCTAAGCTGGCCTAGTTAGAGGAAAATCATGCTCTAAGGTCTTAACCTTGGTTTTAGGCTGTTGAAAACATATTGTTGACCTAGTGTGTGCAGGAGATGGATGAATGGAGTGTGTGTGCTCCCTTTGTCATTCCTTACCTTTCTCCTCTCAGTTTCTCCAGTGATTGCAGTGATATGCTCTTCTCCTGTACTGTGATAGAAAGCTCTTTGGACACGGAGGCAGCCCCTTTCAGCTCTACACTTGCAGGATCAAGTGGAACGCTGAAACCTCCATCAGCTTGGTCAGCGCTGGTTATTGTGAGAGTAAATTGTCTGGAATCTTGATAGATGGGCTCTGAAATAATTCCATGTGTTATGTTAAGCAGGACTACATAGACTCACCACTGTAAGTATATCACACACAGGAAAGCTGGAATTTGGTAGAGTTCAGCCACAAAAGGTTCAAAAACATTATCTGTGGTATATGATAAATTCATGTAGATAAATTTGGGCATTACCTATTTGTTTGCCGTCTTTTCCAGGCATCAGCACATCCTGCAGTGTGAACCTTGAATGCTGGTAGTAGGGAGCTCGGTGGAATATGTATTTTGGTTTTCTTTTTTTTGTCAGTAGACCGAGGGGCCTGAAGTGCTCGTTGCCTGCGATGCTCTCGACAGGGATTAATTCTTTGCCTGGATCCATTTGATTTATGATGGATTTGGTTGCTTTTTTAAACATTCTGCTGTGATTGAGGTTTTGAAGTGAAGTCAAGGAGATTTGTGCCTTGGGAAAGAGGGAACACGAATTAAGCCAAAATACTTGAAATATTAGCACAGAATCACAGAATGAACTAGGTTGGAATAGACCTTGGATATCATCTAGTCCAAGCTATGACCAAACACTTTCCTCATCATGGCGCTGAGTGCCATTCCAGTCTTTTCTTAAACATGTCCAGGGATGATTGCTGTGCCACATCTCTGGGCAGACAATTCCAGTGACCATTCAGTCTTTCAGTGTAAAATACTTTCCTGAGGTCTAAGCTACATTTCCGCTCGTGCAGCTTAAGCAAGACATTGTAATAACATTATAATTTAATTATTAAGAAATTTTCAAAAAAATTACTGATATTACCCAGGGGCACAAGTTTCACAGGGTTTTTACAGGGAGTGTTTGGAGAGGAAGCAGAAGGAGCTGTTGGTTGTTTGGCCTTGTATGCCTTTGCAGGTGATTTTGCACCAGTGATTGTGCAGAGAGAACAGAGCAGGCAGACTCTGAGGATGCTGATTTTATGGACAAATATCCACCAAAAGAGACAGAAATCAGCCCAGCCTAGCTCCTTGAGCAGACCCTGTTGGTCTGCAGGGGAGAGCTGGTGTTTGAGGGGCAGAAAGAAATCCCTATTTCATTTCAGAGACATCTTGTTTTTATCAGAAAGTTTCAGTTTCACTTTTCTGGTGTTTTACGGAATGGAGCTGGAGAGGGAAAATACAGCAATCCAGAATGGTTTTGACTTATTAAAAATATGGATATTGATCTAATACCGATATCCAACTGTGACGAACAAAGACTCTCTAACAGTTTGAAGTTAGAAAGCGTGTGTTTCTTACAACGCCGGGCAGCGTGCGGGATAGCTTCCAAATACACACACGCAATTTACAAATGCTCACAGGGTCTTTTTATGTATAGGAATGTTGAATACCCAAAACACAAATGCATATTCATAACTCTGGTCCATCCCATTACCCCCTTCGTATGGTAATTAGCCAAAAAGCAATTAAGCATGCCTAGTTTTTACTTTGAAATGGGTCAGTGGTCCTTCTTATGGGGTGGCATCTCAAAATGATGAAGTAAGATGGGTCCTCCTGGCTTTAAATTTTTAATCTTTTAGTGTTGGTGACACCTGAATCCTGTTTTCTCAAGACTATCTGATTTATGATCACATTGTATTCTTGGAGTCTACTGATTAGGCTGACAGGCCTCCCGATTAATCAGTTCCTTACATCCGGCTTCTGTTAACAAAGGGAAGTTTACCTCAGCAATATCTAGTTTAACTAAAGTCCTTAATTCTTCAAAATTAATGTCTCAGTTTGGGTGCGAAGGCTCATCCTATTCCTCTCTTGAACATGGTCAGGGACACCTTCCACTATCACAGGTTGCTCCAAGCCCCGTCCAGCCTGGCTTTGGACACTGCCCGGGATGTGGGTCAGTCGGTGCCAGAGCCTGACCACCCTCACACAGAGGAGTTTCTTCCCTGTGTCCCTGCATCTAACCCTAGTTGCTTTCAGTTACAACCATGCCAAAGGCAAAAAGCTTTGTGTGCGCAATGTTAGTAGCGCTTCCGGGCTCTTTCCCTTGGGAGCCTCAAAGAAGAAAAGAGAAACTAAACAAGAGCACTTAAAGAACAAAGCTCCCGCCAATCCTCTGTCCTGCCCAAAGCTCTGGGATAATGCACTTACCTGTTTGTGGGATGGTGGGTGTGCAGAGCAGACCGTGGGGCTGCTGAGGTGATGTGGCCTCTGGAGAGCAGCTGGACGGGGGAGAAGTCCTCTGGCTGTCTGCCGGAGGTGAGCAAGCGTTTGCTAAGTATAGGAAACATCAGTTGTACAGGAAACTTGCACTTCCTCAAACCCGGAGCAGAAAGTGAATGGATTTCTCTTACCTTGCTAACGAAGAGGGAGGTCCCTGAAGCAACTCCTGGGCAGGAGCCGCCTTCGACCCGATCCGTGCTGGAGGATCCCAGCAGCTTGTCAGGAGTTGTTCCCAGTTGTGAGATCCCTTCAGCACTTTTACACCCCTAGCCCGTGTTCCCCCTCAACAAATCAGCTGCTGCCTGCGTAAAACTTCCTTTTTAAGTCATCACACTGCGTCTCTGAAAGGCGCTGTGGGTAAATGAAACTTCTACAGGTGCAGGAGATATAAGTCCATTGCTGGAAGTGTCCCAGACCAGATTGGAGAGGAAGATGTCCCTGCCCCTGGCAGCAGGTGGGACTGGATTGGCTTGAAGGTGCCTTCCAGCCAAACCATCCCATCATTCCATGATTCAACTTTATAGAGGCATGTAACACTGCTGTTCTTTGACAGATGGAGAAATGGACTCAAGAGGAGATACTGACACAAAATTCCTCTCTGTGAAGTCGGTTGAGAGCCTGGCACAGGTTTTCCTGGGAAGCTGTGGCTGCCCCATCCCTGGGAGTGTCCAAAGGCAGGTTGGATGTGGCTTGCAGCAACCTGGGATAGTGGAAGGTGTCCCCTGCCCATGGCAGGGGGTTGGAATGTCTCTGGAGCTTTAAGGTCCCTTCCAACCTGTGCCATTCCGTGTTTCCTGGATACATTGCCATGCTTGTACGACAGCAAAGGCCATCCAGGTGAGGATTCCAGGACTCAACTGCTGGAATCAAGTTTTTACCTGAATACTTTGTTTTCATTAGTTTCTCTTGCAGTACAGTACAAAGGAGTTGTCAAAATGTTCATACTTTATTTTACAAAATTCTGTACATGAAACTCTTGCATCTATAGCAAGAGTCCTTAATTCTGCTACAGCCTCAGTCCTGAGGTTTTCAGATGTGCCATGGGACCAAAAAGACAGAAAATTAAGAAATTGCATTTGAGAACACTCAATTGCTTAGCAAGAAGCTGCTATTTATTTATAAAATGATAATGAGAGTGTTTATAGTGTTTCTTTGAAGTGCCTGTGTTTCTTGAGGATCTCAGAGAGATGGGACCAGGGAGGTGTCAGTGAAACCTTTGGGATCCTCCCCATTGCCTACAACCAGCAGTTAATGGAAGTTATTGCTGAACCAGAGGGGGACCAGGGTGAATCACTGCTGATTTTTTTCTCTGGCTTTTGTGCCCTTTACATTTCCTCCCTTTTCCTCTGCATTTCATTTTTGCCTTTGTATGTACCTTCCCTTTTCCCTTGCATCTCCCCTTTCCCTCTGTATTCCCTTCCCCTTTCTATTCCCTTTGGCCTTCCCTCTCCCTGTTACTGATTACAGAAGCAGCAGCAGCATTTTCAGAGAAGCAGGATTACATGAGGCACCTGTGACATGCCTGTGATTAACTGGGCTTGGATTTTCCTGATGTCCCTCAGTATTCTTGGGAAGACAAACAATTCAATTTGATATTCAGCCTTTAATATCCATAATTGATTTTCCAGCCTTAAATATGCTTTTTCCAAAAAGGAGCCTTGAGCATCAACAAGGATGATATTGGGAGAGAAAACTTCATTGTCAGAAAGAATTTCCCAAGATCTTGCGTGGAGCTTCCCTGGACAGGGCAGGTACCTCCTAGTTGGAGCCACTCAGGATGTTAAGGGTGTACAGGGCCACAAACAGGGCTGCCACAGCCTCAAAGGGTTGATCCCTAGGGACAGCTGCTCCATCTCCCTGGAGCACCACTCTACTCAGCTCCACCAGGGCAATGGTTAACCTCCGATCCTCCTCCTGTCAGAAGGAGAGCAGCTCAGCATCCACATGGAAAGGCTGCATCTCATACTCGAGGTCATGCGTCAGTAGGTTTTCAACCTTTAAACAATAATAAAAAAAGCAAAATCCAAATTTCAGTCAGTTGTCAACTTATGACATCACTATGGAAATACTGTTGTAGTTAATATAGCCCCTGCCTCCCCTTGCAAGGAGCCAAATGTGATGTGTGTTCTCACCAGCTTCAGCTGTTTGGGACACAATCTTCCTTTCCAAGGATTCCAGCAGCAGCAGCAGCTGATCCTCCATTAACTCTGCAGAAATAAACTGGGTTTGGATCCAGAACCTCCCACCAAGGTTAGTGGTGGGATGGGAATCGAGAGCAGGATGGGAAAGAGTGAAGAGGATGGGAAGGGTGATCATTCCTTGCAGGAAATGCTCCTTTGGTTAAAGGTGTTTTGGATGTTCTAATGGAAATGATTTGTGCAGGCTGAGTGTGAGAGTGATGTGGCTGTCACTCACAGAATGATGGAATAGTGGGCTGGAAGGGATCTCCAAGGATAATTGCTGTCCACCTCCCATCCCTGCACAGGACAATCTCAGCAATGTGAGCATGTGCTGAGAGCACTGTCCAACCCCTGCTGCAGCTCTGTGAGCCTTGGGGCTGTGACCATTCCCTGGGGAGTGTGTTCAGTGCCTGAGCACCCTCTGGGATAAGAACCTGTCCCTGACATCAAGCTAACTGTCCCAGCCACAGCTCCAGCCATTTGCTTGGGTCGTGTCACTGGTCACCAGAGCAGAGATCTGGGCTGCCCCTTGGGAGGAAGCTGTGACCACCCTTGGAGGGAGCAGGAGGCCCTGGATGGGTGCAGAGGGGGTTTCTCTCCTCTCCCCTCCATGGGACTCAGATGTAGATTCCACTTGAGGATGAGGATGAGGAGTATGAGAAGGCAGCAGGAGGGAATGGCAGGACTGGGAGTCATCCCTGCCTCGGCTTCCCTCTTTCAGACCCAAAGGCTCACCATGCAAAGCGTCAAGGACGTAGGTGATTCCCTCTGCCAGCTGAAGGAGACGGTCTCTTGGAGAATGCTGTAAGGTGCTGAACAGGGCCTGTAAGTCTGGACTCTCAGTTTTCAGCTCATAACCATCATTTTGCTCAGCAACCTCTTCCATCTGCAAGGAACAAGGAAAAGAAATGTCAGGATCTGAGGGCAGAGGCTGCTGCTTGTCCCTATCAGAGAGATGTGCTGAGTGAGGGAATTTTGGATGGAGATTTGTGGCACAGGGCAGGTGACTTGTGGGGCAAGAGGTGTTGTCCTGGATGTGTCTGTATTTCTAAATCATGACTGTAAGAATAGCTTCACCTACTTTCTGTCTGAGCTCTTGAAGGAGGTTCTTGTCTCTCATCACAGCTTTGATGGTGGTTAAGATGATGAGCGGCAGGTCAAGAGAGAACTCGGAGAATATTTGACAGTGCTTTTCATCTTCTCTCACTACTACTCCTAATTTTCCTAGTGAGGGACCTGCAAAGCAGAAGGAGTCCAAATGTGTAATTTGATTTCTAGGAGTTCACAGGCATTTCTAAACCCAGAATATGAAATGCTCGTATGAGTGTTATTGAAGTGATAAATGGATTTGGGCAGTTGCGATACCTCAGGGAAGAGGCAAATGCACCTCTACTGGTGAATTGTTTTATGCTGGGCGATTCCATTTTACCCCAAATAAGTTGTGCAGTAAAAGCTTTTAAATGCATTACTAATGCTTACCTTCATAAGATGCAGTTATGTAGTCTTCTCTTTGGAAATAACTCGCGTCTAAAAGAGGATAAGGACATTTATGGTGTTCTACTTGTGCTTTCCCACTGCTGTTCACCCACCTTGTTTTCACTCTGATTCTTTTTGTCTGATTAGAAAACAAACAAACCCAAACTTTGCTCTCTGTGCCATTTTTCAGCAGGAGCTTTGGTGCTCCTGAAAAGTAAATCTGAGACTTCCTTTCTCTTCTTTTCATACTGACTCCTCTCCAAGCAGCATCTTCTTCGTGTTGCTCTTGGATCTTGCTTGGGCTGCATGGCCTCCACCAGGTGATTTCTGTCGCTTACACTGCCCCCCTCTCCTTGCAAAGAGGTTTAGCGTGTATCTGGGGCCAGGTGATTGTTCATAAAATGTTCTTCCTCTTCTGCATAGTTTTTGGAAGGGAGAAATTGGTCATTTCTGCAAGTTACTTACCCCATGCTCCATCTCTGATGTGTATCTGGATAGTCCTGAAGGCCAGGGTGCAGCCCTTGGGTATGACTATGCTTTGTTTGTCCTCCCTGGTGCTCTGGACAAAGAAATCAACCTGTTAGAACACCTAAGTGGAGGTGTTGGGGAAAGAAGAAGACAGAAGCCAAACCTGTGCAGAGGCTCTGGCATAACACTTGGCCATGAAGCCCCTGCCAGCCTTGGTGGATTCCTTGTACTCAGCCTCCTCCGAGGACTCGAGGATTTCAGTGACCACATACAGCTCGATATCTGTTCTCCGTAGTTGTTTGATGAAGGAATGGTCCATGTTGATGTTCCTAAAAGAGGAGGATAGGATGGGTTTGGAACACCAGGAGCAGCTGATGCAGCTGGGGGGATGTGTTGGTTTTCCATGGCCTGGAGTCTGGTAACAGGGGTCCACAGAGGTGGCTTCTGTGAGAAGCTGCCAGAAGCTTCCAACATGTCCAGCAGAGCCAATCCCTGATGACACTGAAGATGGAAATGCTGCTGGCCAAGGCTGGGCCAATTAGAGATGTTGGTAACACCTGTGTGATAACAGACTTAAGGAGAATATCAAAACAAATTGGGACACAGATTTTTCCTAGCCAGAGAAGAGGAGGAGGAGAGAACATGTGAGGGAAACAGCATGGAGCCACCAAGGGCAGTGGAGAAGGAGGGGCAGGAGGTGCTGCAGGTGCCAGAGCCAAGATTCCTCTGCAGGCTGTGCTGAGACCATGGTGGAGCAGCTGTGCCCCTGCAGGCCATGGGGATCCACAGGGGATGCAGAGATCCACCCACAGCCCATAGGGAGGTGCCCATGCTGGAGCAGGTGGATGGCTGGAGGAGGCTGTGATCCAGTGGCACACCCAGTGGAGAGAGAGGGCCCTGCTCCCAGGCTGGAGCAGCCTGTCCCTGGAGGACTGCACCTGTGGAAGGGTGACCCAGAGCACAGCAGTTCTGAGAGGACTGTTGCCCATGGGAAGGATTGCTGTTACAGCAGTTTTGGCAGGACTGCTGCTGGTGAGATTTGGAACCACGCTGGAGAAGTTCATGGAGAACTGTCTCCCATGGGAAGGGAGCCCCACAGTGTAGCAGGGGAAGGACTCCTCTCCCTGAGCAGCAGAAGAAAACCTTGGGTGAGGAACTGACCAAAACCCCCATGCCCTTTCCCTGGTGGCAAGGAGGGAGGGGCTGGGGAAAAAAAAGGTGTTTTTAAGGACTTAGTTAACTTCTCATTATCCTCTTCTGATTTTGTGGGTAATAATCTCATTTTGTACCACTAAGTTGAGCCTGTTTTGCCCTTTGAGTGTTTTTTCAAGGTACTTACCTTAATTCATGAAGCATTTGTTTAAATTTTTTTGCTCTCTTCTGCCCAGCTGTAGCAGGGGAGAGAGAGTGACTTCTGTAAGTGCCTGGCATTTGGCCAGTGTCAAACCACAACAGAGGAATGAGCTGGTAGAAGAGGAGGGTGAGGGCAAACCTTGTCACTCCATTCCCTGTCTAACCTGGCTTAGTTAGGGGAAATTCATGCCATTATTCTTGGTTTTAGGCTGTTGAAAAGCTATTGTTGACCTAGTGTGTGCAGGAGGGGGATGAATGGAGCGAGTGTGCTCCCTTTGTCCTTCCTTACCTTTCTCTTCTCAGTGCCTCCAGTGATTCCAGTGATATGCTCTTCTTCTGTAGCTTGATAGAAAACACATTGGACAAGATGGAATCTCCTTGCAGCTCTACAGTTCCATCGTCAAATGAAATGCTGAGACCTCCATCAGCTTGGTCCATGCTGGTTTTTGTGAGGGTGAATTGGCTGAAATCTTGATGGATGGACTCTGAAATTATTTTATGTGTTACGTTAAGCAGAACTACACAGACTCAGCACTGTAAGTACATCTCACACAGGAAAGCTGGAACATAGTACAGTTTAGGCACAAATGGTTCAAAAACATTATCTATGCGTCATGGTTTGGAAAAGACAGGTGTATGCTAGGGAGAGCTGGGCCTTCCTTGGAATGGATAATTCAAACCTGCTCTCTCCGAATTATTATAATTTTGAAAATTGAGGAGCCTCTCAGCAAATATATGCAGATTGGGATGACCTTTTATTACTAGTATGTATAACAAGGCAAACAAAAGAACCACTACAGCCTTAACAAAACAGAACCAGGAACTCAGTAATCGCTTCTCTGCCCACTGGACTTTCCCCTTTGGTGCAGTTCTGGGCACAGCCGGCAGGGGCGCTGGTGGCTCCCGGCGGGCAGGGCGGGTGCGCTGATTCCCCCGAGCCTGCAGGGGGCGCTGTCGGGCGGGCTCGGGGAGCACACGGCGGTGGCGGCTCGGCCCAGGCGGGAAGGGATGGAAGAGATGGATCAGAAATTCTGGACCTGTGGCTGAGGACGCGGAAGGTCTCAGCAGGCAGGGCTTGCAGGCTACAGAGCAGCAAAAAAATACTCAGAGCAGTGGCAAAGAGGCGGAAGGGGTTGGAACAGCAACCCTGCTCCTGGCGTGGCCACAAGCCCCTCTTTTAATAAGGCAGGAGATAAGCAGATCCCAGTTCAGTGGCTGCTCCCAGGAGCAGGGGCTCACCCCACACCAGCAGAAACAGGACTGAGCTGGACTTCTGCAGCAGCAGTTAGTTCCTTTCCCCAAGCTGCAGCTACACCACTGTCCTCTGAAGGCTCAGATCGAATGAGATTTTCCCCTCTCCACCGTCTCAAGCACCCAGTCATCACAGCTTCTTAGCATTACAATGGGAAAAAATGCCACTGGTAACAAGTAAAGAAAAAGGATTAAAAAAACTCAAACCCCAACACTATGGTATTTGATAAATTCATAGTGATAAATGTATGCTTTACCTATGTGTTTACCATCTTCTCCAGGCAGCAGCACATCCTGCAGTGTGAACCCTGTTTGCTCGTAGGAGGGAGCTGGGTGGAATACATGTTTTGATTTTCTTTTTTTTTTCACTAGACAGAGGGGCCTGAAGTGCTCATTGTGTGCGATGCTCTTGACAGGGACCAATTCCTTGCTTGGATCCATTTTATTTACGATGAATTTGGTGACTTTTTTGAACATTCTGCTGTGATTGAGGTTTTGAAGCAAAGCCAAGGAGACTTGTGCCTTGGGAAAGAAGGAGCATAACTCAAATTACTTGATATAATAGGAGGACATTGTAACAAATTGTTACTTTAATGATTAAGAAGTTTTCAAACTGATGACTCAAAATCCCCCTATTGTCCAAGGACATGAATTTCACAGGATTGTTACAGGGAGTGTTTGGAGAGGAAGCAGCAGGGGCTGTGGGTTGTTTACTCTTGTCCCTCTCTGCAGGTGAACCCCAGGCGTTGTGCAGGGAGAACACAGATGGCAGACTCTGAGGGTGCTGATCTGGGGGGCAAATGTGCCCCAAGATAGAGAGAAATCAGCCCTGCCCAACCCAACTTCATTTGACAGACCCTGTTGGTCTGCAGGGGAGAGCTGGTGTTTGAAGGCCAAAAAGAAACTATTTTTTTTCTGAGATAGCTTGTTTATATCAAAAAGTTTCAGTTTCACTTTTCAGGTGTTCTACAGGAAGAAGCTGAGGAGGAGAAACTGGGCAATCTATATTGATTTTGGTGGGGAGAGACCTTAAGACTCATCCCATTATACCCCTGCAATTTTCAGGGACACCTTGCACTCTCCCAGGTTGCTCCAAGCTGCATACAACCTGCCCTTGGACACTCCCATGGATGTGGCAGCCACAACTTCTCTGGGCAACCTGTACTGGGTCCCGATCAGCCTCACAAGAGGAATTTCTTGCCAGTATCCCATCTAACTGTGTCCTCTTTGAGTTTAAACCAAACACAAATAGCCTTGTGTGCTCAATGTTAGTAGTCCTTGCAGGACTCATTCCCTAGAAAGTCTCCAAGAAGAGAGAAAAACTAAAGAAGAGCACTTAACAGAGAACTTCCACAAACCCTCTCTCCTACCCAAAGCTCTGGGACAATGCACTTGCCTGTTTGTGGGGTGTGGGTGTGCAGAGCAGACTGTGGGGTTGCTGAGTGATATGGCCTCTGGAGAGAGCAGGACTGGGCAGAAGTTCTCAGGCTCTCTGCTGAAGGTGTGGCAGAGTTTCGTAAATACCAGGGCCATGAGTCTCTCAGGAAGCTGGCGCCACCACATCTCCATAGCAAAGAAGTTGGATTGTCTTACCTTGCTAATGGGGGGCTTCCCCAAAGCGACGTTAGATCCGATACTTGCTGGAGGATTCCTGGGTGTTCACACCAGAGTTATTATTGTCCAGAATTATTCCCTGCTGGAGCAGTTTCCTGTGGTTTCACCAGTGTTCAGCTTCCACAAATTGGCTGTCGCTTCCGTAACTCTTCCTTGAGCAGAGTCTGTTACAGGGGCTGTGGATATAACTCGAGTTTCTTCGTCGCGGTCGGGGGAGACAGAGACGACATCAAAGTTCATGCGGCAGAGAGAGCTTTTAATGGTGTGCACATCCTTATATAGGCTACTCAAGGCTCTGCATTTGAACCTAATTGGCTGTGATTTGGTTACCACCCAGCTCACTGGGCAATAGCTACGTGCCTATGTTCTCGTCAGAGAGTGGCACCACTCTTTGTAGCCAAATCCCTCCTCCTCTCAATGGCCTCTTTAGGCTCACAGTCCACCTGTTTGACTTCATATTTCTTCAGGTATAGGAGATGTAAGCCCATCCCTAGTAGTGTCCAAGGCCAGACTGGACAGGAAGGTGTCCCTGCCCCTGGATTGGCTTTAAGATCCCTTCAAGCTGAACTGTTCCATCATTTCACGATTCAGCTTCATAGAGCCATGTAACGCTGCTCTTCTTTGACATGGAGAGATGAACTCAGAAGGGGATATTGGCGAGACATTCCTCCTTGTAAATGTAGGTGAGACCCTGGCACAAGTTTTCCAGAGAAGCTGTGACTGCCCCATCCCTGGGAGTGGCCAAGGCCAGGTTGCATGTGGCTGGCAGCAACCTGGGGTAGTGGAAGGTGTCCCTCCCCATGGCTGGGGCTAGAGCTGGATGAGTCATAGGGTAGCTTCCAACCCGAGCCATTCTGTGTTTCCTGGATACATTGCCATGCTTGTTTGACAGCAAAAGCCATCCATGGGAATATGCCAAGACTCAAGTGCACATTTTTACCTGAATGCTTCACTTTTACTAGTCTCCTTTGGAATACTCTACAAAGGAGTAATCAAAATGTTTATACTTTATTTTGGAAAGTTTTCTACAATGAGACTCCTGTATCTACAGCAAGGGCCCTTAGATCTGGTACAGCCTCAGTCCTGAGATTGTCCGATGTGCCATGGGACTGAAAAGACACAAAATTTAGAACTGACAGATGAGAACACACAGTTGCTTAGCAGGAAGCT
Organism: Sylvia atricapilla; assembly: GCF_009819655.1. Classification (NCBI taxonomy): domain Eukaryota; kingdom Metazoa; phylum Chordata; class Aves; order Passeriformes; family Sylviidae; genus Sylvia; species Sylvia atricapilla. Next base: position 1,147,285 of record NC_089166.1, on the reverse strand, counting down.
GCTCTTTATTTATAAAATGATAATGAGAGTGCTTATAGCGTTTCTCTGAAGGGCTGCCCATGTCTCTTGAGGATCTCAGGGAGATGGGACCAGGGAGGTGTGAGTGAAACCTTTGGGAACCTCCCCATTTCCTACAACCAGCAGTTAATGGAAGTTATTGCTGAACCAGTGGGGGACGAGGGTGAATCACTGCTGATGTTTTCCTTTAGCTTTTGTTTCCTTTTCATTTCCTCCCTTTTCCTCTGTATTTCATTTTTGCCTTTGTATGTCCTTTTCCCTTGCATCTCCCCTTTACCTCTGTATTCCCTTCCCCTTTCCATTCCCTTTGGCCTTCCCTTTCCCATTTCCTGATTTCAGAAGCAGCAGCAGCATTTTCAGGGAAGCAGGATTACATGAGGCACCTGTGCCAGGCCTGTGATTATTCGAGCTTGTGGATTTTCCTGTTGTCCTTCAGTATTCTTGGGAAGACAAACAATTCAATTTGATATTCAGCCTTTAATATCCATAATTTGTTTTCCAAACTAAAATATGCTCTTGCTCGCCAAAGCAGCCTTGAGCATCAACAAGGATGATGCTGGGAGAGAAAACTTCATTGTCAGAAAGAATTTCCCAAGATCTTGCCTGAGGATTCCCTGGGCAGGGCCAGGTACCTCCTACTTGGAGCCACTCAGGATGTTAAGGGTGTACAGGGCCACAAACAGGGCTGCCATGGCCTCAAATGGTTGATCCCTAGGGACAGCTGATCCATCTTCCTGGAGCACCACTCTACTCAGCTCCACCAGGGCAATGCTTAACCTCCGATCCTCCTCCTGTGAGAAGGAGAGCAGCTTAGCATCCTCATGGAGAAGCTGCATCTCATACTTCAGGTCATGTTTCAGTAGTCTTTCAACCTTTAAACAACAATTAAAAAGCAAAATCAGAATTTCAATCAGTTGTCAACAGATGACATCACTACAGAAAAATTTTTATAATTAACATAGCCCCTGCCTCCCCCTGCAAGGAGCCAAATGTGATGTGTGTTCTCACCAGCTTCAGCTGTTGGGACACAATCTTCCTTTCCAAGGATTCCAGCAGCAGCAGCAGCTGATCCTCCAGTAACTCTGCAGAAATAAACTGGGTTTGGATCCAGAACCTCCCACCAAGGTTAGTGGTGGGATGGGAATCGAGAGCAGGATGGGAAAGAGTGAAGAGGATGGGAAGGGTGATCATTCCTTGTAGGAAATGCTCCTTTGGTCAAAGGTGTTTTGGATGTTTTAATGGAAATGATTTGTGCAGGCTGAGTGTGAGAGTGATGTGGCTGTCACTCACAGAATGATGGAATAGTGGGCTGGAAGGGATCTCCAAGGATAATTGCTGTCCACCTCCCATCCCTGCACAGGACAATCTCAGCAATGTGAGCATGTGCTGAGAGCACTGTCCAAACCCTGCTGCAGCTCTGTGAGCCTTGGGGCTGTGACCATTCCCTGGGGAGTGTGTTCAGTGCCTGAGCACCCTCTGGGATAAGAACCTGTCCCTGACATCAAGCTAACTGTCCCAGCCACAGCTCCAGCCATTTGCTTGGGTCCTGTCACTGGTCACCAGAGCAGAGATCTGGGCTGCCCCTTGGGAGGAAGCTGTGACCACCCTTGGAGGGAGCAGGAGGCCCTGGATGGGTGCAGAGGGGGTTTCTCTCCTCTCCCCTCCATGGGACTCGAATGTAGATTCCACTTGAGGATGAGGACGAGGAGTATGAGAAGGCAGCAGGAGGGAATGGCAGGACTGGGAGTCATCCCTGCCTCGACTTCCCTCTTTCAGACCCAAAGGCTCACCATGCAAAGCGTCAAGGACGTAGGTGATTCCCTCTGCCAGCTGAAGGAGACGATCTCTTGGAGAATGCTGTAAGGTGCTGAACAGGGCCTGTAAGTCTGGACTCTCAGTTTTCAGCTCATAACCATCATTTTGCTCAGGAACCTCTTCCATCTGCAAGGAACAAGGAAAAGAAATGTCAGGATCTGAGGGCAGAGACTGCTGCTTGTCCCTATCAGAGAGATGTGCTGAGTGAGGGAATTTTGGATGGACATTTGTGGCACATGCACAGGGGCAAGAGGTGTTGTCCTGGATGTGTCTGTATTTCTAAATCATGGCAGTAAGAAAAGCTTCACTTAATTTCTGGCTGAGCTCTTGAAGGAGGTTCTTGTCTCTCATCACAGCTTTGATGGTGTTTAAGATGATGAGCAGCAGCTCAGGAGACAATTCAGAGAAGATTTGACAGCAGTTTTCAACTTCTGTTTTCACTATTTTTAGTTCTTCTGTTGAGGAGGCAGTTGCAAACCAGAATGAGACCAAATGTGTCACATGAGTTTTAGTTCACAGGCGTTTCTAATGCCAGAGTATGAAACACTCATATGGGTGTTTTCGAAGCAATTAAGAATTTGGGCAGTTGTGATGTCTCAGGGAAGATGCAAATGCATGTCTCCTGGTGAATTGTTTTTCGCGGGGAGATTCCTTCTTACCCAAAGCAGCTAAAAGTTGTGCATGTGGAAGCAGGAAAATACACTACTTACCCTCATCTACATAACCTTGCCTATCCTTAGCTTCTTCCCAGAAATATTCTAGATCTGAAAGAAGACAAAAGGGATAGTTTTCTATACCAGCCTTCCTAGTGGTGGTCATTCACCCAGTTTCCTCCAAGTGTCTGCTGTTCTTTGTATGAAAGGAAAAGTAACATCGAGACTCTGCTCTTTGTGCCATTTATCAACAGAATCTCTGCAGCCCCTGAAATGTATATCTGAGGCCTCCTTCTTTCCTTTCTTTACTGATCTCTCCCCAAACAACATATTTTTCCTTGCATAGGCTTGTGGCCTCCCCTATTTGATTTCTGTCCCTCACGCTGCCCCCCTCTCCTTGAAAACAAGTTTAGGGTGTATCTGAGGCCAGGTGCTTCTTCGTAAAATGTTCTTCCTCTTCTGCATATTTTCTGGAAGGGAGAAACTGGTCATTTCTGCAAGTTACTTACCCCATGCTCCATCTCTAAGGCAAAGCTGGAGGATCCTGAAGGCCAGGGTGCAGCCCTTGGGTATGACTATGCCTTGGATTTTCTCTCTGGTAGCCTGGTCAAGGAAAACAACCTGTTAGAAGACCTGAGAGCCTATGTTGGGGAAAGAAGGAGACGGAAGCCAAACCTGTGCAGAGGCTCTGGCATAACACTTGGCCATGAAGCCCCCGCCTGCCTTGGTGGATTTCTTGTACTCAGCCTCCTCCGAGGACTCGAGGATTTCAGTGACCACATACAGCTCGATGTCTGTTCTCCGTAGTTGTTTGATGAAGGAATGGTCCATGTTGATTTTCCTAAAAGAGGAGGATAGGATGGGTTTGGAGCACCAGGAGCAGCTGATGCAGCTTGGGGGATGTGTTGGTATTCCATGGCCTTGTTTTTGGTAAAAGGGGTCCACAGAGGTGGCTTCTGTGAGAAGCTGCACAGCTGTTCTGTGGCTCCTTGCGCTATTGTAGAATAGGGTGCTGGCTTCTTTTTGTCTGGAACCAGAAGCAAGGCTTAGTGAGCCAGCGATTGAGACAGCTGATGGATCTCAATGGGATACGTGGGCTGTACATTTGTTGTGGCATGAGGTCCTTGTCCTGTTAGCATGTCTGGGTGGATCCCATACAAAGGATCTCCCACTACTCGATGTTTGTTGGCTTCTTCAGTTGTCAAACGCTTCCATTCTCTCTCAAATATGAGAAACCGAGAAGGAGATAACAGGGATGCAGTGCTAGTAGAATCAGCAGGGCAACGTACATCTGCAGTAAATATATACTGAATTATGTTTCTGGCTGCTTCTGATCTGATTCCATAAGTAGTGACTGTTTGCTTTGCTGACTCAAGCACTTTCCATTCGTGAGGTTCCCAAGTAGCATTCCCATTATTGACCATGACAGGGCAGGCCATGGAACTGGTGACTTGCCAATCTCCATCTAAAATAGCATTTTTAAGAACTGAAGTCCAGTGTCTCTCAACTGGATTTTTTGGCATTGCTGGCAATGACACCTGCTGTGCTGAAGCAAAAACCGATGGTGCAGGGGGAGCTGTCAGCACACATGGGGAGGTTGTGCTCTCCCTGTGACCAGGGCTGAGGAACTGCAGCTCTTTGCTTTTCTATTTGATCTTGTCGGGTTGACAGCTCAGCAAGCTTGGCTATTATTTGTTGTAACTCATTTGCACGCTGTGATTTTTTTTCTGGGACCGCTGTTTGCTTTGGAGACTGAAGCTGGGATTCTCATCCTCCGACATCTCTGAGCCAGAGCCATGGGAGAGGGGACATTGTGGTGATGCCTTGGCATGCCATGACCGGGCTGCTGGTCGTGCTGCCACTGCTGTGAGAGTCAGGGTCACCACCCGCCCCAGCGCGTTCTGCCGCTTCCCTGTTGTCAGGAGAGGGAAGGGGCTGCGGCTTCTCACTCCTGTCTCCACCTTGCACTCCGCTCCCTTGTTTCGGTGCCAGCCCTGTTTCTCCCTCAGCTCCGCCTGACTTCTCATCTTTCACCACACCCCCAGGTTCCTGTGGCCGAGCTGCTTCCTGCTCTTTCTCAGTCTGCCTTGGCATCGGCAGGAAAACTTCCATTCCTGGAGACATGCAGTCTATTACATCCTGCAGAGTGGGGCTGACCAGAGCCATTGTTCCCTTCACAAGGCAGGTATTATACACACCAAAGAATTTCGCGACCTTGGAGGATTTTTGCACCTCCCTGCTCTCGTCCACCGTCCCCTCAAGAGCCTGAATGGTGGCCTTGGCAGCCTTTTTTTCAGCTGAGAGAGTCGATGAGATAATTAAAAACTTCTTCCAAACCGCGCCAAGTTCTTGAGCTGTTTTCCCATCTTTCCTGCCTCCAATGACACAGTCCCACAGCATTTCTCCTATTTCTTGCCACTCTGTCTCACTAAACATGAGTGACGGTCTGGTTAATTTCCCTTTTTTCTTGGCCCATAGGGCTAGTTGTTCTAAGTAATTTTCTTTTACATTTTCACCTCTCTTAGAGATAATATTTAAAAGGAGCCACATCACCACCGGTAACTCTCTATCCATATTTTTTTCTTTCTGTTTCTTTGTTTCACAACTGCGGCTTACCTCCCACCACGGCGAGTTGCTGCTGCTCTACTTTTCAGACCAGGCAATCCTCGCTTTCCAGCTTTCCAGCTCCGCAAATCTTCGCTCCCCCGCTTCTGTTTTGTGATCCGGGAACAAGCATGGAGTCTTCCCCATATTAAAACGAATTTAAACCCGCATAAAAGTGAAATACAAATCAAAAAAGAAATCCACTGTATCTAAACGAATCCGCATCAAAAGCGTAATCAAAACCCTCATCCAAGTGTAATCAAAACCTGCATCGAAGCGAAGGGTCCCTGCTCAGGCGCTGTATGAAGTCAGGGAACCCCTAAAATATGGGAAGCCTGGAATCAGAGCAACGTAGATCAAACCAATATGGTTAGCATGATGTTCTCTCTTTATTCTGTCTCAAATGGCAGGTTATATACTCTTCGGTATGGTTTACAATTAAAAGTCATAAAAAGAATGCAAACAAACATTGTTTATCTTATTCTTAAGGTGGCTAAAATGTTCACACTACAAAACTCTACCTGTAAACACCTAGAAACCCACTATCCCATGTACACACCTGTCTTGGTTTGGGAAGACAGGTATCTGCCAGGGAAAGCTGGAGCTTCCCTTGGAATGGAGAATGTAAACTACCACCACGACACTTTTTTCCAATTATAATATTTTTGGTTAAAAGCTTTTAGGCAAAAGATTTTGGAAATAGAAATAACAGTTCTTTACTGGTATATTGTCACGGTCGGCGGGAGAAATGCCACAATCGATATGATTGAATCAACAAGACTCAGTTTACTTAGAAGTGTTTACAGAATTTATAGCACACCTAATAAGCTCATGCATAAAAGTAAAAGTAAGCATACTATTGGTTAAATGAAGAAGCGTGAATCTGACTCCCACCTCTGCATTCCTATGGCTTCTGCTACGCATTTGATATTCTCCAGAAGCACCCTCAAGGACCCCAGAGACACAATGTCTCTGTCTAAGGAAAAGGGCTGCAGTAAAGATAAGAGCTGCTAGCATCCTGTTGCTATCCAGCTGCAGATTGTTTATGTGACCCCTCTTAGATAGCCACTTCCCTACGGTATATATAAAACAAACAAACAACAACAACAAAAGAAAAAAGAAAACAAAACTACAGCATTGATGACAAAAACAGTACCAAAAACTTTGAGGACTTTGCTTCACAAAAACCCAGGGCACTTTGGTCTCGGTGCCTTTGTATGATCCTCAGGGCACCAAGCTGGGAACAGTGGAAAAAAAGTCTCGGTAGCTGTAGAGTGGCAGGATGTCCCAGCAGAGCAGGGGCAGGGTCCCGGCAGGGCAGGGGGATGCAGGGTCACGCTGTAGCAAGAGGAGCAGCGCTGATGGAACCACGATGGCAGGGCAGGGCTGGCCCAGCTCTTGCAGGGCGGCAGAGAAGCTCAGAATTCCAGGGTGAGCAGATGATGGCAAATTTCCCAAGACTGGACTGCAGTGAAATCCTCCAGCAGGAGCACCAACCCAGCCGTGCCTTCTCCCCGAAGGCTGAAAACCAGAGAGAGAGGCTACCTGAAGCTCTGTCCTTTTTTCTGCCTCAAAACTCCACCCCCCTCTGAGCTTTTACCATCCCTTTGTTTTGTTAATTAGTCTTAAGTACGACATTTAGTCTCCTTGGTAACTTATGGGGAAAAATTCTTTAGAATAAAAAGGAACAAAACCTAACACCCAACAACACCTTAACGTAATTTCTAACTGCACCACAGGCTTCACAGACCTGAATTTGGGGCCCAGGCTGGAGTAGCTCAAACCTTAATCCAAATATAAATCATGTCCTCGCTCTCAAAGAAATTCTTCAACAAATAAGGAATTTGGGCAGTTGTGATGTCTCAGGAAGAGGAAAATGCAAATCACTTCTGTTGATTTGTTTTATGCTGGGAGAATTCCATCTTACCAAAAGCAAGTAAAAGTTGTGCAAGCGAAAACTCTAAAATGCATAACTTATCCTCACCTGCAAAAGATCTTTTTATTATCTTCTTGAGAAATAACCCAGATCTGAAAGAGGATAAAAAAGACATATACACCGTTCTTCATCCGCCCACACACTGGTGGTCCCCCACCCTGTTCTCACCATGATTCTTTTCTTCTGAGTAGAAAATAAACAAACCTAAACTCTGCTCTCTGTGCCCTTTATCAGCTCCTGAAAAGTAGATCTTAGGCTTCTTTCTTCCTCTTTTTTCATGACCCTTCCCCAAACACCATCTTTCATGTGTTGTCCTTGGATCTTGCATGGGCTGTGTGGCCTCCCCCAAGTGATTTCTGTCCCTCATGCTGCCCCCCTCTCCTTGCAAACAACATTAGTGTTTATCTGGGGTGCAGTGATTCTTCATAAAATGTTCTTCCTCTTCTGCACATTTCATGGGAGACACTGCTCATTCCTGGAAGTTGCTTACCCCATGCTCCATCTCTGATGTGTATCTGGATGGTCCTGAAGGCCAGGATGCAGCCCTTGGGTACGACTATGCTTTGGGTGTTCTCTCTGGTAGCCTAGGCAAGGAAAACAACCTCTTAGAACACCTGAGTGCAGGTGTTGGGGAAGGAAGGAGGAGGAACCCAAACCTTTCCAAAGATTTTTCCATTAAACATGGTCCTGAAGCGCCCGCCTGCTGTGGTGCATTCCTTGTACTCAACCTCTTCTGAGGCTTCGAGAGTTTCGGTGACCACATAAAGATCAGTGTCTGTAGTCTGTAGTTGTTGGATGAAGGAATGATCCATGTTGACATTCCTAAAAGAGGAGAAAGATAGGATGGGTCTGGAGCACCAGGAGCAGATGATACAGCTGGGGGGATGTGTTGGTTTTCCATGGCCTGGAGTCTGGTAACAGGGGTCCACAGAGGTGGCTTCTGTGAGAAGCTGCCAGAAGCTTCCACCATGTCCAGCAGAGCCAATCGCTGATGACACTGAAGATGGAAATGCTGCTGGCCAAGGCTGGGCCAATCAGAGATGTTGGTAACATCTCTGTGATAACAGACTTAAGGAGAATATCAAAACAAATTGGGACACAGATTTTTCCTAGCCAGAGAAGAGGAGGAGGTGAGAACATGTGAGGAAACAACATGGAGCCACCAAGGGCAGTGGAGAAGGAGGGGCAGGAGGTGCTGCAGGTGCCAGAGCCAAGACTCCTCTGCAGGCTGTGCTGAGACCATGGTGGAGCAGCTGTGCCCCTGCAGGCCATGGGGATCCACAGGGGATGCAGAGATCCACCCACAGCCCATGGGGAGGTGCCCATGCTGGAGCAGGTGGATGGCTGGAGGAGGCTGTGATCCAGTGGCACACCCAGTGGAGAGAGGGGCCCCTGCTCCCAGGCTGGAGCAGCCTGTCCCTGGAGGACTGCACCAGTGGAAGAGTGACCCAGAGCACAGCAGTTCTGAGAGGACTGCTGCCCATGGGAAGGATTGCTGTTACAGCAGTTTTGGCAGGACTGCTGCTGGTGAGATTTGGAACCACGCTGGAGAAGTTCATGGAGAACTGTCTCCCATGGGAAGGGAGCCCCACAGTGTAGCAGGGGAAGGACTCCTCTCCCTGAACAGCAGAATAAAACCTTGGGTGAGGAATTGACCAAAATCTTTCCTGGGCACTGTTGGTGGCAAGGAGGGAGGGGCTTGGGAGCAAAAAGGTGTTTTTGAGGACTTAGTTAATTTCTCATTATCCTCTTCTGATTTTGTGGGTAATAAACTCATTTTGTACCTCTAAGTTGACCCTGTTTTGCCCTTTGAGTGTTTTCTCAAGGTCCTTAACTCAAGAACCCTTAATTTAATTTTTTCTCTCTCCTCTGCCCAGCTGTAGCATGGGAGAGAGAGTGAACAACCTTCCCCAGTGCCTGGCATTTGGTCAGTGTCAAACAAGGACAGGGCGATAAGTCCGTAGAAGAGGAGGTTCAGGGGGGACCTTGTCACTCTATTTCCTGTCTAAGCTGGCCTAGGTAGGGGAAATTGATGCCCAAAGGTCTTAATCTTGATTTTTGTCTGTTGAAAAGCTATTGTTGACCTGGTCTGTGCTGGAGGGAGAAGACTGGAGTGTGTTTGCTCCCTTTGTCGTGTCTTACCTTTTTCCTTTCAGTGCCTCCAGTGATTCCAGTGATATGGCCTTCTTCTGTACCTTGATAGAACACCCCTTGTAGATGAAGACAGTTCCTTGCACCTCTGCACTTGCAGGTTGAACTGAAAGGCTGAGACCTCCATCAGCTTGGCCAGCTCTGACATTTGTGAGAGTAAATTGGCTGGAATCTTGATAGATGGGCTCTGAAATAATTCCATGTGTTATGTTAAGCAGGACTACACAGACTCAGCACTGTAAGTATATCACACACAGGAGAGCTGGAACTTGGTAGAGTTCAGCCACAAATGGTTCAATAATATTATCCATGGTATTTGATAAATTCATAGTGATAAATGTATGCTTTACCTATTTGTTCACCATCTTCTCCAGGCAGCAGCATATCCTGCAGTGTGAACCCTGTTTGCTGGTAGTCGGGAGTTCGGTGAAATACGGTTTTTGGTTTTCTTTCTTTTATCAGTAGATAGAGAGTCCTGAAGTGCTCATTGTCTATGATGCTTTTAACAGGGACAAATTCTTTGCATGGATCCATTTGATTTGTCATGGATTTGTTGGTTTTTTTAAACATTCTGCTGTGGCTGATGTTTTGAAGGAAAGCTGAGTGGATTTGTGCCTTGGGAAACACAATTTAAGACAAATTACTTGAAATGATAGCAGAACGTTGTAACAATGCATTCCTTTAATTATTAAGAAGTTTTCAAAATAATGACCCACATTATCCAAGGACACAATTTTCACGGGATTGTCACCAGGCATATTTGGAGAAGGAGCAGCAGGAGCCAGGTGTTTTTTGGACTTGTTCTGCTTTACTGCAGAACCCCAGTGACTGCCTAGACAGAATACAGTTGGCAGACTCCGGGTGCTGATTTTGGGGACTAACGTGCCCCAAAATAGAGAAAAATCCGCCCTGCCCAGCCCAGCCTTGTTGGGCAGGCCCTGGTGGTCTGCAGAGAAGAGCTTGAGGGGCAGAAAGAAATCCCTGTTTGTTGTCTGAGACAGCTTGTTTTTATCAGAAAGTTTCAGTTTCACCTTTCAGATGTTTTACACAAAGGAGCTGGGGAGGGGAAATTGGGTAATCCAGAGCGGTTTTGGTTCGACGGAACATTAACATTCATCCCATTCCTCTCCTTGCCATGGTCAGGGACACACTCTCAGGTTGCTCCAAGCCCGATCCTACCTGGCTTTGGCCACTTCCACGGATGGGGCTGCCACAGCTTCTCTGGGCAACCTATGCCAGGGCCTGATCAGCCTCACAGGGAGGAATTTCTTCTCAATATCCCATCCAATGCTACCCTGTTTCAGTTTAAACCATTCCAAAGACAAATAGCCTTGTGTGCTCCATGTTAGTAGCATTTCCTTGACACATTGTTTTGAAGTCTCCAAGAAAAGAGAAAAACTAAACAAGAGCACTTAAAAGAGAGCTCTCACAAACCCTCTCCCCTACCCAAAGCTCTGGGATAATGCACTTGCCTGTTTGTGATGTGGATGCCTCCTGTGGCTGGTGGGTGTCTGGAGCAGACTGCAGAACTGCTGTGTTCTCTGTTGATACTGAAATAATCCAGAATAAATTTTCTAAACAATTTGAAGTGTTAGAAGGCAGGCATTCTTCATCTGCACAGGACACACAGCAGATCTCTCCTTAACCTGGGTGTGTGCTGAGACTGTGTAACCAGTGATTTACCTACCACATTTATACATATTCATTATGATGAATTGCTTGTCTAAGACATCAACACCGCTTTCCTTGGAACTAATTTGCCTGCAAACACCTTTTACTGGGAGTCCTTTTATGGTCCTGGAGTTTCAACAGACTGGTTCTTTGGTACTCATGTTCACTGAATGTTTGATATTAAAGGTGTCCTTTTCTTGAGCTTTCTCTTACCTTGCTAATGGAGGGGGAGTTCCCTGAAGCAACTCCTGGGCAGGGGCAGTGTTCAACCTGATCTGTGCTGGAGGATCCCTGGCTGTTCATAGCAGCTTATCCAGAATCAGTTAGAGGGGTTGTGGAGAACTCAGACTTCTACAGATGCAGGAAATATAAGCCCAACTCTGGCAGTGTCCCAGACCAAGCTGGACAGAAACATGTTCCTGTCCCTGGCAGCAGGTGGGACTGGATTTGCTTTAAGTCTCTTCAACCCTAATCATTCCATCATTGCATGCTTCAGCTTTATCAAGCCAGGTAATGTTGCTCCTCTTTTACAGATGGAGAAATGGACTCAGGAGGAGATATTGGCACAAAATTCCTCCTTGTGAAGGTGGTCAGGCCCTGGCACAGGTTTCCCAGAGAAACTGTGCCTGCCCCATCCCTGGGAGTGTCCAAAGCCAGGATGGATGTGGCTTGCAGCAACCTGGGATAGTGGAAGGTGTACCTCCCCATGGCAGGGGGTGGGAATGTCCCTGGAGCCTTCAGGTGCTTTCCAACCTGTGCCATTCCATGTTTCCTAGACACATTGCCATGCTTGTACGACAGCAAAAGCCATCCAGCTGAAGATTCCAGGACTCAAGGGCAACTTTTTACCTGAATACTTCACTTTTATTAGTCTCTCTTAGAATACTGTACAAAGGAGTAATAAAAATATTCACACTTTATTTTAGAAAGTTCTCTACATGAGACTCCTGTATCCACAGCAAAAAGAAGGCTATGGGGAAAAACCCTAAAACTTTGTACAGAACATTCCTTTAAAAAACCCTCCCAACTAATTCAGCTGATTTAACTGATCCAAGGAGGGTATGGACACACCAACACTTGCATGCTTAAAAGATATTTTCTAGGCAATGATAAAGCAACATAAGTCACAAGGAGAACTATTAATGTGTTAACCCACTGCTGTGCCCTCTGCAAGGGCCAGAACTGAGCTTCTAAAAACAACCCAAAATTGAACAGTGATTCAAACATAAAAGTACTTGAGAATAAGTAGCCCTCCATTTAGTTTATTTTAGAGGCTTTTTCCTGCAAAGGTTTGGACTGTTTGCCAGCCTGGTAGCTCTGTGAAATGACTCCCAGTTCAGGATCCCTGATTCAGGAGCATCAGGCTGGGAGGACTTGCTGGTTTTCTGAGTGTCCTGGAGCAGGGGCTGCTGTACCCCTTGGAAACGTGCGTGGTGCTGACAGTGGCTGAGGAGGCTTTGCTAAGTACAACACAGGAGAGGCTGCTGCCAGTTCCTGAGGCTTCCAGCCTTTCAAAAGCTTTTCTCTTTCATTCCAGAACAACACAGAAATGCTTAAAATACCTTCTTACCAGGAATTGTTTTTCCATCACAGGAGATTTGATCTCTACAGGTAGGAACTCGCCCTGAACATGATACAGGACAAGTGTGAGAGGAAATCTGTCAAGTGTGAAATAATCAGAATCCCACTTAAAGTCAGTAACAATTAGTTATCTCCTCCATGCAGGCACCTGGGGAAAACTCCACTCTCAAAGAAGGAGTTCTGATCACGTTTCATTTCTCCTCCCACAATGTGGCTTCACCCCTGATCTGTTTCCTGCCAGGACACATCTGACCACCCCTCAGCCTGCGCATGCTGCCCTTTCACTTCAGACTGCCTCAGGTACACCCAAGAATGGTGGTTTAATTACAATTAACTTCCTGCTTTTTATTTTTGATTGATCCTGACATTTACCCTTAAGTTTGGATCTTTAGGGATGCAACGCTATGTGTAATTGTTCAAATACTTCTTAATCATATATAGATACTTAATTCACCACAATAGAACATGGAATCTTTCCTTTACTTGCTTCTTTCCATATTTCTTGTTTCTGTTTTCCATATTTCTGTTTCCATTTATGTTTCCCTTGACTGGATTAACTGAGTCCAAGTTGGGTATTCCCATGGTTATTCCATGGGAAAACGCCACACCTGCGTTGCAGTAAGTGTCATGCAACTTTGGTATCTCTGTTTTGATCATTTGTGGGAGGGAGAGAAATAAAAAAAATATTTACTTTTGTTGCTAGGCAGCGTCTTAATTACAAGTTTGGGGCTTTAGGCTTTAGAACCTGCTTGTCTGAGAAGTTTATAATCCTGTTATCCATCCCAGTTGATCGTTAATTAAATGAAATAGGGTCAGATGACCATAGTGTCAGTGAGCTCACAAGCGTTCAAACCCACAGCTGTGTTAATGCCTTCAAAGAATTGCTGTATGTCATTTAAAAAAGCCAATCCTTTCAATGGATAATTATTGTAAATATACAAATCTGTGATGTGCATATGCATAGAAATACCCAGCATATGTCTGTCTGTGAGGAGTCATGTTTGAAAGCATCTAAAGGCTGTTTCTGTGGCAAAAAAGACGCTTTTTCCCCATGTCTTCTATGACAATAATAATTTTTTTTTTTCGTTTCCCCCTCAGATGGAAGTGGTCTGGGCAGACACTCAAGTCTGTTGAGCACCACAATCAGCATTTCAGGTCGAGCCTCAGTCACCCTGCCAGGACCTGCCCCTCCTTGGACTAGCCCTTCCTGCAGGAATACTGCTCATGTCTGTGCCATTTCTCAGCTGATTGATGAAATATCTCTATTTTTATCACAGCTATCATTGTCTAGTAGCTTAAAGAGCCAATTAGGGTAGAGAGTACCTCAGCTAAAGCAGCTCTTCTATCCTAGGTTTAAAGGTTTAAACTGCCCATCAAGGAAATTGCGTATCTGTCAATACCCTGGGGTCTCCAGCCAGAGTCTCTTCTCCTTCTACCTGCTTCTACCTGAAACTTCCTTTTCACTTGGATTTCCACTTTTCAAAACACATTAGGAAATGATTCTCCCTTTGAGGTACACTCCATATTCTCCCCTCCCTGTAGCAGTCCCATGGGATGTCAGAGAGCAGTGAAGCAACTTGCCTAAAATTATGCATGGAATAGTAACAAATCTGAAATCCCCCCTTCTATGTCCTATGCTCAGACCATCCAAAACCTCAACACTCTCCACCATGGCCTCTAAAGCTGGATTTGCTACTGCAGGGACAAAAAGAAAGAGCAGATTTAAAAGATTTATACCATTGTCAAAAAAGGTGAGCCAATATAAGCACTAAGACAACAAAAATACAGGGTTTTGTGGGGTTACAGGGGAAGAGTGAGGGAAAACCCATTCCATCTGGGACACAACCCAAAGGAAAATCAGGTAATTCTGATTTTCAGTAAAACAGTAAAAGCTGTCTCAGCCAGAAAAGCTAAGCCTGCTTTATTTAGATGGTAATTTTAGAGGAAAAAGGCTTGATTTTCTTCCTCTGTGAAAGGATCTAGTATCAGTGACCAATCGATTTCTTCTGCTGGTCAATTTATGTGCTGCTGGTGCTGCTGCTCACACAGTCCTTGGGCATGGAGCTGAGGGACAGATTTCCAGGTAAGCCAGAAATCCAGCCCTTGAGTCCATGGAGAATGGGCAAATCCCACTCATATGCACTTAAAGCAACCAAGGAGCTGAAGGGAGGAGAAAAATTCCAGGTCAAGGATGGCTGCATGCTTGATTAGAGCACTCAGCTCTCCTCCTGTACCTGCCCATTGTCAGCCTCTCCCACACCTCTCCATGTCCATGTTCCAAGGAGCTCCATGGCATTTGTTGTCAGTCATTAAATCACCTGCCCCCAGCCCTTGATCCAAATGCCCACTGAACCCCTGTGCACATAAAAACAGCAGTTTGGGGTGGGGAGAGGAGTTACCTGGGCAGATTTGGGTATAAACTGAAAATAATAGGCATGATTTAGGATCTATCCATCTTTTCCCTGGACCACACGGATGGTGCTGTAGAAAACCAAAAGCTTCGTCAAACTGCAGGCCATTCCTTCCTGTGCTGTTTTTAGGAAAAGAACTTCCCTTCTCAGTGGTGCCAATGACTGCAAAATAAAAATCTGTCGTTCACTTCCCCCTCCCACTTCCCACCTAAAACTGGAAATCAGACCCCAAAACAATCCAGTCTTGGGAAAGTCTGGCTGTATCCCTTTGGTTTTCCCTCACGTTCTGCTCAAAGCACCCAGCTTCAGGAAGGGAAATGTATTTTAAAGTGCATTTACCACAGCAATAGTACCAGCACTAAAAGCTTTTCCCCTCATCCCTATCCTCGTCATTCCATGTCTGGAATAGATGAGACTCTTCCCAGAATTCATCCTTGTTGTACCTCAAAGTCTCAGTGGTTTTGCATCTATTGATGACCCTGGGATAAGAGAAATCTGGTGTTGCACGTCCTGCTCCGCACTAAACTCTACTCTGGAGCTGGTTTGGATTAATTGAGCACGAGGATCCAGCATGCGGAACGTGTCTGTTGGGATCTGCGCTTAAAGAGCCGCTGTGAAACCACACCCCAGTCTGCACGGGAGGAGAAGGGCTGGAGAGGAGGAATTCCCCCCCTTCACCCCGCTCCTCCACCATCCGCTCCGGCCACCGCTCAGTACTTGTTGATCCCAAAGATCCGGACTCCGTGGAACTGAGGCAGTTTGGGGATCAGGACGCTCATGAGGGAGATGGTGTTGATGATGAAGTGTATCCGGTCGTACTTGGTGTAAAAGCTGGTTAGAAAATACCTGGAAAGGAAGGGTAGGAGGCAAACTGAGCTGTGCCATTCCGTGTGTTTGTCTCCCAGGACAGAACGCTGATGGGTACTGGGACACGAGGCAGCTCAGCCGCCCCAGAATACTCACAGGACGATGGGCATGATGGTGAGGAACTTGCGGGAAGCGGTGAACTGGACTCCATAATCCATCTGCTCCCAGTGCGTGAGCAGCCGGGCCTTGCCCTGGTCCGGGGTCTCGAAGGGGGTTCCCTTCACGGTGTGCAGGAAGATGTACATGCTCTGCAGGACACACAGCGTGAGGCACACGGGGCCCTGCATCCCAAAACCCCCAGATCCAGGGCAGCGGCTCTGCCAGCTTGCACCCCCGCGCCGTTCCACTAGAGGGATGTGGCGCTGCTGGAAAACCCGGAGCGGTCAGGGAAACAAGGAAAGGAGAGTTGGGAAAGGCCGGGGCAGCTCGGCTGCTCCACGTCAGACCTCTCTCCCTGCTCCTGGGTGTGAGCCAAGGAGGCGGTGGCAAGATTACAGCCCTGGGATCTCTGCGATCGGGAGATTAGCGCCTGCCTGCTGCAGCACGGCAGAAAGCTCCCCGAAAACATGCTGGGAGAAGGTCTGTCACCCCCTGATTACCAGGGGAACACAAGTCACAGACAAACATTCCGGCTACACAACAGCTCCCAAGTACAACCACTCCTGGCTTTTAAATTCCTTTTTGTTCCTACAGCCTAAAACTGCCTGGGGAGATGGATGAGAAGCCAGCAGCTCGTGTGCTGAGTGCTGAGCAGTTTAAGGGTTTGTGGAGGTTTTTATCTCCTGAGCAGCTCCAGTTTGGGCGTTTGTGGAGGTTTTTATCTCTCGCTAGTAATAACTTATCATGAGGGTCTTCAATCCCTGTCATTTTTTGTCTCTAGAATATTCCCAGGCTGAGATATTATTTAAAATAAAAGATACACAATCAGTTGCTCCATCCCTGAAGTTTTTCGTCCCCTGTGCCCAAGGGGACCTATGTGGGGACTTGATCTTAAGAGGGAGGAATCAGTTCCTGGACTAATCTTTTACTTTAAGCAGAACTTAATCTTGTTTTTTCTTAACTCTTACGAGGCAAATTCAGGTTTTACCAACCACAGTGATGACTTTCCAGTGTCTCGGGCCTGCCACACACCCCTTTGGGAAGGGGACACGACAAAGGACTTGCCCTACAGGAAATGAATCCATGTGCCCTCTGAGCAGTGTCACCAGGTGTTGCTGCCTCACCTGTACCTGGGCTGGATTTAAATCCATGACCCAGAGGCACCAGTACAGGCTGAGGGCTGGAGCTTGAGCAACACACCCGGCACCTTTGGAAACACAAACGAATTGTTTCAACAGGGATCTCAGCAGGAGGAACAGCCGTGCCAAGGTTCCCTGTACGTGCCCCAGGCCACGCCGCTCCCTTACCAGGTTGTGGATGATGTTGGTGAGAGTCCAGACCACGGGGACGCTGAAGAAGGGGATGCTCAGCAGCACGACGTGCAGCAGCCCGATGCCCAGCACGTAGGACAGCCAGATGCCGCGGCTGTTCATCACCCGGGTGTTGGGGTTCACCTCGCTGTGCGCCGTCCCCACGTTCATCCTGCCTCTTGTGGCTGACGGGAGCCCCTGGAACAGAAACACCGAGGTCAGAGCGCAGACCCAAACTGCTCAGCGGGGCTGAGCACCAGCTAGTTGTCCAAGCAAACCCAAATTTTGCTGTTTGCTATAAAAATCCCCAGTCAGTTCCCTCCTCTGCCCCTCGTTATTGCCATTCTTAGAGCTGACGTCGCTAACTCCGGGAGTGGTTGAGATTTGGGAATTATGTGTGGGAAGCTTGTCTGTGACAGAAGCTTCTTGTCATTTGAGATGTTTTCCTGGAGCCGAGGTGTTGAGGTTCAATCCCACGATTTGCCTGACAAAACTCAAACTGATACTTTTAAGCACTTTTAAATCCTCATCACAGTGTTAATCATGGAAACACACAGCACAGGAAGCTTCCTGCATGTTTATGGAGTCAGCATGCCTTAAACTTGGGAAGGGAACAGAATATTTGCAGAGGAAAGGCTCTGTATCAACAGATCTCCTAATTAATTTAACTAAATTAAGAGAGTTCTGCATAGCTCGGAAAGTTTGCTGGTCTCCTACTCTGCCTCACAGGTTTTGCCTTCAGATTTAAGACACAGAGGGGAAAAAAAGAGGAACAAAAAAAAAAAATTGTCCCCCCAGGGAAGGAATGAGATTCCTCTTGAGGAACGTAAAAAGGGAGAGATAACAGTGCAAAGTGCCTTGGGAGATGTTTCAGGAGGAAGAGCTGTGGAGGAGGTAGCCCTTCCCCTACCTGGAAAGAACAACTGCCACGTAGGAGGAGCACAAAGATGGTTTTCTGGACAATGCCAGGAAGGAGAGGAGGCAAGAGAGTGTCAACCTCTCAGAGCAAGTCCTTGGAGTGGTGCCCCTGAGACAGTGAAGGTATCAAGTGGCTTTCTGGACTGACACAGTGCCAGTGGCAGCAGGAGAGCTCTGGCTCACTGGTATCCAGGGATTACAGAAAACAGCACAAACTGAACCCACTGTAAAGCTGAACGTCTTCACACCAAGATCAGGGAAATTCTTACGTAAAATCATCTTTGTGTCTCACAGAAGAGGAGTTTGATGAGATGATCTAGTTCATCCTCCTTGGCTACAGCACGCCACAGTGAAGGCTGTTTCCTGGTGTCTGGCCTCATGGCTTTGCTGTTGCTTCCCACAGCTGGAAGCCGTGTTGCTGTTCCCTCCAGCTCTCCGGAGACGAGCCCGAGCCAGATCCAACATCACACTCTCCTCACTGCCAGCTGTTCCCAGCTCCCTCGTGGAGTGCTGGGCCTGCCTTGTCTCAGGAGCTGGCACAGTCCCCACTCCTGCCCAGGGCTGGGACTCACAGCCAGCCTCCAATCCACAGCTCTTGGAATGCTCCAAGTAACTCCCAAACCTGTTCCACGCACACAGGCAGCTGTTGCTGCAGATCCTCACCTCACTCTATCGGGGGCTCATACTTGGAGAAGGATTTTTTTTCTAGGAAATAGGCTGTGGGGTGCTCAGTCCCTTGTTCCCCACCTCCCAGTTTATGGATATTCTAGAGAAAAGCCCAAAGTTTGATTTCGAAACAGGACTGACAGCCAGAGTTCAGCACTTCACCCCTGGCAGTGGGAGCAGCTCTGTGCTAAACCTGCTGCAATTCCCAAGAGTTCTCAGAAGGAAAACTGGGAGTTGGGGTGAAGCTTAAATGAGTCAAAAAGAGTCAGATTGCTACAACAACAAAAAGCAAAACACCCTATGGAATGTGTAAACAGAACTGCTGAGTGCCAGACATGGGAAATAGTTCTCCTGGATGTTGGGTGAACACTGTCCAGTCCTGGAAGGAGCTGGAGAAAATGAGCAGAAGTGTAGGAAAAACATGACCTGCAGGGACAGCTGGAAGGAAACAGCCTTGTTTAGTCTGAAGGATGCTGGAGACAGGCATGAGGAAGAGTCGGATGCTCCACAGAGAGCTGTGTCTGTGGGATTCCAGCTGTGCAGCAGGAGGAACCACATGGCTGGGTCCTGGAACGATGCAGGGGTGCAGGAGGAGGGATGTGGGAAGGGACTGCCCACAGAATGGGATTTGTGCTTCGCTGGAGGCCTTAAAATCTCGTTTCATCAACAGTTAAAAACCTTCTCTCCAGGAGTCTTTCCTGACACCGTTATCCAAGGGCTGTGGAAGCTCCCTGCAGCCAGAGGTGCACCTGGCTTGTGCTGTGCAATTTCCAACCATGAGTGGAACTTCCAAAAACTAAGGAACAGCTTGGACTTGGTCTCCTCTGCAAGTGCGAGCAGCTGCAGACCCACAGCTGGATGGGACAGGGCCCAACTTGGAAGCTGCATGTGAAGCAATTCTCCTTCCTGTGCCTCAGTTTCCCTTTCTTGTAAAATTAAGGATTTAGAGGAGTGGGATGCTGTAACATATGAGAAGTTAATTTACTCTTGCAGGAGATACTGACACACCAAGCACTCAGTGCTGCAACGAGGCTGATTCCATGTCTCCAACTCTGTCGTTCCCCACTTTAAATATTTCACCAGCTCTGCCCTGGGCTCTGCAGCCCTGGGCCCAGCTCTCCCAAATTTCAAATTGCACAAGCCTGGCTGAGGGCACACAGAGCTCTGTCCCTACCCCCACATCCCATGTTTGCTTTCTAATTCCACACCAGGATTTGTTCCCTTGCAGGACAACGAGGCACAGCCCACCATGGGAAGGATTCCCAGAGCAGCTGCTGCCAGGCTTTGCTTTCCCACTCTTTCGGGACAGAAAAGCCAGAATGTTGCACCAGGCTGAGGGTGAAGGTCAGGGCTGTGCTGACATTGGACAGTGGCCATCCAAGGAGGGGAAAAGTCAGAGCTGTGGCCAGTGACAAAGGGCACAATGTGTTGGTGGAGCTGAGCTCTGCCTCATCTTGCCTGTCCTGCTTCCCTATCCAGGGGCAGCTCCTTCCTCACCTTTGTCCCCAGAGGACATCTCTTCCTGTTCCCTTGCTTAACACTTGGACTTGATGATCTTAAAGGCCTTTTCCATCCTAAACAAATGATCCTATGACTTGCCAGTGCTGTCACCCTTCCCCAGGCATTTCGGGATCACGCTGCGATCCTGGCACCCTGCTGCAGGATCTTCACTGGGCTGCTGAGGGAAGGAGGGCTCAGGTGCTTATCTCGAGTGTTCCCAGACTGCAAGGTGATGATGATCCCACGAGTCACGGATCCAAATCTCTAGCAGCAACAGCTGCCACCTCCCAAACAAATCCTTTAAACCCTTCTTTGCCGCTGGCAAAGGATGAACGGGAGCAGGGAGGACACGAGGGACGCTGGTGAACTGGGCTGTGCCGGGAGGCGGCTGCTGGGTGAGAGGTGAGACTGGGAACACAACGCTCCGTGTCCCTCCAGCCCGGGGCCGTGTTGGACGTGTCTGAGCCCCAGCGCTGCCTGGTTTCTCCTCGGGGGGCCCGGGGCTGCCAGAGCCCCGGAGGGGACACGGGGACACGTGTGAACTGCCCCGGCCGACGGCGGGGATCCTGCCTCCCCGGCCTTTCCTAGTGGACTTAACGGGAGATTTTGGACACGAGGAGAAGGCCGAGGCTGGGCTCCTCCGGGCTCACATGGGGTCCCAGACCCCACTTTCCTCCCCGTTTCCCCGGGACGGGACAGTGCCTGGGCAGGCCGGGGCAGGACCCGCTCCCGGCCGGGCTCTGCACAGCGCGACCCCACCGTGGGGACCCGCACTACCTCCCTGAGACCCCCCATTCCCACCCCGCCGCTTCCCAGCTCCATCCCAGCACCCGCTTCTCTCTTTTGGACTATTTTCCTTTCGGGCCGGGCCCATGCGAGGCACCTTCCCCGACCCCACGGCGGGGCTCGGCCGCCGCCGGCCCCGGGGAGAGCTGAGCCCCCGGGTCCCGCCCCGCGGCCCCGGTCCGCACTCACCGCTCCCGCCCGCTCCGGCCCGGCTCGGCTCGGGGCCGCCGCTCGCTCCGCCGCGCTGCCGGTGCTCTCCCGGTGCTCTCCCGGCGGCCCCTCGGCCCGCCCCGCCGCGGCACGCCGGGAGCTGTAGTCCGGCAGCGGAGGGGGAGGCGGAGCCGCCACGGGAACCGGCGGGAGGGGCTCCGGGGAGCTCATCGGGGGCTGCAGCGACACCCGCTCCGCTCCCCGCGGGTCCCACACCCGGCTGGCTGCGTCCAACCCGCCCGGATTGGGAGGGTGGGCTGCCCCCGCCGCTGCTCTTCCCAGCGGAAATCCGAGGTTGTGGGAACACTGGGGCAGCTTCCCGAAGGAACTGTGCCTGACCCATTCCTAGAAATCTTCGAGGCCACGTTGAACGGGGCTTGGAGAGACCTGGGATACTGGAATGTGGTTTTTAAAGTCCCTTTCCTCCCAAACCACTCTGATTCCTTGATACCGTGAAAATCCCAGGGGCAGCATTGTGCAGACAGCCCGGGCAGGCTGGCAGCGCTGCAGGACACCCGGCCAAGGTCGGGGCTGGGAGCGAGCGCAGGATTCCAGCGCTGGAGCGCGGGGGAGACCATCTGGCTCCGCTTTTGTTTGCACAACCATCAAAGCTCATCGCGTGGGGCTGGCACGGCCCACGAGTGCCGCAGCCATCTGTGCAGGGCTCTATGTGCTCCTGCTGCCGGCTCTTCCAGCAGCCGAGGGGCAGCGCCGGAGCCGCTCTGGGCTGCAAACCCCCTGCCCGGAGCCGGGCGGGGCCCCTGGAGGTGTGCGAAGCCCGAGCGAGGCGCTCCCGGCCGCCCACGGCTCGCAGGCGGCTCTGCCGGTGCCATTCGCAGCCCCCTGAGCTGGCACAGACACTCCCCTCGGCACAGCCCACGGTGGGGTTTGGTGTTGGCTCAGGTGGAGTCTCAGCGACGTCGAGGCTCCCTGAGTGTCCCTGTGCCTCCACGCTGAGCTGTATGTCCCGACCATGTCTGCATCCATCCGGTCCCGACTCCAGCCCCGCATCCTGACAGGGCACTGCGAGAGCACGGAGAGACCCCGCGGGCTGCCAGGGCCGGGGCTGTCCGGGTGTCACACGCTGGCACCGCGCTGCTGGCAGGGCACGGGGTCAATCGCCGGAGCCCGAGCTCAGCAATGTCTGCCTCCAGAGGGCTTTGGGCACCGAGAGAGGCACGTGTGGGGTAAAGCAGATGAAAAGGCCACTGACTGCCACCCGGTAGAACCGCCGTGTCCCTGCCCCGCTCCTCTGCGGTGCCTTCTTGGCAGGGCGCGGTGCGGGGATGCCGGCTGCGGAGGCGGGGGATCCCACGGGATCCGGTCCTGCTTTGCAGGAGATCCACGCACGCACAGCAGGCTCTATTTTTATCCTGCTCCTGCCTGACTGAGCAGCTCTCTGCGCGGTGACATCTAATTTAGCAGCTTCCCCGCACCCCGCTGGCTCCGCACGTGAGGGGGAAGCACAATGCAGCAGCTATTTTTAAACGCCCATAAATATTCATCGCTCTCTGTGATGCAGCAGCCGCCGCTGCCGGTGGAGCGCGGGGGGGACCCGACCCGCTCCCTGAGCTCCCCACACCGCGTTCACCCGCCCAGGGAACCCCTGCACTGGGGGCCGGGGAGTTCCCGGGGGGGATCCGGCCCCATCGGCTCACCGGCAGCTGCACCCGCGTTCCCCCCGTGCTCAGGGGAGCTGTTCCCGTGTGGGTTCCTAGGCCTCGTTCGCTCCCAGCCGCTGCCGGTGTCGGGCCGTGCTCAGCTCCCGCTCTGCCGGCTCCCGGTCCCGCTGCCCGGTCGATGCCGGTTATATTTAGCTCCGTGGTGGCAGCGAGAAGCCGGTGCCAGCTATTTTTAGCCATCCTGCGGTGGGAAGGGTCCGCGTGGGTCGTGCTGCACTGCAGGTTTTGTGCTGGTGGGTGCCGTGCCCTCCACGTGGGACCCCTATGCCGGGATCACCCACCCACTCTTGGGGTCCCAGCTCAGTCCTCCCGTGCACCTGCCTGTCACCTTGGCCCCTCGGCCCCGTCCCGCGGCGGGTGGCTGTGTCACCGGAGCTGCCACATCCCAATATGCCCACCCTTGCTCCCGCTGCCTGCACAGCTCCCGGCGGCACCGGGAATGGTGACGGGCAGCACGGGGCTGCTCCGCTCCCCGGCCGAACGGGGAGATGCCAGAGAAGTGCTCAAGAGCACCAGCTGTGGCTGCCGGCTGCTGCCTGGCGGGCTCCCGGCAGTGTCCCCGGACAACCGCGCCCGGTGAGCCCGGAACCAGTCAGGCGTCGGGTTTGGCTACGAGCACAGAAACATCAAAAAGACCTCTAAGATCATCGACTCCAACCAATAACCAAGTACTATCACCTTTACACCTAAACCATGTCCCCAAGTACCACATCCACACGGTTTTTTGACACTTCCAGGGTGCCAGACCCAGCAATGGCCTGGCGCCGGCGGAGCGCCGGGGGCTCAGGGCAGTGCGGGGTCTCTGGGGAGGATCTGTCCGCCGCCGTGCCTCTTTGCCGTCAGGTTCCCTTCTCCTAATTGAGGCGAGATCTAGACCAGGCACCTTCCTAAACGGTTTATCCTCCCGCAGCAGCGGCAGAACGTCAGTGACCGCGGCCGGGCTGTCCCGCCGCGGAGATCTGGGACCGGGGCAGCGAGAGCCGAGTCCCTCCCCGGGGCCCGGTAACGGCGGCCGCTCTCCATGGTCCTGAGCCAGCCTGGCCGGTGCCCCGGGGCGGCGGCACCTCGAGCCGCAGCTCAGCCCGGCGGTCCTCGGCCCGGAAAGCTGGAGGCAGGGCTGAGGACCCACTCCGGTTCCCCTGGATCTCGCTCCGCCCGGTGCCGCCGCCGCGGGTCGGGTTTCCCCGAGTAAGCGATGCCGGTGCAGGGCGCGGGGGGGGGGGGGAACAGTCACCCCGCCGGAGTGGGAGTAGGGGAGTCCTGCTCCCCCCGAAAAGCTGGTGAGGGGATGAGAGGATTCCTGGGGGGCTGCAGGGACAGCCCCGGGGGCACCGAAGTCCCGAGAGGCCGGGCGGAGCCGGGCGGGCTCCCACCGGGCTTCGGCGGGGACGCGGCGGGGCGGAGGCCATGGAGTGCCCCGGGACACCCTGGCACCAGCTGCCCCTGCCTCGGGGGTCTGGGCAGCTCCTCACTGGGTCTCTCCGGTGTCTTCCCGAGCCTCCTTGTTTGAGGACCCGGGGCAGCGCTTCTCCCGTGAGGCGAGGAGCTGGGAAGGCTCCGGGCACGAGGCCGAGGGTGCTCGGCGCTGCACGGCCCCCCCGGCGGGGCGGGCCGGGGGCGGGGAGCCCCGGGGAGGCCCGGGCGGAGGATCCCGCCCACCGGCCCCGCCGCCGCCGCCGGCTCCGGGGCCGCCGCGCTGCGCGGGGCGCGGCCGCTCCGGCCCGGGGCGCGGGGCCGCTCCGCCGCCGGGGGCTGCACAAGCAGGTGAGTCCTCAACGGGACCTCCGGCGGGGCGGGAGGCGGGGAGGGGAGGGCCGGCAGCGCCGCGCAGAGCGCCGCTCCCCCCGGGGAAGCACCAGGGCTTCCCTCGCCTGCGACGCCCCCGGTGCCGAGCGGGGCCGGGGGGATTCCCGGGCATCCCCGGGCTCACGGAGAATCCTGGCGTCCGCACTGCCCCCGGCTCCTCAGCTGCATTTCTTGGGGTTGGTGGCGACTCCCGGGGTCGGGCTGGGGATCCTGGAATCCTGCTGCGGGCTGGGAAACCCGCGGTCGGGCAAGGGCTGCCTGGCTGCGGTCCCTGCCGTGCCTGGTCCACATCCCACCCGCTGGGGTGTCCCGGTTCCGTGGATGAAGCATCCCCTTTCCGGGACAGCTCATTCCGGTGCTTTCCCGGGTAGCGGGAAGAGGGTACCAAGGGTCTGTGTTGTCCCAGGTTACCTCTGGAAGACTTGAGGGGCTGGTGCAGTGTGGGGCTCCGGGATCCCAGTGTCCTTGGTGTGCCCTGAGCTCTGGTTCCCTCTCAGGACCCTCCTGGATCCCGGGGCTCCGGCAGTGCAGGGTCAGCTCTGCACAGGTGTGACCTTGGGGTGTGCCGGCGTGGCAGGGCTGTGACAGTGCCCAGCACTCGGGGTGCTCATCTGCCTGTGCTGTGGGGGCCACCCTTGGGCGGCCACTTCTGCACCACACCGAGGAGCCCCGGTCTGCACCCCGAGGCGGGTTTGCCGGTGTTGGGGTGCCCCGGGGAGCAGTGGGACCAGCAGGCGGCTGTGCTGGTGGCGTAGCTCGGGGCTCCCGTAGCGCTGAGCTCTGCCTGACACAGGCGCCTGTTAGCGCCTGTGGCTGTAACTGAGATGGTGGGATGGTGGAAGAGCACCTGGATCCTGTCCCCACAGCTCCGCTGTCACGGCGGGCACAGGGACAGGCTGAGACCCCTGCACGTGGTGGGACCCAGGGCTGGGGGAGCCAGGCAGCGCTCGGAGCTCTCAGACACTGCCCTTATCTGCTGCCACCACCCTGGGAACTGGTAGCACGCTCAGCTCCAGTGAATTTCCTTTTTCTGTTTTTGTTTCTTTCCTGCTGACGCTTTTCCCCTCCGGAATCAAGGGCTGGATGGGGCCCATGGTTACGGGGTGGTGTGAGCAGTTCGACCCCACGGTGGGGTGGTAGTGGGCAGAGCACAGCAGCACCCAGCACCCACCTGTGCCGGTCCTCTCGGAAGGAGAAAACCCGCCCCGTGCCCGCGAGTGCCCCGGGCATTCCCGGAGAGTGGAGCCGGGAGCAGGAACCTGCTGAGCCTCTGCCTGTTCATATTTTCCGTGGCATTCCCCGGGGGCCGCCTGCAGCGGCCGCTCGCCCGGAGCCGGGGCTCGCTCTAGTGCCTTCTCCGGCCGCCGCAGGATGCATCGGCCTCCTGCGAGCAGCGATCGCGGCGCCGTGACCTTGGCAGGGCGGGAGCTCACCCCGCCTCTGGCTCAGCCCGAGCGTCTCCGGTTGTTACAACCCAGCTGCCGGAGAAGGAGACGTGCCCAGCCCCTGGGGCCTGATCCTGCTGCGCAGGAGCCTAGAGCGAGGTGATGGCCGGGCATGGGGGAAAACATGAGCCATGACGGCTGTCCTGGTCCCCATCCTTGTCCCTGCATAGTGGCTAGGGCCAGATGTGGTATTCACAGCCAGTGCAGAGACAGTCCTGTCTCCCCTAGCCTGACACTGTCCCCTTGTTGTCCCTGTCTCAGATGTGCCAAGTCCAGCTGAAGCCACTGTGGGTGTGAGGAAGGCAGTGCAGCACTGTGACTGTGGCACAGGGGGTTCTCCTCTGCCCCATCACCATGGGACTGCTCCTGCAGAGCCTCTTCTTCTTCCTCCTCCTCCTGGGCTCCTGTGTTCACCCAGCCGCTGCCTTCCCCAAGGGCTGTTACCCCTCAGAAGAGGAGGGGCTCAAGACCTTTCGCTGCAGCAATGCTCAGCTGACTGAGGTCCCCAGAGACATCCCCAATGACACCAACAAGCTCTACCTGGACTCCAACCAAATCCCCTTCCTGCCTCACGATGCCTTCCGGGACCTGCCGCTCCTGCTGGAGCTGGATCTGTCACACAATGCCATCGCCAGGATCGAAAGTGGGGCTTTCCAGGGGCTGGCAGAGCACCTGCACTCTCTGGACTTGTCTTCCAACAGGCTGGTGTCAGTCAGCAAAGATACCTTTAGCAACCTGAAAGCCAAGGTGAACCTGTCCAACAACCCGTGGCTGTGTGACTGTCGGCTGCAGGAGCTGATCCGTGCGGTGGAGCTGGAGGCCGACTCCTCGGGGGGCATCGTGTGCGAGTCCTCCACGCAGGAGGAGCACATTGGCAAAGCTTTCCTGCAGGTCATTGCCGACACAGACTTGTGCAACGTGTACAAGAAGACCACAGACATTGCCATGCTGGTCACTATGTTCGGCTGGTTCGCCATGGTGATTTCCTACCTGGTCTACTACGTGCGGCAGAACCAGGAGGACGCCCGGCGGCACCTGGAATATCTCAAGTCACTGCCCAGCAAGCAGAGGCGATCAGAGGAGTCGTCCACCATCAGCACCGTGGTGTGAGCACCAGGATCCTGCAGGACATGGGGATGCGAGGAGCTGGGGACAGGCCACTCCAGGGGCTCACCACGGCTGCAGAAGCTGTCACCAGCCACTGGCACCTCACAGAGATACTCATGGATTTGTTCTGTTCTCCTCCTGGCAGCAGCAGCCATGGCTGATGAGTCCCTGGCTCTGGTGGCTGAGGTCAGGGATGGATATCAGCCATGAGCATGGAGGATCCGCAGCATCCTCCTGAGTTATGGAGGACTGGAGCAACCAGAGCATCCCCCTGGCATGTGTCCATTGCTCCGACTGGCCCGGATATTTGGACATCATCTAAAACATTTTATATTTCCTTTGCAGAGATCCCTTGGGGCATTAATGGAATCGGTGTTTTCACCTCTCCCTGGCTCCCCCTTGGCTGCCCAAGGGATGGTCCAACAGCCCAGGGCAGCCTGGGTCTGGATCTCTGCTGGGAGGGCAGTGGTGAGGAGCAGGGTCACTGACCTGCCAGGTCACTGGTCCTGGAGGGTCACGGGCTGCCACCACAGCCGGAGGGACCAAGAAGTGGGGCAGGGGGTGGGGACACACCACTTGGTGCCACCCCATCTTCTGTTTCATCTCCCTGCCCCTTTCCCGGCACTCTCAGGCCAGGAAGGGTAAGGGGTATGGGGGGCCCCACTCAGACATGGTGGAGCTGATGGGCAAACCCAGGGCCTTTCCTCTCGGAGTGTGGGGAACGAGAACCAAACGGGGGATGAACTCCCCAGGGCACAGCCCTTTGGGGCTGCCGAGGGATGTGGGTGCTGATGGAGGGGCAGCTAGGTGTCCTGGCAGTGGGTCCAGCCCCTGCTGGGTTTTTGGGGGAGTGTGTTTACCCTTGGTGCTCTCGGGGACCACGTGGGAGGGTGTTTGCAGCACCCTTGGCCTTCTGCTCGTGTCACTGCCGGAGGGGAGCTCCCACCTCACAAGCTGCTGACCGGTCACTGTGATGGGAAGCAGGATGGAGGGAGCTGCCACAGCTCCTCTGTCCTCTCCCCACCCCCACACTGCTGTCAGGAGCCTGAATCTCCCCTAAAATATCCCCAAATCCCTTCTTGACACTTCCAGTGTTGGGCTGCGGGTTCCTGGGGGCAGTGGTGGAGGTGATGCTGAGCACGGGGCTGGCACAGGCAGGGGTCAGTGCCCACTTTTGGGCATGCAGGGTCCAAGTGGCAACTCAGAGCAAAGCCAGAGCAGCCCCAGACTCTTCCACCTGCCTGTCTGGCCTCTGGGACAGCTGGTTTTGCTGATTTTGGCCTTTTCAAAAACCAACCAATGCTAAATTGCCTTAATTCACCAAGACCACCAACCAAAGCTGCTGGAACCTCCTCTGTACCGGGCCAGACCCGCCTTGTTGCCAGGCCCCGCCTCAGCCCCTGGTGCGGGCAGCGCATTTTGGCGCAGGCAGAGCTCCCGCCCCGGCTGCCGCCTGTGCCCCCGCGCCCCGGTACCGGTGGGAGCCGTGGGACTGGGCCAGCCAGGAGCAGGGCCCACGCCCTTCCACAAGTGCCTAATTCCAGCACAGAGCAGGAGCTCTGCAACGCACAAACACCTCAGCCCCAGCTCCCATCCGTCCCTGCAGCCCCACGGCAGCTCCTTCTCCCTCTACAATCAGCTGAGGGGAAAAGGGGCTGGGGGGGACCCGGCTGAACCTCCCCAGACTGCTCCCCCCAGCCACCGCTTGTGCCCGCAGCATGGGGGATGCCGGGAGCACCCGGCCCATCCGTGTTTGGGTTAAGGGACATTTTAGATCTTACTTTATACGACAATAAAGTTGGCTTTTACTTTGGAGCCGGTGGCCGGTGTGTGCTGGTGTGTGTGTCTGCGGGTCACCGGGCCCTGGTGACGTTGTGGCTGCAAAGGAAGGACGGAGGTGCCCGCGACAGCCGATGTCTTTGTGGGCAGGCGCCTGCAGAAACAGGACACCCGTCCCTCCGGTAACCCTGCCCTAGCCTTCAATAATGAACACCCGCGGCTCGGCTCAGGTCTCTGGCACGGTGCCGGTCCCCTCGACACCCAGGACCCCGTGGAGTGGCTTCCCTGGGCTCTGCTCCACTCCCTGCCCTCCCGTCCCCACCGGAGCAGCCCCTGACATCCCGTGGCACGCGGGCAGGATCACGACGGCCAGGAGGGACGAGCCCTTCCAACGCCACGGTCCCACCGCTCCCCACAGGAGGCCTCTCGGTTTTCCGGCGCCTCTCTCCGCGTGTTCCACGCCGGAGCCTTGTGCCATGGAAGGTGAAACCCGGGCCCTAACGCAGAGTGACAGTTCCCGCTCGTGGGACATTAACCTTGTTTGTCACTCGGCTGTCTCCAGACGCAGACCCCGGGCTCTGGAGCAGATGGCTGCCGTCCCCCGCTCTGGTCACTCCCTGGGGATCCTCCTCCCGCGGCTGCCGGAGCAGCTGGGGAGGGCTGGGGGACACGCAGGACACGTGGCCCCAGCTGCCACCCTGTCCGTGGGGCCGTGGCTCCCTGGAGTCCTGCCGGTGTCCCCTCTCACAGGGCTGGATGACGCTGAGTCCCCTGGGGTCAGCCCTGCTCTGGATCCTGTCTATGGAATTACTTGGATGGAAACCATCAGGCTCATTACAGCCCACACTGATGAGCACGGGGGAAAGGAAATGGATTCCAGGGGTTTGTCTGGATGTGGAACAGCCACTGGCCTGTGTGGGTGTGCAGGGGGATAAAATACATAAGAAGTCTAACAAAAATCTGCAGTAAGATTTGGGAAGGTAACTTGGTCCGGTCCCTGTCAAGTGTGACAGGGAATGGGGAAGAACAGAAAAATGGGTTTATGGGGATATTTCCTGGGGTTGCTATGGCCAACCTGGAGTCTTGAGAGGAGGGGGACACAGCCTGCAGATGGCTTAAATCTCAAGGAGGGATGTTTCTCATCCTGCTCTTTCCAGTTGCGAGGTGCTGTGGGCACGATCCTGCTGAGAGTAGGAGCTGGTGCTTGGCATGGTGAGTACGAGAGGCTCAGTGTTAAAGGCAACACCTCTCCAGCAAGGAACTAAAATCATCCCTTTCAATGCCCCTCTCTGGGTAAATCGTTTCCTGATGTAGATTTATCTGTAGAGATCAGCAGCAGGAGAATTAACAGCGTGACCTCCTTCTGTGTGTTCCAGCATGCCGGTAAATCTCTGTTATTAACTTCCAAGGAGCTCTGCCTGCCCAGTCATTAACCAGCCTCTTCTCCTCTCCAGGATGGAGGAAAACATATCACTGGGGCAAGATCTACAACCTGAACCCTCTTGGCAGGGGTGGCTCTTTGCCTGCTTGGCCCTGAAATCCCTTGGGAGCACATGGATGGAGGAGTGCTCCTGGGGAAACCTCCAGGATGTCCAGTGCCAGGGGACACCCTGCTCGTGTGTCCGTGCTCCCAGCAGCAGGGCTGGTGGTGATGGGGCTTTGGGGGGATTTTGGGGGAAAGTTTTGGGGGAAAGTTTTGGTGGAAAGTTTTGGGAGAAGCTCTGTTTTCCCCAGCTCACAAGTGCAGCGTGTTCCACAGCCCCAGACTGCATCCTGAACTTTGAACTGATTTGATTTCCAAGAGGGAAGGAAGGATGTCTAATTGTTTAATTTCCACAATTAGAAAAATATTTATCAATAATTAGGAGTGATGGCAGCAATTACACTGGGATTAAAGCCAGGCTACACTTCATCACCCGCCTTTCACTCAGGGACCTTATTTATTTCTTTTCACCCCCCAAAAATTCCATGTACAGCTGCATTGCTGCCAATAATGAATCATCTTTGGTGACTGCCTGCACAGGACTCATTAATCTGATGATGCCAGTGGTTCTAGGAAGGCTGCTGGGCACATTGTGTGGTCACTTGGGCAGGAGAAAATTGAATTTTGGTGGGTAGGAAAGTGAAGGAGATCTAAAAATCACAATAGCACTTCCTGTGCCTGTGGTAGAGAGCTCAGCAGCTCAGCCAGCCACGCACTCCCCTCCAGACTCCCTGGTGGTTTTCCCTCTCATCACTCGTCCAAGGCAGGCATGGCTGAGTCCAGGCATCAGCTGTCCAACAGCTGTTCTTTTCAGATGAAGTTGTAGCAATTAATAAAATTGCATGACCCTCAAAGTTTTCCCTCTCAGAGGGAAATGTCATAGTTTCAGGTATTTTTGCTGTCTCATGAGACCCAGAGCCATCAGCCTCCATGGTCTGAGGCTCAGGTTCATCCTCCTGTGGAAGCACCTGGGGCCTGTGGCTGTGACACCTTCAGTGTCACTGGGCACTCTTGGAACACCCTGGATTCTCGGTCAAGCTTTGTTTTCAAGCAACTTTCCACCAAAACAGCTCCTGGATGTGTCCTTGGAGGAATTCCTGGGAGATGGATTAGCCAAGGCTGCACTACAACCATCCTCAGTGTGATGAGTACCTGGGATGTGCCAATCCCAGGACACCTGCTCTGTCTGCTTCCCACAGCCCCTCTCCTTATCACCTGTCAGCAGGGGCCTTGAGTTGTGTCCTTAACAGGCCTGTGGTTCCTTCAACTCCTCCTGGCTTTAATTTAGGGGAAAATCTCAATTGTGGGTTAATGAAGCTGCTGCTGGGAGTTACAAGACAACTTTCCCACTGGAGCAGAAGTGTCACTGTCACCCGATGGATGAGCCCCATCACCACTTCCAGCTCTGCAGTGAATGTTTGAACGCGTGTTCTTTAAGTGTTTCTCAAGTGGGTTGTTCCAGGCAGCTCTGATGGGAAAACAATGGGCTGCAGCTTCCAGCTGGCAGATTATTCCTGTTATTTTTGCCATTTGTGGATGTTTCAAAGCTCTCGTGTGCTGTCAGTACGTGCTGAGATCCAGGAGGTCTGTGTGGAGGATAGAAAGTTTGAAGTTCTACATTTATTATTTGTGAGGAATCTTCAGTGTTCTCAAGGTGTTGTGGTGGTCCTTGGCACAGAGTGAGGTCGGAGCTGTGGGACCAGGGCAGGTTAAAGTGGGGGTTCAAAGGGCTGATGGAGTTTCCCCACCTCACCAAGAGCATCAGGCACAGCCCAGGTTTCCATGATTCCTCCTGTAAAGCCAGAGCCAAGCAGAAGAGGAGAGCTTGAGGAGGGTTTAAAGCAGCGAGGAGAGATCTCACAGTTCCTCATGAGCGGTTGCAGCTGTGGGAGGTAGAGAGGGATGGGAACAGTTGAGGTGAGAGCTGATCACAGAGATTTGTGTATCCTGAGGTGTGACAGGGAAGAGAGAGGTGTGAGGGAAAGTGTCAGCAACGAAAGGCTCAGCTGCTGCCCCAGGCGCCCAGCTCGGGCCGGATGCAGAGGACTTTCACACAGGAAAGGTCAGAGAGAAGTCACTTCCTGTCAGGTTTTTATGAGTCTCCACAGAATTACTGACACAAACTCCTTTGCAATGGGATACTTAAATATTTGAGTTATTTTTCCACTTTTAGAATCATAGAATTCCAGGATGGTTTGAGCTGGAAGAGACATTAAAACTCGTAAGCTGCATGCCCTGTCAGGGACACCTTACACTGTCCCAGGTTGCTCCAAGCTCGGCCCAACCTGGCCTTGGACACTTCCAGGGATTCAGAGGCAGCCAGAGCTTCTCTGGGCAACCTGTGCCAAGGCCTCCCCACCCTCACAGGGAAGGATTTCCTCTGTGTATCCAGCTTAAATTTTCCCAGTTTGAGGCTCACTGAAGAAATGAAGGTGCTCTAAGAGCTTTCAGGAGGGAGTACAGTTCATTTGTGACTCTCCACAGCACTTAGTACGTACTTGCAGCTTTTTTTCCCCTCATAATTGATGCATGTGGCATTTCCTCCTGCTGAAATAGGCCAAGAGAACCAGGCAGCACCGCCGAGCTCGGCTGCTTCGTCTGTCTCAGCCTGAGCCGTGCGCCGTGTCCAGTTGGCAGCAAGGATAATCAGCCCAAGGGCAGTGGAAATGCTCATTACAGCACACTTTATTCCTCAGTATTTAATAAGTAATGACTCTGAAAAGCTCGGAGCGGGGTCTGTGCCCGTGCCATCTCCTGCTGTGTTCCTGTCACTATGGATAAGTTAAACTGGGTTGAATCGGGTCGATTTTTGGATGAATACCCACCAAGGAATTTCGAGATGTTGTAAGAAGTTGGGTATGTTGAGTGGGAGATGCTTCTTTTGCTTGACTTAGTTTTGCTTTGTGAAGAACGAGGAGGAAAGCTGGGTACTGCTTTCCACAGCTCAGTGTGTGCATAGAAATGGAGTCCTCTGATGTTCTCTGATGTCTCAGCAAAGTGAGTCTGGAAGATAAAAACTCCTTTCTAAGGAACAGCTTAGCAAGAAGCTCTGAAAGCCCGTGTTCCAGGAGCTGTGCCATGGGAGGCTCAGCTGGGGCTGGGGAATAGCTGGAGTCACACACAAAGTTCTTGATAGTGGTCAAATGATCTTTACTCATTCTGTGAGCAGGGTGATGGATCACTGCAGATCCAGCAGCTAACCTTCCAAAGCGGGTTGGGGTGAGGTTTCTCTGGGAAGAAAACGTTCCCATTAGCTCAGTGCTTTGGCAATTTGTATCATCCGGTGAACTCGTCAGGAATTCACAGCTGGTGTAAGAGGATCGTCTGTTCCTACAGCACCTGGGGCCAGCCGGGCCCTGCACGAGGGTTTGGTGCAGCTGAAGGGGAAGATGCAGCAGGAGGAGGTGGAAGAGGCTCTGCAGATTCTCTGCTTCCCTCTGGAATGTTCCCTTTTATTCTGGGGACAAGGAGAGAACCATAACCTGGGTCTTTAATCCTCCTGAATGCTGAGCTGTGTAATTTGTTACTCACCCTCTCTTTTGTCTTGGAGACCTGATTTTCCTTTCCCCTCATGTCCAGGCTGGAACATTTCAGAAACAGTGAAAGAAATGTGGGGAAAAAAAAAGAAGAAGAAGGGGGAACGTAATGCTTTTAAATCTCAAAGATCAAATGCTTCTGTTAATATCTGCTAGAAATTCCTCACAGAGATTTTGGCATATGCCAGTCTGGCACATAACTCCACCACAGCCACCTGCTGTTCTGCCTGGAATTGTTTGTAGCTCCTTTGTGTTCTCTGAGCAGCACAAAGCTGTGGCGTGTCTGGTGTCACCACCAAGAAACAGACTCTGCACTAAGCCACGTGACAAACTTCCCTTTTTTCCCATTTAATTACTTTTCCTTGCACGAACGCCATGTTTTAAGCAGTGCTTTTTCCAGTCCAAGGGATCCCTGAACATGGCAAAACCTAGGGGTGTATGAATGAGGATGCTTTGTTCCAAAGGGAACGGAGGATTCCAGGATTGGCAGCTAAAATGAAAAGAACACCACAAGACTAAGAATTCTTCCACAGCTGCTCTTTGGTTCTCCAGTCTCTGCCAGTTTAATAGCAGGATTTTGCTCCGTATATTCTGGCTCCAGGACTGGGACAGGTCCGACACATCACCTCATTGTTGGGACTGTAAGTTCCAGGACCACAAACCACTGTGAAGAGAACAGAGTTGGGGTTCCAGCCAGTTTCCCCCCATCTCAGGAGGAGCCATCAGAAATCCCCATGAGCCTTCCCAGGGCCCAGTGGGAGCTTCTGCCCTTCCAGAGCTCCTTGAGCCTCTGGCTAAATCCCTCCTAATTCCACAGTAGGTGCTGTAAAAGAAATTTGAAAAATCAGCAGAGATTTTTCTAGAATCTTCTAGCAGGACTTCCATGAAGGGAATTGCTCTTTATGGGCTCTGGATCCTGAGAATTGTCACTCACCAGTGACCTGGAAGGATAAAACCCCACTGCACTGCTTCTACTTTGCTTGGAAATGCAGCTACACCTGTGAGTGCACTGACACGCTCCACTGCCTCATTTCCTATCATTACTTTAAATCTACAATGCGAATGTCTTCCCAAAGGATGAACAGAAATATCCCTGCTTTTGACCCCAATATTCCCCTAATCCTCCCCAGAGCTCCGTGCCTGGTGCTAATCAGCTATATTTAAATCAATGAGCTATATTTAAATGGATGGATTTTATATTTACCGCAGCAGCTGGCGCAGTTCTGGTGGGTGTGGTGGTTTTTCCCAAAACCTGGCCGGCAGCTGTCGATGGGAGTCATGGAGAAACTGTTCTCCACGTACTGTATTGTAGGAACAGCGTGAAACTCATTCTTCAAAACGTCCCTCAGCTGGTGGAAAAACTTTCCAATTCGCTCTGCTGCCTAAAATTCAGAAGTATTGGGAAAATAAAAATGTAGTTGGTTGATTTTTGTGGATTTAAAAATATTGGGAAATGTTTTCTAGTCCTGATTTCCACACACTGACTTGTCACCTTAGTAAGGAGTCTTCCTTGGCTTCAAGGGGCCTGGAATCAGTCCTAGGATGTGAGCTGATCCCAGGATTTAATATTTAGAAGGCAGAGAGAACAGATTTTACAAATTGGCTACAGTAGACTTACTTTAAATTGCATTCCATTGACCAAATCATAAATTAAAAATTTCACTTAGAGGACTGGAAGTTCAATATTAATAATAATGCTTATCTTTCTTTATTATAAGAAGCAAGTACGAAGCAAGTAATGAGCCTGATTTTTTAACTGTTCTTTTTAAAGCTGTTTGTATTAATTTGACTTCTAAACCTATTTTTCTTCCTGAATGGAATTATTTTAAATCCATGAATCACCATTTACAGCATTAATCCCACAAAATCTGGGTAAAGATGGATTACTACCAGTCCTATCTGGAGGAGATAAGGCAGAGGTGGGTGTTAAAGAGGCAGAGGCTGACACAGAACCTGTCGGACTCTCCTGTTTGTCACATCTTCACAGTCGTAAGGAATCCTGTGGCAAACTTCTTCCCATCCTGGTCCAAGTGGATTGACTGTGCAGAGAGGAAGAAAGATCCATGAAAAAGGGGGGAAATTATAGATTAGGTCCTTGTGATTTCTACCCAGTTCCTTCCTTTGTTTAGTAAGAGTCAGATTTCAACCAATACAAAACTGGGGGGAGAGGAGGGAAATATGCGAAGCTGAGAGAATGGAACTGACGTCTCACATAGCACCCTCAGGGTCCTAAAAGGTCTGAAGTTTTATGTGAAATTAAAAATCTTTGGGTTATGAACATTTCTTGATTTTACTTAGGGGAAAATACCCACAAAACTGTTCCACAACCTGTTGGATGGTCCCTCTTGGTGTGTGGTGAGAACAGATACAGGATGAAATGTGGTCAGATAATTAAAGAATATCTTCCTTCCCACAGTGATAAACCATCTCCAACTCAAGGCAGCGTCAGGGCTAATTAAACTTGTGGTTAAACCACCTTAGTATTGCCATGAGGGAACTGCGAGGCCCCTGCTTTAGCTCTGTGCAGTTTCCTAGAATCAAGCAAAAAATCCAGGGCAGGGCTGGATGGGACTTTCCACTTGGTCTAGTGGAAGGTGTCCTTGCCTATGGCAGAGGGGGAACTGAAGGAGCTCTAAGGTTCCTTCCTACCCAAACCATTCTGTGATTCTAAAACCAAAGTGGCCCCAGACTTACTAAAAATCAAATACTGAAAACCTAAATATGACAGTGACATCAGGGCATATTATGGGCTATGTCCTTCCGACATTCCTCTCTAACCTCGGTGATAACTGCTCTCGCTAGGATTGTAAAAAAGTTGAACGCTAAATTTAACGTAAAACACTGCGTTTTAGCTCCATCTGTGGGCAACCAAAAAAAATACAGGGACTCAAAA
This sequence comes from Sylvia atricapilla, assembly GCF_009819655.1. Classification (NCBI taxonomy): domain Eukaryota; kingdom Metazoa; phylum Chordata; class Aves; order Passeriformes; family Sylviidae; genus Sylvia; species Sylvia atricapilla. The sequence continues at coordinate 1,110,358 of NC_089166.1, read as the reverse complement.
AAAAAATCCACCCAAAAAACCCGGAACAACTTTCGGAGGTGCTCTTGACTCTGCTGTTTTTCAGACGTTGTTTAAAGCACTCACAAGTTGTTTATAACAATAAACGATCTCTCCCAAACAAGCACGGAAGTTCGGTTACCTAGAAAATTAACAAACAGCTCATACTGGAGGCCGTTCTTTGGCGTCCTGATGGAGTAGCACTTGTAGGACGAATCCGTGATGTGGCAGGTCAGGTGGGAGATGGTGCTGTTGAGGATTTTGTTTAATTTCTCGACGAACAAGCCGTTGTTTTTCAGCCTGCAACGTGTTGTGGTGAAGCGAACAGACACCTGATAGGCATGGTCGGCTTCCCTGTAGGCTGGGAGGAAATAGCTGGGGTGTGAATCCGGGGTGTAATCACAGATCGAATCTTAGACAGGTTATCAGAATCTGAAATATGGGCTTTGATTCAGAAATAAATAAATAAATAAAGCACTGTCATTAATTATGTCACAACACGTTCGTCCTTGACAGAGCTGACTCAATAATAAGAGACAGTTTCGTTTGAAATATACAGGAATTTAGGTACTTACTGGAGAATCTGTTCCCAGGTAATAAAAATAAAAAAGGTGGCAAATAGTATAATGGCACAGAACCAGCATGTCTGCAAAGCTGTGTGTCTGAAATGGATTGGTGCCAATTCTGTGCAATTATGGTGTAGGATTAATTCTATTATTATTTTAAAAGTTATTTTAAAACAATGAAAAGTTGTTTAAAAGTGATTCTCAAGCATCTTTGGTTTGTTATGTTGTGGGTGGGAAGTGATGTTGGTGAAGAGTGGTTACAAGAAGGGGCTGCAGTGCAGATCTTGGATAACTCTGGAATTCTTGAAGTTAATACTGTACCAAAGGGTAAAGATTATTTTATTGCCATATATTTTTGGGAACAGTAATATTAAACTATTTCCAAAACCATGAGAGGGTGCGTGTGTACAAGTAAAACAAATTATTTTCTATTCTGGGATAACATTTAATTTTTATTTTTTTTTAACACAGAATTCACAAATTACCAATCCGCAAAGGCCAGTGCTTACTCCTAACTTAGCAATCTTACCATAAACCATGAATTTATAGGCCTCAACGATTTCTGTTTCTTCCTGTGTTGAAGTTTCGATGACTTTGTGTGAGAGGGTACAAAGGTAGGCACCAGACATTGAGACCCTGAAACCCATCACCATCAGCTTCCCTGTCTCTGTCAGATTCACGTATCCTTGCCCTAAAATAGAAATGTTGGATTACAGGAAATGTCCACTTTCTGATTCATTTAGAACATTTGAAGATGAAATTTTGCTCCTGTGCATAATGACACTGATTTGTGTTAGCCTGAAATGATCTGAAATTTATGACTTCTAGGATTTACTACAAATTTCCTTTTAGCTCAAGTATTTGGAACTTTCAGAGGGAGAAGAGAAATGGAGTTTAATGTCAGAACTTGTGGAATTGTCTGGCAAAGGGTTAAGGAACCACTGGGGTTGTGAATAGAAACAAAGGAAATATGAGATATTTTTATTTTGAACTAACCTTGTAAATCTCTCCCATCTGGACCAATCCACAAATAGTTGGGATCTATTATTCTTTCTTGAGAAAGAGCCAAATCCATACAGACCAGGAATGGGCTGTTTGTGAACACCTTAACATACACATTCACTGCAATACAGAATCAGGTGAATTATGTAAAATGCTGATATTAAATGAAATTTAAAAAGAAATTTGAAAATTGTGTTTCAAATGTGTTTTTCAGTTTTGGCTTGCAAAGTGTAATATTAAAGATTAATCTCCATTTGTTCTTAATTAATATCCTGGAACTGTCCACAGTGTGGCTGGTGCTGACTGTTAGAGGGAGACACTTGTGTCCCACATACAAACTGTGGTGCAGGCATAAAAAATACCCGATTTTTCACTGAAACCCTCATTTAGATGCTAAATTTTCATCAGTGCTTCCAGCAGCACTATGGGACAAATATATGTCCATCCTCATTCCCTTTTCTCTTGTTCCTGTGCATACAGGGTTCCACATGCACTGGTGCTACTTAATGATCCCTGGGCTTAAAACCCCACATTCCAGTAAAAAATAGATACAGATAGAAAAAAGGACAAATTTACCTTCATGCCTGGTGTCACCATAAACTTCATTCTTTCCAATTAAATCAATAGATTGCTCTTCCTTCAGTTCAGCTCTCACTGTAGGGAAAAGTAATTGCTATAGTAGAGATCCATCTAAATGTGTGACTGTTAGTCTTTTATTTCACCCTGGTTTTTACCTCGTTTTGTTTTTGTCTTACTTTCCCTTTTCCCCCACACTTTTTTCTCAGCAACAAGCAGGAGTCCATGTTTTTAACCTGTCAATTTTAATTGTTTTAGTGCCCATCTTTGCAAACCTGCCTGGATGTACCAGATTACAGACTAGATGAACCTTCCTCTTTACAAAAAGCCACTAAAATAGTTACAAAATCTGACCATTAGGTGAAGACTCTATAGTGTGACCCTGAGATGACACAGGGTAAGGTCTCTCAGCCCTTTCCCTTCTGGAAAATAGCAGACTGGTGTCAGGCACCAAAGTTTCTGTGACAAGAATCCTCAGGAGAGGGGAAAATTATTGGAATTGAAATAGGGGCTCTTTTTCATGCCATGGGCACACTGGAGTGGTCCTACCTGACTGTTGAGATCCAGGGTTGAGCCTGAGGGACAGTGGGGTGTCACTGTAACCCATGACAACCCTTCTCAAGGGGTTTTAGCTCCCTGTCCCCACTTAAGGGGCTTCTTCATCCACTCTGAGGGAAGGTTTTATGGGGACATCTGTCCCTTAACAGTGGAGTGGTACCCACCAATGGGGTGTCAATGGAGCCCCCCCGTCCCCTCTTGAGGGGCTTCATCTCCCACTCTGAGGGAAGGTTTTTCGAAGACATTTATCCCCACAGTGGAGTGGTACCCATCAATGGGGTGTCAATGGAGCCCACCTGTCCTGTCTTGAGGGGCTTCATCTCCCACTCTGAGGGAAAGATCTTAGGGACACTCTGTCCCCTCTTTAGGGACTTCATCTCCCACTCTGAGGGAAAGTTTTTCAGGGACACTCTGTCCCCTCTTGAGAGGCTTAATCTCCCACTCTGAGGGAAGGTTTTTCGGGGACATTTATCCCTACAGCAGAGCGATACCCACCAGTGGGGTGTCAATGGAGCCCCTCTGTCCCCTCTTGAGGGGCTTCATCTCCCACTCTGAGGGAAGGTTCTATGTGGACATCTGTCCCTTAACAGTGGAGTGCTACTCACCAATGGGGTGTAAATGGAGCCCCCCTTTCCCCTCTTGAGGGGCTTCATCTCCCACTCTGAGGGAAGGATTTTCGGGGACATTTATCCCCACAGTGGAGCGGTACCCATCAATGGGGTGTCAATGGAGCCCACCTGTCCCCTCTTGAGGGGCTTCATCTCCCACTCTGAGGGAAATTTTTTTAGGGACACTCTGTCCCCTCTTGAGGGGCTTCATCTCCCACTCTGAGGGAAGGTTTTTCGAAGACATCTATCCCCACAGTGGAGCGGTACCCATCAATGGGGTGTCAATGGAGCCCACCTGTCCTGTCTTGAGGGGCTTCATCTCCCACTCTGAGGGAAAGATCTTAGGGACACTCTGTCCCCTCTTTAGGGACTTCATCTCCCACTCTGAGGGAAATTTTTTTAGGGACACTCTGTCCCCTCTTGAGGGGCTTAATCTCCTGCTCTGAGGGAAAGTTTTTCGGGGACATTTATCCCTACAGCAGAGCGATACCCACCAGTGGGGTGTCAATGGAGCCCACCTGTCCTGTCTTGAGGGGCTTCATCTCCCACTCTGAGGGAAATTTTTTTAGGCACAGTCTGTCCCCTCTTGAGGGGCTTCATCTCCCACTCTGAGGGAAATTTTTTTAGGGACACTCTGTCCCCTCTAACAGGGCTTCAATCTGCCACCCTGAGGGAAGGTTCTGTGGGTGTTCCCTCCACAACTCCACCCATCAGAGCGGGACCCTCCGGGTGTACCGGCCTGACACCAACACAGCCCCTTAGCTCCTTCCCACCCCTAACCCCGCTCACCCCATCCCGCCGCCACCACCACGGCCACCAGGGCCAGGAGAGCTCCCGGGGGGCAGCGGGGCCGCCCGCCGGCCGCCGCCGTCCTCCCGCCGCCCCCCGCCATCCTCCCGCCGCCCCTCACAACGGCCGCCGCGGGCGCGAGGGGGCGCTATAACGGCTCCCCCCTTCCCCCCGCCTCCAGCGCCGCGCGCGCACGCCGCTTTCCCGCCCTTTTTCATCCCCTCAGCGCTGAGGGCGAGGAGGGCTGAGGCGTCCCCGCCGGGGTCCCCTCGCTCCTGCTCCGCACCCCTCGCCCACACCCGCTGCTTTTTTTTTTTTTTTTTTTTTTTTTTTTTTTGTACTGTTTTTGAAAACATTCTGTTTCCTCTCCAGCGCTCCATTGAGCTTTTTAAACAGTATTTTGGTTTGGGGCGGGGTTTTTGTTAGTTTGTTTGTTTTCTCGCTTTCAGGCCCCTGTGAGGCGCTTGGCAGCGAAGGACGGCCCCGGCCAACCCCTCCGCGCTCGTTGTCACACTTCAGCCTCACATCGCTCCTCCACAGTGCGCAGTGAGCTGTGTTTTTTGGCTCTAAAGTGTTTTTTTCTGGCTGTGGAACAAGGAAAGGGAAGTACAGGGGGACAAGGAGGGAAGAGGCTCCATCATGGCTTTGTCAGTGCTGGCTATGGAAGGTGTCTTGCGTATGGCAGGGGAGAGTGAGGGAACTGGATGGGCTTTAAGGTCCCTTTCAACCTAAACCATTCTGTGATTCTGTGTTTCTGTCACTTGCTGTGAGAAAGACTGAAAGTAAGAGCTGGGCACATCCTGTGGCTTTTCCTCCTGAGGGGCTGCAAGTGCTGGGTGTTCTCCAGCTGCAGGTTTCTGGAGAAAGTCATTACAGGACATGTATTTTCTCCATGTAGAAGCAAAAAAATACCCTTTTCAGTACCTAAAATGGCTGCAAGAGAGTTGGAAAGGGATTTTGGACAAGGGTCTGGAGTGATAGGACAAAGGGAACGGCTTCAACTAAAAACGGGAGTTTCAAATTGGATATTGGGAAGAAAATTTGCTCTGTGAGGGTGGTGGGCCCCTGGGATGGATTTACCAGGAAAGTTGTCCCTGGAAGTGTTCAGGACCAGGTTGGACGGGGCTTGGAGCAACCTGGGATAGTGGGAGGTGTCCTTGCTGTGGCAGGGGTGGAACTGGATGGTTTTTAAAGCCGCTTCAAACCCAAACTCCTCTGGGATTCCATGTTTCTGCCGCTTGCTGTGACTGAAAGTAAGTGCGGAGTGAACAGTGTTGGCTCAAAAATGAAGCCGAATACCACAGTATCACTGCAAGTAACTTTCAAGTCAGTTACATGTTGTGGAAAACTCTCTATGCCTTTGAAACTTTTAAACATGTAACTATTCTGTTTCTAGAGCAGGTGATACAAAAACACTCCGGAAGCTGCTGGCAGGGGAAGAAGGGTCCTTGCCCTTGACTGTGGAGCACACTCCGAGACACTCAAGACCAGAACAGCGGCCAAGGCTCGGGAAATTAGCAAAATAGTATTTATCCTACCTGCCTAGATCATATTTATCATTCCAGACCATGCTAGTGTCCAAAAATGATGTCACAGTATTTGCATAACAAATATGGAACCAACCAACCCAGGCATAAGAGTTATTTTTATAGAGAGCTGTGAAAGTTTGAACTCAACATTTCTATGTTAAAAAAAAAAAAAAGCACTTAAGTAATGAGTTTCCTTTAATAAAGAAAAGAAAAATTTGGTAAAAAATGCAAAAATAAAAGTGTGAAAAATGGGGTATCAGGTTATTGATGGAAAATAGTTTTACTCAAGCTTTCTTCTTCCTTAAACCAACACATTAACTCAAGTGGTCGGTTAAGGTATAAGAGCTGTGTCAGGGTTTTCATTTTTAATGTCCTTGAGCTGCTGAGCAGGTCAGAACCGGGACCACCTCGGATGATCCCACGTTCCCATGTGCTGAATGTTTTCAGTTTTACTCAAAGTGAGCATTTCATGCTGACACTGTGCAGGCAAAATGATTCAGTTTGTAACGTGTCTGCTATAAACGAGTCATATTTCAGCCCGAGCAGCCTCAGTTCCTAAGGATGTTTATAGCTCCTTTCAGATCCTGCATAGCCCATCATTCCCCAGGTTGCTAATTATTATGAAATAGTATCTCTACTATAAAGCTTTGGCTGCAGTTTTGGTTCTTTATAAACTCTTAGTGTCTTTAGCCAAATGACTCATTTATTTTCAATGCTCTAATATTTCTAAGTCCAAGACTTGTAAATTGTCATTATAGATTTGTAAGCTTGGGGGGGAGTGGGGGTGGGAAGAAGAGGGGGGATGAGTTATTTTTAAGAACAGGAAGTTTTTGGGGAGGATTTATCAGGACAAAATGTGAATTTGGGTATTTGTATTTGTGTTTAAAACCTGGATCTCTGGGGTTTGTTTGTTTTTTCTCTGGGATTTACTTTGGTTTGGATTTTTAGTTAATATAGTATCAGTAGGAAATTATAGAAAAGGACAAAAATCTGCAGTTGCAAACTTCATTATGGAGTGAGTAGGTATTAAAAAGGTGAATATTTCATCCTAGGAACTATGTAGAGAGATTTCCAGGAGTGCAGAGTCAGGTGAAGGACCAGTTGCAGGGCTCTGGAGAAGCTGCAGACCACACGTTTTGTCTCTGATTTTTCAGGTGAGTGATCCAAAGGTGGGATCACACAAATGAGGAGCACAGTTAGCACAGGGAAATTTTTATAGGCTGGGAAAACCAGGCTTGTTTGATTTGTGCCCTTAAAATAAAAACAGAGTGAAGATATATTTGTTTCTCTGAGGGGCAACGTGAGGGAAAGTAGAGATTTAAATCAGAGAACAAATCTGGCGGTAAGAGAAAATGGCCGTGGATAATCCTGGGATGAAAACCAGAGGTTTCTGATTGCTGCACAGCAATCCCAATGCTTCCTTAAAATTCGTAGAACCAGGAAACCTGCCTAATTATTAAATTATTCTGGAAGGGGGTTACAGAGATTGTCTAGAATAGCCAAGGATTGCTTGATTATCCTTTTTTTTTTTTTTTTTTAACATTTTATTTCTAGAATCTTTTTCCAAGCAATGGAAAAGCAACAGCATAAGAAGCAGCCGTTGGCACCACACAGGAAGTGAGTAGGAGAATCATGTTTCCATGTTGTTATCCTGCTCCTGATCTATGGTAATTTGTGCTTACTGCCTTTGGGTTTAGATCCAAGTGATGAGCTCAGATCCCAATTTCACTTCTCGCTTCATTAACTCGTTTTGGGCCTGAACTGACCTCTAAATGTCACCTGCTGCTACCCCCTCGCCTCAGCAGGGGTATGCTGCACCTGGTCAGGTCTCTCAAAGTCCTGTTCAGGCCTGGTGTGGAATGAGCCTCTTTTCGGAGTCTTTACTAGAGGACTTTGAAATTCATATTTGTTTTATTTTATGGAAGAACTTTGTGCTTTGATTTTCTGCTAAGCAGCAACACTGTTTTCTTAAGAAAACCATCTCAACCTAAGCTCTGTTTACCATTATCTCAGCCATTTAACTTTAACACACAGTCCGAGGTGTGCCCGTTCTGGGGACGAACGAGCTGGGGGCTCCCCCAATCCCCCCAAACAGGAGCTGTGCCCTCAGCCCCCTGCCCCTCCCGAGGGGCTGGAGTCCCCTGCGAGCGGCACCAGCAGCGGCTCCAAGGCAGGCGAGCCCGGAGCCGGGACCGGGACGGGGCCGGCTCCTCTCCCCGCCACCCGGCGCCGCTCTCCGCCCGCCGAGCGCCCGGCCGGATGTCACGGTGACGGGCGGGAGGCGAGGCCGGTGCGCTCCGCTGGCAGCGCAGAGCCCGAGCGGGCAGGTGGAGCTGGGACCCGCGAACGGAGCATGGAAGGTGAGAAACGACCCCGCTCTTCCCCCGGACCCTCTGCCCCACCGGGGCCCGCAGCGGCTCCATCGCCCGGGGGCTTTCAGCCGCTTCTTCATTGCTTGCTGCAAACAGATCGCAGGCTCTGGAAAAGAAATCGAATCTCGTCTAGCAATTAAACGGGAAACGAACGGGGCTTTTTGCCTCCTCTCTGTTTAATTTCAGAGATAACACAAAGCGCGTGATAAAGCCGGGGTTTAGAGCGCGCTTTATCTGCTGTTCGTGTTCTGGGGTTTAACGAATTCAAGGATGTCTCCTCTCTTTTCACCTGTAAAACGTGCCCATAATACTCAGAGCCAGCAAAAACCAATCTGGGAGTTAATATTGGGTTCCGGAATAATTACTTGTCATAGAAAAGCAGTATTTCTGGTGTTATTAACAATCCAGGCAAAGAAGCTTTGCAAAGCATCACTTTATTTCTTATTTCAAACTCAGATTCTTACTTTGACTTAGTGCTTTAAGGCTCCAGTTTAGATTCTGCTCTGTCTCAATGACTTGAGGCTTTTGGTTATTTTAAGTTAGCTGCAGATGTCTATTTAAAAATGTGTTTTCCTTTGCTGAAGGCTTTTTAACTGTTTATATGTAAATAATCAGTCATTGAATTGACCGAATCGAGAATGTTGTTGTTTGAGAAAAGTAACTAATTTGAATGAATAGGTTTGAGGGCACTTTGGCACTTAAAAATGCAACTTCGTTTTCTTGATTGAGTTGTGATCGCTGTCTTTTTGGGAGAGGAAAGTTTGTGAGGTGTGTTGGAATAGTCTGCAATTAGAAAATAACAGGGTTCACTATAACTAAGGTTATCTAAGAAGTCCTTTCTTTGGTGTTCTTATTTCTTGTGCGCTCAAAGTGAACATGGAACTGATCCTTCAGATTTTGGGTCTGTGCTTGAGGATGATGAGGATCCATTAATGTGCCTGCAGGTGTTGCTTTGGGGATGAAGTTAGTGCAACAGTTCTGTAATGTGTTACCCCTGGATATAGTAATTTCCAGGAGTGTTTCTGTGGGTCTTGGAAAAAAATCTCTGTCCCTCGAGGGGTTACATGACTGACCTGGATTATCCACGCCTAGTGTGGGGACGTTTGGTAGGGTCACAGAGCAGCAGACAGGCCCTGGCAAGAGTGCGTGTTTGAAGGAAAATTTGTCATTAACTTAATTGTACCTCTTCATGGCTGGTTTGGTTTTGTGACTACTGAAAGAACTGTCCAACTGGAGCTGTCAGCTCCAGGTTCTGGGCTGGGATCAACAGGCTGGATCAGGAGCTGGACTTGGATGATCCTAGTGGGTCTCTTCTCCGTCATGGCCCAATGTAGGTGAAGGCAAAGAACTTGTTGGGGTGGAAGAGATTGACTGTTGCATGTAGTGAAGGCACTGACTTCAGACAAGGAAACTGGCTGTTTCTACTCCATATACTCTGATGGAAAGACTAAGAGCAGATGGGATTTTCAAAGATGTCCCCTTCCCTATTCTGTTGGGCTGACAAGTGCAGCTGGCAGGAAAAAGGCAGCATTCTGGTTTCATTATGGGGAGAAACAGGTGAAATTATAATAATTGAAGATAAACCTCCCATTTCAAGATGTATCTCCCATTCTGTATTGAGGACAGAAAGGAATCGGGGTCATCAGTGATTTGAAAAATAACCATTTTAGGGGGGTTAAATTTCTGGTTAGCTGTTCCGATCAAATACCAGGATAAAGTACGAATAGTGTTGCACACTAAAATACCACAGCACTTTTTTAGCAAGATATTTGAATATTTTGGCTCCCTTTGCCTATTGACGTAGAACATGGGATGGCCAAGGATTGGTTTCGAAAGCACATGAATTTTACTTCTGCTTTGTAAATGCACATCGTGCCTCGGCTGCAGCGCACAGAGACGGGCGTTCTCTTCCCATGCACCCCAGCCACTGGAGCTCTTTGAAGCTTGGGAAGACAAACGTGTTCTGTAAGTGATTTCCTGCCTTGTGTTTTTCTGAACATTTGGTAGAAAAATGGCCTTATTGGTATAGAATTACAGGTGGAATTTACCCACATGTTCTCCAGTCGCCATGAAGGATCTGGCTTAGGATAGTCAGGAAGGAGACCTGAGGTTAAATATTAAGAGACTACTAAGGCTCTAAGAAGTTGCTGGAGACTGATGCTGTAAAGAAACCAGGTGCTGGTGAGGGGAGGTTGGAGGCTTGAAGACCAGGACACTTCTCAACCAAGAAGAGAAACATTTTATGGTGTGTCATGGTTCTTATCTCTTCCAAAGGGTTGCCTCTTCGGAATGAAACAGTTGTGTTCAACAAAATATGAATAAATCCATACACTCCATCTCAGCAGGGAGGAGATGAGGGTCTGAGGAGGCTGAGTGGGTCCTGCTCTGCTCTCATGGGGTTTGGGCAGTGCCATTCTCCAGCAAATTGTCCTGCTGCTGCCAGGGAAACCTGAGGAATCAAATGGTTTCTAAAAATATGTAGCTATCCAAGAATATATGTAAAATTTCTGGAATTCAAGCAGTTGTGTAGGGTTTCCAGATCTTTCTTCTGTGACCTCCTGGGAGCTCAGGGAATTGCAGAATTGCTGCTGAGGTTTCAACAGCAACTTGAGGCTTCAGCATGGGGCTTTGACCCCCATCACCCAAATGGAGCAACTGTGCAGGAATTCTGAATGCAATTAAAACCAAAATCAAGTGTTACAGAATAAGGGAGATTTCATTTAGTTATGCTCAGAATTACAAGTGTTTGTGTAATTTAAGCGTCTGTATTCATGGAATCACAGGATGTCTTGGGATGGAAGAGCATTAAAGCTCATCCAGTTCCATCCCCTGCCATGGGCAGGGACATTTTCCACTATCCCAGTTTGATTCAAGCCCCATCCAGTCCGGCCTTGAACACTCCCAGGGATGAGGCAGCTACGGCTTCTTTGGGCAACTTATTGTGGTGTAGAGTTAAAATCAATATTAGAGAAAATCATGTTAATTTACCCAGTATTAACTGATGTTTTCTCATCATTATTTGCTGTATAAATTAGTCCATTAGCTTCTTTTTCCTCAATTTTCCTGGCATATTAAAATGAAAATGAGAAACTAAGGGCCGTAACTATACAGTTCTGTGATCTTTCTTACATATTTCAAAATATTGATTCAATAAATACCTGAACATTTTGTCATTTAACTCTGTGACTATTTCTATGATGCAAGGCCTTTATTTTGTTGCACAAATTATCCCCCCCTCTATTCATGCAGTTTTTTTGGAGTACCTCTTCTGATACCATGCTGCCTCGCTGGAGAGTTACCAGAGCTTTATATTTTAACGTTGCAGAGACCACAAAAAAGTTCCATATGCAGAGGAGGTAAAGACAGATAATTATGGGGTAAATGTCACCCGTGGTTAACACCTCATGCCTGCTGCCTGGGTGTTTCTGTTATGTAACTGCCAGGAAGAAATTTTCCCGCTCCAGAAACTATTATTTTTTAGGTTCAAAGCTGATAAAAGATGTTATAGCATGTAAAAAATAAAGAAAGGGAAAAGGATACAGGAAAGAAAGGAGGAAGGAAGCAGGTAACTCTGTGTTAAGAATTCAGCCTCCTAACAATGAAATCTCAAGGCAGGGAGGCCTTGAGTAAAGACATAACGGGACAGCTCAGGTCTGTGCCTCCAGTTCAACTCAACAGCTGAACTCTGTGCACTGGAGTGGGCAATGGGAATACCTGCAGCTTATCTTGGCTTCAGAGCTCTGCTGAGCCCCCAGCACGCTGGGAAACCAGGCTGCACGGGTAGTCCTCTGAAAAATTTTTAAAATTCCTAGCATTTGATCCCTTTTGGAATTTCTCAGTGGGAATTAGACTTGCATTCCCATGAAAACCAAGTAGATCTTGTGAAGAAAATGGGGGTTTCCCTCTGTATTGGCGAAGGAATGTAAAAATATCTTTGTGCTTTAGAGAAATTAACTTCCTACAGAGTTACTATGGCTGCACTGTGCTCACAGAGTACTCGATGAGTAAATCACAAGCATAAAGTACTCTGTTCTATAACTTTTGAAGTTAGAAAATCATACCTAATTCCTTTTCTGGGCACAGGCCAGTGCTCAGGATATAAAGAAGCGAAGCAAGATATTAATTTGGTTTTTATTCTTTGAAATGTTTTCCTGTTCAATTTTACTTTCAGCCAAGAAAACAGGAATTTATAAGATTGTAACAACTGTATTGTGAACTGTTCTAAATATTAGACACCTCAGGCTGCTTTTCTGTCTTTTGCAGATTCACAGCCCGGGATGGATCTCAGTAACCCTCAGGAACAGCCCATAGCTGCAGGTACTGTGCTGTTCAATCCTGCTTTTCCACCCTCTCTTGACAATTTTATATTTTAATGGAGAAAAAGACATGAATTGCAGCTGGTTTAGGGTCTGGGGACACTGAATAACAGAGTCAAAAGTACAAAGAGCAGCATTAAAGGCAAAATAAAAACAGGTAAATTTTAGAGATTAAATTGATCTGGGAAGTTCAATATAGCATTGGAAAGTGAGAGTGAAGTGGGGAAAAAAGACTGTGTAGAAGGAAAGGAAATATTTTCAGGAGAAAGCTGGAAGTTTTGGTTAGGGAAGCAAGAATAATACAATTCTCTTGGTTGACTGCATTTCTGAAAATATGAAAACAAACCTCCTGAGTTGGTTTGACAAGTGTTTCACTTTCTGGTTAATCAAAAAGTCAAGCCTCTTTTCAGCTCCAATGTAATGTTTAGCTTGAGAAGGATTGGGTGTGTTGCCATCCAGCTGTCAGTAGGTTAAAGAATTTACTAGGAATTTCACAGTATTACCGTAGATTTAAAAAATTCTCCCAATGTTTGAAAGAAAAAACCCTTTTTTAATGAAATATTGATCTGAAATTTGCAGAAATACATGTCATGTGGAACTAGTTTGCATCATGGGGTTAATGGAAGAAGCTCTATTTGAAACACTCCACCAGAATAAATTCCACTACAGTTAAAATGTGTCTATTTCTGAGGAGAGAGGCTGGGATCTCCAGGATGCTGGTCTGCATGATAATGTTGATATTTAAAAATACACACATGGACTAAGCAGAGAAGTGCAAGTGGGTTCAAAGAGGCCTCGATTACATGTGCTTGAGCAGTTTTCTGGCCTGAGGCCAGGATGATTAATTTTTTGCCCAAAAGAACAAAGTGGAGCTGTGATTCCTTTGCCTTGCTCCAAGGAGCTCCATCCCTGCTCACAGCAGTTGTCAGAGCACCTATGATAGAGTTAGATATACTGGATTTTATTCCTGCTGTCATTTACAGCAACCTCCAGAATATTTAGACCTGAGAAAAAGCTCAAAAAGGTGTATGTGAGGGTTTGTGTAGGATTTTGAGAAGTAAAATCATTCCCCAAAGTACAACCAGTGCATCTGTAGAAATAACATTGTGGGTACTGTCAGCAGTGCTGGGAGTGTGCAGGTGCTTTCTTTGAGGGAATCACCTGGAAATCTTCTTGGAGAATAAACAGTTAATCATTTTTTTGCCCTTTTTTTTATTTTTTCCAGAAGAACATGAGGATTTGACAGACTGTAATCTGAACAAATCCCAGGAAATGGAAAGCATGGATAATGTGGAAGATATGAAGGAACACAATCAGTCTAATGAAGAAGCAGGAGGTAAAGTAGAGTTGGATAAATAATGGTTGTATTTTGTCTTTTTATTAATCTGATTATGCTATGAGAGTATGCCTTTAAAAGGAAAAGCAATACAATTAATTTGGAGCATTTCAACATACTCTAAAGAGGAGCAACACTTTTCCATCAGGGACCCTCACGTGCATTTTACCAAGGTCAGTTTTACAAGATCTATGAAATATGGATGGGGAGATAAAAGAGCAAGTGCATCTGGTGAGCCTTCAATGTGTGTGGTAACAAATTCCTAAGAGCAGTTTGCATAGGCAAATCCTGTGTTAGGACTGCAATTTTTATTAATGCTGCAAAGTACTTTCATACCTAAAAAATAACTTGATAATTTATTCATTTTTTTGGAAGAAAGAACAGGGTTCCTCAAATTCACAGGACCACTCAGACCTGTAAAATTTAAAGCTGTAGCAGCAATGCTGTGCTTTAAACTGTGAGTGAAAGGGAGGTTGGTCAGTTTTCCATGTTTATTGTTGAAGAAAATACTCTTCCTACAGGTCTGAGAGAAAACATACAGATTAATTAAAATAGCAAACTAATCTGTACTGTCTTTAAAAACCAGCAAACTCTCTTCATTTATAGACAGATGGTAGCAGCAGCAGCTCCTGAAACATGGCAATCTTACAGCCCTTGGAGGTCAGGGGTTTACATGTGTCTGTGACATAGATGTCGAGCTTCTTCCGTGCTGTAGCAGCTCCTAAACTGAAATCTCAGCATTAACAACAGCTCCTGCCCATGATCTGAGAGAGTTCATCTGTGCCAGGGCCTCAGCCACAACCAGTGAGCAGCGTGCCTGCTGGAGGATGTGGGGCACGTGTCCTGGGGACAGCACACATGGTGTTACCAGTTTCACAGGGCCTTTCTGTGCCACGGGTCCATGGCAGTGCAGCAGCACCAAGGGAAATTACAGCTGTGGCTTTGGGTTGGAGTTTGAGGTAGAGTTCGTATCACATGAATCAAGTAAATCACTAAAGAATTTTGTGTTTTGGCTGTGCAAGTAGCTTTGGTTGTTCTCTCTAACCTTAATGTGATTATTTTGCAGAGGTTATACTTTTGCATTATTCAAGACCAAATGTTTTTATTGGTTAACAAATTGCAAGCAAACATGAAACACTCAAGGGAGTGGTGAGATGAATCTCACTCAAGGATCTACGGTGCCAGTATCTGGAACTCTGCTGGTGTCTGGTCTTTCTGGACAATTTATAGAGAGACATCACACAGGTTTTCTGACCAAATTTGGGTGTCTGGATTAGGATGAAAAGCCTCGTGTCCCCAGAGCAGCTGCTGCTTAGCAGGAGTCTGCAGTTGAGATTAGCTCATTATAAATATCTGCAATATAGAGCCTGCCTTGGGCAGGTGAGTTCTGCTCTGCTTACCCTAAATACAGAAGTTTAATAGAATAGACAGAATATGGAGGACTTGAGCATTTTCTACATCCAAGGCAGCTGATCTCTCAGATCCCACAGGACATAAAATATTCACAGCCATGCTCCAGCTGTTTGTCCACCCCTTGCACTAATTCCACTCTCACTAGCTCACTTCTCCCTGTGCTTTCCCAGTGTCCCAGCCCTTCACTCCTCCTGCTCACTCAGCTGTGGGTGCAGGAAGCCAGGACAGGGTTTCTTTAACAAACCCCTCAGTACTGACCACCTGAGAGGAGTTCCCACCTTCCCATTCCAGGAGCCATGTCCATACTGCTCATATGCAGCATCCAGGAATGAAGCAAGTCCTTTTCCTGTTCTCTGCCCTGTGCCTGCAGTACAGATTCTCACCCTCTTTTCCATACATTTAAGTCAGGAACAACTTGTACACGTGAGAGACTCTGTCAGTGCTGCTCTTACCATTCATTTTTTATGTTGCTGCTGATCTCTAAAAGTCTCTTTACCATTTGTTCTGGAATGCAAACACTGAAAATTTACATCTCAAAGACAATGCTATAAATATCAATAAAACATCATTCCCCTCCAGCAGCCTCCCTTACCATTAAAGCTCATTCATTATAAAGTGAGTATGAACCTTCAGTACCACAGTGCCCCATTCCTTGCTTCTCACTGTAGGAATAAAGCCATGACTGCAAGGAGAAAGCTGCTTTAAATGTACAAAAAGGATACCTCCAGCATCTCCGTGTAAAATGGCACAAAATAAAATATACATTGTGTTTGCTTCAGTGCTTCACACCCTGTTCTCTGCAGTCATTCTGATACCGGAACCACAATAAATCTTAAATATTTAAGCATGCTGTGCTAGTACTCCAGGCCATGCAATGATCAGTAGGTGCACTTAAATTTCCTTCCAACAACACCAGTTCAGTTGTTGTTGGAGACTGAAATTCACAAATAATCTCAGCTTTCATGTCATGGCCTCTATAAAATAGCAGCAGCTCTGTTAGTCCCTGAGCAGACCTTGTGGGTCAGTAACTACTGTCTGACTTCTATAAATGAAACCACATTCTGACAGTGCTGTCCTGGTGGGAGGATTATCATTTGGGGATCACTAACCCTGGTAAAAATGAATATATAATGTTCTCCAGGATCATAGACTAGAAATACCATCGGTATTGGTGATGCCTTTTGGGAAAAGGCTTTTTTGTCCTGCCTGCACCTGAAAAACCTATTGGTTAATAAAAAATTCAAAAACTCCATTTCTTTATTTGGCACATTGATACATTCACTAATCCCCTCATTTTATACCGAATTTAAATAGAAATAATGAAAAATGTTTATGTGGTTCTCATGAATGTTAATCATGTTTGTGAGTGAGCAATTCCACTCCAGCACCTTCCCAATTCATCGCTGATGACAGCCTGCGACACAGAAACCTCTCCTTTTTCTCTCCTGAACCCCCGCGTGATCCGTGCCCCCGGGCTTTGTTCCATCTGCTGAAGGCCATCATGGGAACATGAGGCCACTGACTCATGGAGAGAGATCAGGCCTTCGATAACCTGCTTTCCACTGCTTTAGTATGTCTGTAACATGTTTTTCTACAGCACGATTATGTCTGGTTTTTCCATGTCTTGTCAGTCATCCGTAGTGAGTAGGAATCTCCCAGTTTCTGGGACTACATGTTTTTGTGACTCTTGCATTATTCATGAGTGACACTGTGAGTATGTTGTGGGGAATTATTCTGAGGCTTTGAGCAGAAGCTGGACCTGCTTAAATCTAGATGTTGTCTGACTTGATTTGGTGGAGCATTTTATGCTAAAAGTGCTGCTGGGATCCTTTTAAAAGCTGACATACAGTTCATAAAAGCACTACATTAATGTATAGGGCTGAAACACCATCACTGGGCCTCATTTGGTATCAAAAAAATTCCACTTTTCCAGCAAACGGTTCCATATTTGTACTTCTCTGAGCCTGTGCAAACACACCAGCTTTGGTGTTTTTCCTGATACAGGTGAGATGCCATTCTATGGAAACATCTCAACTTGTCCCATTCCACCCCCCTGTTAAACAGGCTCCCGTGATGATCAGCGCTAAGTATTGGGCAAACAATTAGGCAGCAGGCTATAGTAAAATGGTAATTAAAAGCTTGATGGGGAAGAAGGAAAAAAAAGAAACAAACCCCCCTTTTCTTGCCTCAAGGGACTGGAAGCTGCACGCTGTGGTGCACATGGTGTATGCTTGCCTGCAACCATAAAAATACACCGTTCCCATGGTGCTTCCTGTGTCTAGTCTGAAAAGAGACAAGCAGTGAGAGCAGGGGGGAAGCGCTTGATTTCCCCTGTTACTTTATGTGCCCCCAACACTGTTACCTTTGGTGACCAAAGTTGACACATCTTTAATTTAAAAATTAAATTAAAAAAGCCGCGTTCTTTCCTCTGGGAGTCGCAGTCAAGCACGAATGTTTAATTATGTCTTAATTCTCTTAGCTGTTGAGGCAGACAACTTTTGGGGTGTTATGAATGTCAGCGAGCTTTCATGGTTGTGAGCTAAAAAGAGATAAAAGCCACATTTGTGGTTTATGGATGTTAATTGCTGCTGCACTGAGGTGTGTGAGGGGGGCGGTTGAAAGGCTGGAGTGAGGCAGGAGAGGTGACAGAGCCTCGCTGGGGCGCTCAGCGAGGTTCCAGCGGTGCTGCAAGAACACGCACTTATCTGCCTGGAAAGGAAGTGCCGTTTTTTATCAGAATATTACATCTCCCAAGCCCAGCTCGAGCCCCGGCGCTCATGGGACTTGGGGTTATCTCGCAACATCAGCAGAAGTTCACTGCAAGGGGATTTCTGTAGTGTTAAACAAAACAAGGAGCCTGCGCTGAACGGGTCAGGCTTCTCTGGGGGCTCTACTAGGACTGAAAGCCGCGTTTTCCTTATCAACAAACGATCCTCTTGACTTTGTTTGAACTCTTCAGACTGTGCCGTCAGCGGCAGGAATGCTGCCAGGCACGCTCGGTGACATCAACGGGGCGGTGGTGTCACCCAGCCTGTAAATGATTGATATCAGCTGGACTATCCCGAGCACTCAGCACTGACACAGACACTCGGATATTCTGATTGCCTGGTGATAATCAGAAAGTGCAGCTATTTCTCATTCTAATTAACCCATTATAGTGATTAGAAAATAGAATTTACTTTTGAGATATCCTGACTCCCAGTGGAAGCTCTCAGACAGAACAAGGGCTGGATGCAGTCATTCAATAGATGATGGACTTCATTCCATAACTTTTAAAGCTTTTTTTTTTTTTTTTTTTTTTTTTTTTTTTTTTTTTTTCCCCACTTGTTCTGTAATGTGTATCTTGGATCCATACAAAATAATTCGCTGAAATTACAGGTGAGAGAAATATTTATTCTCTTAGCATCGAAATTAAATCTAGTACAAGACAGATAAGTTGTGATCCCTCCTCACTCCCTCCAGCAGAAAATAAGTGATGCAGAAAATGGCCCCGGGAACTCAAATCACATGTTGTTGTAGGAAATAATCCATTTTTGGAAATACAGATTGGGGAAAAGGAAATCAGTTAATGGGGATGAGTCACATTTTGCCCCCAAACCAGGTTGTTCATTTGGCACAAAATGGGAGTTGAAGGGACAGGTTCACTGTTTGCGCAGCAGGAAAAATATCAGGAAAGGGAAACAGATCCACAGAAGTCAAAACTTTGCTAAAATATATACAAATAGTTCCCTGAGCATTGGATTGATGGCTCTTGTGTCTCGTTTGCTGACTGACTTTTAACTGAACTATGCAGAGTTTTCACCGGATGCTCGGTGCCTCTTTCACCTGGGGCTCCCCGGGCCGGCGTTGCCGTGTCCTCGGCGCCGTCTCCCATCACACTGCATTCGCTCCAGTTCTTATTCCGGCTTTAGTTCCTTCTCCTGCTTTGCAGGAACATTAGAAACTACGCAAATTCGGAGCTCGACTCGCTGTACTCCCGTGGAGCAGCGTGTGGCTGCGCTCACCTGCCGTGAGTGCCAGCAGCGCTCCTCTCCTGCCTCTCCTGGTGCAGGAGCTCCACCTCCAGGAGCGGCTCCGGGAGCTGCAGGTGCTCCCGGGCGGGCGCTAGGAGTAATCCCAGTCTGCCAGAGAGGGTTGGATTTGTTGTGCAGGTCCGAATCGCTGAGTCCTGGGAGCGTTTAGACTGGGAGCGAGCTGTAAAATCAGTGTTATTAAGGGAACACACAGCTGATGCACTCGCTCCTCTAGAAGACTATGCTAAAAGCAAACTGCAAATATTTGATTAAAGAACCTCAAATGGGAGTCAACACAGGTGTAATCCAAAATTCAAGTCAAGATTATTTACAGCTGGATTTTTTTATGGTTCAGTCAAATCAGTGCGTTGTTCAAAGTGTTCATCTGAACCAAGGTCCTGCCTTTAGCCTATATATGTTAAAATCCCTCAGGTATTTATCACGGATTTTCCCGTTCTTCATATTGTTTTACCTTATCTTCTCTCAGTATTCAATTTTTCTTACAAGGATATATTGCATAGTCAGGAAAGGTCCTGGGAGATGAATTTACAAAGATTAAACAAAATTATACTTCGAATTTCTCAGGTTTGAAGTTCATTTGAAGCACAGTTGACCAGAGTCGACTGTGCCTGAGTGGTCACATTAGTGATTGGTCCCTTGATATAAGTAATGCCAGTGATTATCTGAATTTAACATGTGGCCTTTCTCAGTCTGACTGTTGGGTCCAGATGTTCTCTGATTAACTGTCTCATTGAAGTCTGATTTAACGGTTGTGATTGTATCTGCCTTGCTGGACTTCAGGAATTGTAATTTTAGAAATGTTTTCTCTGGGTGATGGTATCTTAACGGCAAAGGAAGGGAAGAGCTCGAGCAGTTTCATCTTTTTCTGTGTTTCTTTGTAAGAGGGAGACTTTAAAGATATTCAAATCTGAAAGGATAACATTAACAGGTGTCAAAATTAAAGCAAATTTCATCTGGCACAGGTGTTGGAAAACCTGGGCCCTGCAGGCCTAAGGATGTGGGGTGGCATTCCCCCGTGTTCCCCTCCAGTGCTGGGGGTGTAGAAAGTTGAGTAAAAATGGCAAATTATTGCCACTTTTTCAAATTAAACAACCAAAATAGGACCCCACAGTAGTTTCAGCATACACTAGCCATAATTTCTCAGCCCCTAGTCCAATCTGTCCCAGGGAAGGTCATTCTGCTTGCCCAAATTCTGTTTGTAGTTTCAGTTAAGAGCATTTAAATGCAGTTAAATGAAGTTAAATTCCATTTACTTCTCTAAACCCAGCACTGGACAGTGTTGCTGTGCACTTTGTTCTGTTTTACTCCAGCTTTGGGAATGCTCAGTTTTGGGGAACATTTCTCCTCTACCTCTATTTCCGTTAGTACAACTTCAACATAATTTGGATACCTTTTGAGTGAAAATCCTAGAAAAACACTAGAGTATGATTAGGCAGAAAATTATAACAGAGGGGAAATACTGTGTATGAAATCATAGATTTCCACAGGAATATTAATGTTTATAAGAAAAATCATTGTTTTGAGTAAGATGCTTGAAGAACCAGTGACATAATTCAAGTTTCCTGACTCACATGAGCTGGGAAATGACGTGTGTTGTTTGGTTGGTGTTATTTTGCAATTAATTGAACAACCAGATAAATTACACTATGCTTTAATGATAGAGAGGCACTGGTATTAATGAAGTAGAAAATACACATCTGAGCACTTGGAAAATGATGCCTGGCTGATTTTTTTATTTTCCTTCCAATTCTCAGTGCTGCATTTCAATTTGATTTGTTTCTATTTTTGTTTCAAGTCACAATAAAACCAAGGAGACTCATTACTGTTGAGCCTGCACTCCACAAAGGGGAATGATGAAAGTTTCTCTCCTATATTTAGAAGTGAAATTTCCACCAGGTGCATTCTGCACTGGATCATTTAGGAATTACCACTCATGTCTGATTTATAAAGTATCTAATCAAAATAAGGACTAGGTTTTTGGTATAAAAATGACTATTGAACAACAGTACTAAGGAAGTACTAAAAGGCACAAAGATAAAATAAAACCAAAGCAAATATGTCCAAGTAATGTTTGGGACTTTTTGTGCAGAAGTTTCTGCTTTGGCCCACAGTGACACAAAAAGGGACCCAAGGAATGGGACAGGCCAGTGTCAGCACCCTGCAAGGGCATTTCTTGTCACCATGTCCTGGTTGGGTTGTTGTCTCTGCTGTCTGGCTGGAAGTTAATTCTGCTCTGAGGTGATTGCTCTTTCCTTGTTGGCAAACAATGATCTCATAAAAGCTGCTGGGAAAAAGGGAGCCCAGGCTGGAGTCAGTGGGAAAACAAACCAGGGTGGGCCAGAAAGGCTTGAAATCCTTTCCCAGCCCTAGATTGATATCTGCAGTGGAGTAGAAGAAAAAACATGGAGAAAAGTTGTCTTAATTCTGATAGTGTTGCCTCATAAAAAACCCCAAAAAACAACTAAAACCAAAAAACCCATGTTGTTATTTGTGACTTCACGTTTTATAATTCCCTGTTAGTCAAATTCTCAGCATATACATGTATTTGTTTTCTTGTTGTTGTTTGAGAAAAAAACCCTAGGTATAGCATTGTTTACTTTAATTATTTTCCCCTGGTTTGTAATTTTTATGGGATGATACTTCTCTCTTTATTCACTAAGGAATATGGAAAATTTTTATTGATGACTTATCTTTGCCCCCGGTGTGTTGATTCCACTGCTGAGGTGTTTCTCACAAACATGCAGGATTCTGCTTTGAATTTGGAAACTCCGCTGACTTTTTCAGCTTCACCACGCTCTGTCTGAGGCTGGGTTAGGTACAGGAGTCTGGTTCTGGGAGGGGAACAGCTCTGGCATGTGTCTGTAGGGTTTTGTGGGGATAACGGTGATGAATCATCAGTTAATACCTGTCAAACCCAGGTAGTCACAAGAACCCTTCAATATGCCCCATATCGACTCCCTTCTTGTTCCTCGGCATCTGAATCCCATTAACAGCTGTCAAAACCTGGTAAACTATTTATATGCTTTCACAATTTGTTTAATTGGATAGTTAGGAAATGGCATACAAGAAAAGCTTTCCTTTTTCCTTTTTTTTTCCTTTAGTCTGGCTGAACATCTGTAGCATTAGGGGCTCATTATCTCTGAATTTGCACAGCAAATCAGCAGCATCATTAAAATGCCACATTAAGATGATTAAGTTTCTTTGTTACCCAGTTGACTTTTTGCATGTGCTGAGGATTTCACGATTATGACCCCACTCCTTGTAAAACACTTGAGCTACATCACCCTTTCCTGCCGTTGTCTTTAATGGCTTCTGGGTTTTATTCCTCGTGCTTTTCTGATCGCTCCTGGTAAACTTTGCTTAACAACAGGACAAAACTTACGTTCTCTTCTCTGTATTTGACGCCAGAGTCACAGATTAAATGGAAAATTTGGGGGGGTTTCCTTCTGAAACTTCCTCCTAGAGAAAACAGCTAAGATTCAAAACCCCTCCAACTTGCCCTAATTATTTGGCTCTCTGGACTTTTAATTTCTGCATTTTCAGCCTGGACAAGAGAGACTGTGTGGAGATGTCAGAGCAGCCATCCAGTATCTGAAGGGACCTAAAAGAAAGCAGATAGGGACTCTGCTTCAGGAGCAGGAGTGACAGGACAAAGAGGAATGGCTTTAAACTGAAAAAGGGGAAATTCTTGTTGGATATATGGGAGAAATCCCTCTCTGTGAGGGTGAGGAGGCCCTGGCACAGAGAAGCTGTGGCTGCCCCATCCCTGGGAGTGTCCAAGGCCAGGCTTGGACCAGCCTGGGAGAGTGGAAGGTGTCCCTGCCCAGGGCAGGGGGTGGGACTGGATGAGCTTTAATGTC
Source organism: Sylvia atricapilla (assembly GCF_009819655.1). Taxonomy (NCBI): domain Eukaryota; kingdom Metazoa; phylum Chordata; class Aves; order Passeriformes; family Sylviidae; genus Sylvia; species Sylvia atricapilla. The sequence goes on along the minus strand of NC_089166.1, from coordinate 1,087,402 downwards.
CTTCCAACACAAACCCTTTGTGATTCTATCATTTTATAGAGCACACACAAGCACTGTTTGGGTGGTGACTCAGTCTGAAGTTGCCACCGCAGCTTTATTTTGGATTTTTTCCAGAACCCATTGTTTTTACAGTGTTTCAGGTGAAACAAAAATATTACTCTGGAGTATGTCTTTCATCTTGTAATCATCTCCCCAGGAAATGAAACCATGTGTATCAGCCTTAACGCATCACACCACCACTTTGTTCTGTAAAAGCTGCAGCTTTTTTTTTTTTCTCAGTGTATATTAACTCCATGAACAGCCTCAAGAAAAATAGTTCCCTGGCCCGGACTCCATGAATGCTTTTTTTTCTCTTACAACCGTTTTACTTGCCTAATAGAAGAGATGATAGCACTTATTTTTTCCACTGTGGGAACTTTGTTAGTGTTTTTAGGGATAATTGTGTTTTTCCTTAGTTAAATTTCCCTATTCTACATGAAGTCACAGCTTCCTTCCTCTTGATTAAGGCAGACCAGCCTGGAAACTCCCTGATCTAATAAAATACGTTGATATGATTTTTAAGTGACAGATACAAACCTTCCACACAGCCGCCAATCTCCTGATCACATGGTATTCCCTGTGCATGTCAGTACAGAGAAAAGTCTGGGCTGAAAAAGTAATCTGGTGCCTCCAGACTCTGCAATCACTTGGTTAATTTTAGTCCAACCTATACCAAGCCATTTTTTCCTCAGACTGCTCTGCACCACAGCTGTCTCCTGTCTGGCTGTTAGGAGGTGAAGCAGTCTCTAAACTATAACAGGTGAAAAAATCCTGATTTATATTATATTCTAATTTATATTTGGGTTTTAAAAGCCTCTTCCCTTGTGGCTTCTCCTGGTCCCAGTAATCAGAAGGTGAATTTTTCTGTGAAAGTCCTTCAAATATCTACAGGAAAACACTCGAATTTGGATGCCATGGACAGCTGAAACAGCCCCTGGTTTTTGCAGAGGCAGTGATGGAACAGCCTTGATCAAAACTCAGGTGCATCTTCCTCTGTTATTACAAGGAAACACAAGCCTCTTGTGCAGTATGGAAACTGCAGAGGTGATTATTTTCCACGGTGGAATCATAAGATGATTTGTCCAGTTTGCACCAGTCCCCAAGGATGTGCCATGGGGGGCTCAAACCGGCGCCCACACTGTGTCACACAGACCCTGGCACAGCTCTGGAGCTGTGAGCCAAGAACTGTGGTGAGAAAGAGCAGCAAATGGCACAGAATCCTCCGCTGGAGGTCACAGCTTGGCCTCCCCTGCTGAACAACAGCGTGTGATGCAGACGAAAGGTGAGACGTTAAGTAGAAAGTAGGAATTGAAATTGTTTCTGAAAGCACCAACAAGGTGCAGCTGCACCGGGTACTTCCTTTTACCATGCTGGGCAGGATGTAGCAAATTATTTTGGAGCAGCTTCCTTTTGAGAGGGAAAAAACAACCAACCAACCAAAAAGCTTTTTTTTTTTTTTTTTTTTTTTTTTTTTTTTTTTTTTTTTTTTTTTCCCCTGGGAAAGGGGTGGGTGTTGAAATCTGCTTTCAGCAACTGGCAATCATTTCTCCTTGGAATGATGGAAATGGTTGTATAAACTAATTTTGAAGGAGGCTTGATAGCAAGATCACCCTCATACCCTTGGACAAGTAGTTGGCAGCAGAAGGCACCTGCAGAGGAAGCCCTGTTTCTGCAGAAGCAGGAATCCGTGGGATGTGAAGCAAAGCTGGTACTGAAGGATCCACAAAGAAAACCAATCCATTTTTGGGTGAATCTGGAGCTCTCTGTGACCCTCTGAGCAAACAACTCACCTGAGCTCATCCAGGACTGGGGCAGCAAGTCCCAACAGCAAAATCTCAATATTTTCCAGGAGAGGGGATAAAAAACACAATAGGGAAAAAACCCTCCATTCTTCCATCAATATCCCCATCCAAGAGGAGCACAAGAGGGATCTCAGAGTTTTCCACACTACTGTGGAGTCCTGTGTAGGACAAACAAACCATCACCCACCTATTTCCCCCAGCTCAGCCCAAAGTCAGACAGATTGGCAGGGCTTAATACAATCACTTAGGACAGAGGAGTGATTTTCTCCCTAAAATGTAGCTGAAATTTTTGATTTCATGAAAGTTTAGGTTGCCAGATCTTTCTTTTTCAACGTTGCTTTTATGTTGCCACCTCATTTTCACTACCACCCATTGTTTGTTCTCTGCATTTGATGTGGTTTATTACTCAGAACCAGAGCTAATACATATTCAGCAGTTCATGTTCTGTACTTTGGAGAAAGGACAAGTGATTCAGTGCCAGATTGAACTGTCTAACCCTCAGCTGGAGGGAGGAGCAGGTGGCCAGAGAACAAGACTTTCAAACAGGAAGCCTTGTGGTGCATCTCGTGGTGCTCGTCTTCACTTGGTAGCTTGAGGCACAACTTGAGTTTCAACCTTGGCCTGTCTCTTGTCAGAGAACCATGGAATGGTTTGGGTTGGAAGGACATTAAAGCTCACCCAGTCCCACTCCCTGCTCTGGGCTGGGACACCTTCCACTCTCCCAGGTTGGTCCAAGCCCCATCCAACCTGGCCTTGGACACTTCCAGGGATCCAGGGGCAGCCAGAGCTTCTCCGGGCACCCTGTGCCAGGGCCTACCCAACCTCACAGGGAGGGATTTCTTCAATATACTCAACCTCAATTTTCCCTCTTGCACCTTAAAGCCATTCTCTCTTGTCCTGTCACCTCAGCTCGTGTTGAATTGTCCCTCTCTGGCTCCCTTGTGACCCCTTCAGACACTGGAAGATGCTGTCAGGTCTCCACACAACTTCCTCTTCTCCAAGCTGAACAGCCCCAGCTTTCTCAGCCAGCTTTAATCAGAAGAAAAAGCTATCCTGCAAATTATTGAGGATTTCAATGGAAGTGCTGGTAGTGTTGGAGTTAATTGTGGAAAGGAAATTCAGCACCCTAAGTTGGGAATCATCAGCTGTTTATACTGTGTGCTTGCATTTTTACTCTGTTAGTAAATCATTAGCTGCCTGTTACATCCACCTTTGTCATGGAGCTGCATTCGTTTAGGCAATGCCTTTGGATTCCTCTGGACTGGCTGCAGGTCCAGGAGCCTGTTTGAAGGCCATGGATGCTGATCTTCAGGAGGTGTCAGATTCTTTGCCACATCCTTACAAAATTAATTCAGGCAAATCTTTTGGCACTTCTGGGATACATTTTATTTATCAGGAAACCTTTACCCTGCCACTGCTAGTTTTACTTACATAGTAAATCAAGATTATCAGCTCCTCCACATGTACTCCTCACATGTCTGAGAGCTATGGATAAAAACTGTGATTTACAAGTGAAAATTAGGATTATTGATTAGGCTTAACTAGTGAGAATATGTTCCATGAGAGAACTGGGAGTCCTACACTGATCAGTCATATTTCCTAGGCTTGTTCTAAGCACCAGAAGTTTCACAAGAAGGTAAAAGTTATAAGATATAATTGCTCTTTCTAATTTGTGTCTGTATTTCCAATTCACAGAAGCAACCTGAAATGCTGACTTTTATAAAAATAATACTTGTGAGTGGTGTGAAAAAGTGTTTTCTTTTGAATCCTGGCTAGTAATTTCAGGAGAAGTTTGTACTGTATTATACTTTCAAAATCTGTAAAAGGAAATTCTCCATCAGAGATAATTACCAATTAATTGCTTTCAAGGGTTATCTCACTGTGAGTATCATTAAGTGTCCATGCCCAGTGAAGTTTCACATCTCAACTCCATTTCCTCATCTGCATATTTCAGTAAGACTTTTAGGAAGATTGATGCTGTTGTTTTATATAATTTTTAGTGCATTTTTTTCCTAGGGTACCTCACTGTGCATAAGATTAGTCTTTTTTCACTCCTGTGCTTTGTTTTACCTGCAGATGATGTGATTAAAGTGAAAGGTGAATACAGTGAAAGAGAGGAGAGTGCTTTAAATTCCGAGCCTATGGAAAACCTGGAAGAATCCGAACTGCCTTACACATATCCCAGAGAATATAACGAATATGAGAGCATTAAACTGGAAAGACACTCGGGTTCATATGACAACATCAGGCCAGCTAGTGGAAAGATGAATTGTGATATCTGTGGATTAGCCTGCATTAGCCTCAATGTCTTGATGGTTCATAAGCGTAGCCACACTGGTAAATATCCCTCTGTTGTTCTTGTAAGAGCTGGAGTACTGAAAAGATGATAATTTTTAATTTAGACTAGTTATCTTTAAAAAGGATACCAAAATCAGGGTTTCCTTGTTCGATCCTTGATGCCACATGTGATCTTTATCAAGTTACTTACTGTTCTGTGCCTCACTTTACCCACCTTTCTTCTTATCAGGATTGAATATTATTAAAAGCAAGTTGGTGAGGCATTTTAAGAATTTTGGATGAAAGGCACTATGTAATGCGGTATTTCTGGCACAAAGCAAAAGTTAATTTGGTTTTGTACTGCCATTTTCAGTCTCTGTATAAATTTCTCTCTGTGCCATACTTTGGCAACAAACCAATGAGCATCTTAAGTTTCAGCCTGCAGTAAGATAAGACTTTTTTTCCTTCTAAAAATTGCTGGCTTGTTGGAATCAGCCTCCTCCGGAGCTCTTCTTTCCATGGAAGAACTGTGCAGTGTTTTCCATAGTCCTACATATGCTACAAGCAGCTCTGACACCAGAGCTGCACCTCCCTCCCACTGAAGTCACACTCTGTGTGTTGCTATAGAAAGAAATCAATCCAATATCTCATTCTTTCCTCTTCCAAAAAAGGCAGAGGACAGCATGATACCCACGTAACCATTAAATGTCCTTTTCTGTATGTCATTTTAAGGTGAACGGCCATTCCAGTGTAATCAGTGCGGAGCTTCCTTTACTCAGAAGGGAAACCTCCTCCGCCACATTAAACTACACACAGGGGAAAAACCTTTTAAGTGTCACCTGTGCAGTTATGCCTGCCAAAGGAGGGATGCGCTTACGGGTCACTTAAGGACACATTCTGGTAAGTGACTTCACAGGCACTCCATGTGTTTTGGATGTGTGTCACTGGGACACTCGGTGGTGGAAAAGACAGTCGGCGAGGTTTGCTCAGCCTGTGAAAGGCTCAACACAGAGCAGTGACCACTCACTGGTGTTCCTGGAATCAAATCAGGACTGGCTCTGCTCTTGGAGCAGAGAGAGGAGCCACGGGAATCCATGTCACAGCCCACAAACCTGCTTGAACAAATAACTCCATGGTCTTTTCACAGAATCATTTTGGTTGGAAAAGACCTCCAAGATCATCAAGTCCAACCTTTGATCCATCACCACCTTATCAGCTCATTTTCATACGAGTGGAGCTGGCTGTGCCAGCAAGCTCTAAACTCGAGGAGAGTGTGAGACGTGCTTTGCTGGGACTTCCTCCCATCCCATTCTGAGCTGTGAGGAAAATCCCAGGAACATAATTGCAGGCAGATGACTATTGCCACCTCACTGTGGTGTAGTGCCTTTCATCTGAATCTCTTAAAATGCTCAACAGATGGTTCTTCTCAAGCCTGGTAGGGTGTTCTGTCCATTTTACAGATGGGGAAATGGAGGCACAGAGCTGAAGTGACTTGGATAACAAGTCAGGTATAACTCGATCTTAGCTGCCCCAGTTCTGCAGGATCCAGGCTGTGCTTGCCCTTGAATTTGTCTGTATCCTGTGTTCTACATGGGGCTCAGAAAGAAAACCTTGATTCTAAATGATAGATGTTATCTCTGCACTGCACTGTTCAGAAAAAAGTTCAACCTCACAAAGAATCAAAGTCAAAAATGAGCTTATCTGCCAAGGATAAGTGAGATTCTGATTTTATCAAGACCAGCAGTGTGGTGCTGTCCCCCACCAGTACAATGCTATAACCATCACTCTTCAAGCAAGACAGTGTTTTAGTGGTCTCTTGTGGTTATTTTAATTATTTTATTGTTTCTTTTTCTAGTGGAGAAGCCGTACAAATGTGAGTTTTGTGGAAGGAGCTACAAGCAGAGGAGCTCGTTAGAGGAGCACAAGGAGCGGTGCCGGACTTACCTGCAGAATGCTGGCATGTGTGAGGCTGGTGAGTTTATCACATTGCAGTGGTTTTGGGGTTTCAGTACATTACAGGGCTTATAAAAGGGCATCTGGTGAGCTGTTAACCCACAGCCTGAGAACAGCTTTTCCTACACTCCTTTTCAGTAACCTGAGGGGCTGTAACGTTCTAAAGGGGCTGGTTCATCATAGCCCTCAGGCAGGTAGTTAGAGAGTGCTTTTATTTTAATCACTTTTTTCTTTAACAGTTACTTTGTGTAAAACATCTAAAATAGCTTGTACCCAGCATTTCTGGAGGTGATGCTCAGTGAGTTAAATTATTCCTACATTAATGCTTTTACGTGGCTCATTTTACAGGATGAGTTGTTGACAACAGTTGCTCCTGTCTTGGTGTGTTTGATGGTTCCTTTTCTCTAGAATAAGAACTGATAGAATTTGTAGCAGTTTGAATGGCCTGGATCCAGAGCATGAAAAGGGAGTGATATCCCAAATATCACTGACAGATCAGCTTAGGAGGGAGTGAGAGGAAAAGGGCTGCTTTGAGAATAGAGCTGCCTTTGGAAAAGATTTAAGGCATCAAAACATATTTTTTTCTTACTTTCCATTTTGTAGTTTCAGTTGCTGCAGTTCCAAAATACTTTGGTGAAAAGTAATCACCATAATCTTTGTCCCTGCTTCACCTGAACTACTCAAATCCTAAAATGAACCGTGTGATTTGAGTCTCACAATGCACCACTAAGTCAGGAAAAATTGCTCTTCCCATTCAGAGTGAGGGAGCGGCTGTGACCTCCCAAAGGATTCTATAACTGATCTAAGCAGAGCTGAGGCTGAAATTTCAGAATTCAGGCTCCCATCTTTTGCTATGCAGCCTTGAAAAAACACCAAATAATGGAAACATGGAATCACAGGGGGTTTGGGTTGGAAGGGACTTTGAAGGTCATCCAGTGCCCCCCCTGCCATGGGTAGGGATACTTTCCACTATTCCAGGTTGCTCCAAGTCTTATCTAACCTGGCTTTGGACACTTCCGGAGATGGGGCAGCCACAACTTCCCTGGAAAACCCATTCCAGCCTCACCCCACCCTCACAGGGAGGAATTTCCTCCTAATAACTTTCTCAACAACAGTAAGGACAAGATTCTGCAGGAATCATCACAAGCCAGGCCTGCAAATCAGCGTGAAGAGACATTGGTATATGATGAAAACCTTGAGTGCAGGAATCCTTACACTGTGCAGAGTGATTAGATTGGTGTTTCAGACTTTGTGACACATGCAGGAAGCCTCCCAGAGAACTATATATATAACTAAGTGTTTCATAGAGGTTTTTAATAGCTTGGGGGGGGCTCCCTTCTTGTCAGCAAGTGACCTATTTCTTAGAGCATTAGTAAAAGTAACTGGTTACAGCTCAAGTTTTGGGTTTAGTGAGAACCCTTACACATTGTAACTGTGGTTTATGTTACAGTACACACACACATCATGACAATCACCCGACATGTCCACCCGTGAAAATGGAAGACACGAGACCAGCTGTAGGTTTCTGCTTTGAAACTATTCTCATGATTTAGATGCATTTCAGAATTACAACATTTCCCCCCTTATCCCGAGCCTGGGATAAGTCCTCGCTGCAGCACTGCAGGGAGCCTCAACTGGTCACAGGGAATGTAAATTCCCAGTGTGCCAAGAGGTGGCGGCTGCCCTGCCTTGGAGACTTTCACACTCTTACACATATTGCAGTGTTGTTAGGGAAGTAGGAAATTTTATGAAGAATGGGAACTCCTGGGGCTTTTCCATCCAATTCTCTGGTATCAACAGGATGTTGGGTGACAGAACCAGGGAGAGGGAAATCTGGAAAGAGTCTCAGGAGGTCATTAACTACGTTCCATTTCTTTTTTTCCCCCAAGTGTAGCACTTTGCATTTGTGTTTAGTAAACATCCTCTTTCCATTACTGACCCTTTCCCTACTTCTCTACATCACATTGAATTTTGGTGTTTTTCTGAATTCCCTTCAAGCTTCTCAACGAGGTCTGGTGGAGGGTGCCCCTGTCCATGGCAGGAGGGTGGAACAAGATGACCTTTAAGGTCCCTTCCAACTCAAATCATTCCACAATTCTAAAGTTTTCACGTGGAGCCATCTTTAAGCACAAAATGCTCTATATGCCATCAATCCTAACTGATTAAAATATTTTAAAGCATCAGGACAGTAGTGCTATGCTTGCATGTTCCAAATATTTCTAAATATGGAGATTTCTAAATATTTCTAAATATTTCTAAATGTGGAAATATTTCTAAAAGAGAAGTTTCATGTAACAATAGTGTTGGAGCATTGTCTCTGATAACCATCTTTCTCACATTGTTCTCGTTGCACAATCACCTAACTCTGTTCCACTCTCCCTTCTTGAGTGACCACACGGAGATGCTACAGGAAGCAATGCCTCTAATTTCAGCTTTGTACTTGAGGGCTTTGCTAGCAATATCTGCACATTCTAAAAATTCTACTCACGTTGGTTGGTGTGGCAGAAACCACACTATGGGAACAGCTCAGTGCAGGGCGAGTGCTGGTGTATGCTTGGGGTTGGGGCAGCAGCCACTCTCTCTTCAGCTACAGGGTGACATGGTGGCCCAGAGATGGATGTCCCATCCCTGGAAGTGCTCCAGGCCAGGTTGGACAGGGCTTGGAATAACCTGGGCTAGAGGAAAGGATCCCTACCCATACCCACAAAGTGATCCTTAAGGTGCCCCCCACCCCAAAGCACTCAGTGAACCCATGATGGCCAGGGGACAGCACTGTTTGGAGAGGTGGCTCCTCACCCAGCACTCACAAGACAACACAGAGTCAGTCCTTCAGAATGCATAATTCACAATTCACAGTGGCAGGAGAATGCTGCTCTGGAAGTGTTTTATCCAGTCAGGATTGCACCTGAAATGCACACTGAGACGGGCAGCAGCACTGGGAGCAGCACACAGACCTCACAGGGGGGTCAGGGGAGACCATCCTCAGCCCTGGTGCTGGCTGAGCAGGAAAGGGGCACCCAGCTTTAAAAGTGGTGAGATTGACCCCATCTTTATACCATATAAAACTCCATGCTTAGGAGCCCAACTTCCCATGTAATTCCAGAGCCACTGATCAGATCTGACCAAGAGGGGCAAGGGGACTTATTTGAGATGCAGAATTTCTTTCAGCATCCTCACAGGGCTTTTTGCTTTCTAGTCCAGCTGCTGAGCCATCAGAGCCCTGAGCTTTCAGGATAACCCAAGATCCCAGGCTGCTTATGTTCAAGTGCTTTGGAAGTCTGGATTTTCTGGGGATTTTTTTGGTTGGGTTTTTTTTTTTGGTGGGATTTTTTTTCTCAGTATAATTTTGAGCAAAGCATTTGACCATTTCTGTTGGTCCAGACTGAATTTTATTTTTAGATCCGTGTTATAGTGAGATAATTAGTTATTTAAATCGCCATGTGCAGTGGAATCATCCAGAGGGAGGATAATTGAAGAGGGACAGAGGGCATGATTACTTCTCTATATTTGAGAAGTCTTTAGAGAATTTGGAGTGATTAAAAAACTGTTTCCTAAATGCTAAATATTATTCTTGGATTGTTTAATATGTGATCCAGTAGAAAAAAGTTGGATGAGATAATTTTCAGTTAGTTTCTGGGTACAGAGAGCAGCGTTGTGGGTGAGAACCTGTATAACCACCTCTGTCTTACTGGGAGCAGACACTGTTTCCCTAAGGCTGGGTTGTGAAAATGTTGTCAAAGACCTTTTGTGGCCTATAAATAGAGATTATTTTTTCTTTATGAAAAAATAGCCAGTAGCAAGGAGTCAAAAATCTTAATATGAAAGCAAAAACCCTCAGCATTAAAATAAAAGGACAGAGAACCATGAAGCTGCAAGATTGATTCTACAGAAGTCCCAGAACATGTTATGTAGGTCAATAGTTACTGTCTCTGCAGATCTCCTCTGAGGAAAGGCTCTGTTATCCCTGCAGGAAGCCCTCGTTTGCCCTCCTGACATTAATTTAACAATTAAAGTTCCCTTGGTGGCACGTAAATAATGTTGACAAGTATCTCTGATGCACTACGTGCGGCTTCCAGTGTGCTCCTGGGGCTGGGAGAGCTGACAGCAGCTCTGCCCTGAGTCCTGCCAGGATAGGGGAAAGACTCTGAAAATGAGGAATTAAAGCTTTACTAGAGCAACCCTCAGAGTTGGTCCTCAGAGTGTAACTCCTGGAGGTAAAGACTGAGAAAAAGAGGAACTAGAACAACAAAATCATAAAAACAAAGAACTGGCAGGGACCAGGGAGCTGCTTTTATGATATGAGTGAATTGTGTTTTCTTTCTTCCTTCTTTACAAAGAAAAAAGTACATTTTTGAGTATACAGCACTGTTTGTATTGTTTCGTTCAGGGGTGTTGGGATTTTTAAAATTTAGATTACCATTTTTAATGACTTGTGCAACGATCCAGCCAAGATTATGAGGCTTTGGGGTTGGGGGTGGTTCAAACCTTGGACTACAGTCATCTAAAGTTAATACAAAGATGCATATTCCAGACTTTAGAGTATAAGAATTAAATTGAAATCTTGAAATTAAAAACCCTATAATTTTCCAGACCAAACCAGAGCTTCTGGCCCAAGCCCAAGCAGGTGATTACACTCTACCTCCCTCCCTTCCCTCAGAGTGCCACCTTAAACTTGGTGTTTTGTCTCACTTCGTGCAGCTCTTACATTGCGTCTGGGTATTTCATGCTGGGAGCAGGGATGAATATATTTATGGGAACCTCCAAACACACTGGAGTAATATGGAATAAAACTGAGACTAGAAGAGCAGTGTGTTATTACCTTCAAGGCACTTCATGCCCTGCACAGGGCTGGCTGTCACGTACATCTCCAAGTTCCAGGACTGTGACTGAGTGGAGCCAGGCCCTGTTATCCCATCCTCCCTGACTCATATTTGTAGCCGGTGTTTGTGGCACCAAGTACCTCTGAAACACTTTACGTTTTCAAACTGCTGAACAAACATGAACAAATAGTTCGGGCTGAGGTTTGGTGAGTCATGGTTTGTGCTGACTGAAACTCATGTTATCAGGAGCACCACTGACAAACAGGTACAGAGGACGGACTGAAACACTCAGGGAAAGGCTGCAGAGCTGGGAAGGATGAAGCTGCACTTTCAGCACTTGCTGTGCTGGGCAAACAAAAATTTAACTCTGATATTCATTAAATCTGCCTTTAGCAAGACTGAAGTGATACAAAGTGTTCCTATTGATTTCCGCTGGCACTGCTTATCTCTTGGGTTATGATTCATATATTCAGGGAGACCTCATTTTGGTCTACCAGTGCCTTAAGGGGTTTATAAAAAGGAGGCAGAAGGATTTTTTTATACACGCAGAGAGTGACAGGAGAAGGGACAATGGTTTTAGACTGCCAGAGGGCAGGGTTGGATGGGATGTTAGGAAGAAATTCTTCCCTGGGAGGGTGGTGAGGCCTTGGCACAGGTTGCCCAGAGAGGCTGTGACTGTCTCATCCCTGGAAATGTCCAAGGCCAGGTTGGACAAGGGCTTGGAGCAACCTGGGATAGTGGAAGGTGTCCCTGCCCATGGCAGGGGGTGGCACTGGATGATCTTCAAGGTCCTTTCCAACTCAAATCATTCCATGTTTCCATGATTCTACATTTAGATTCATTGGTGTATTTACAGTAACACAGCAACCAGGACTCTTTCACAGGGAGATCCAACCTTTTGTACCACCTTGGGAAAGTGAATCACCCCTCCTTGTCCTCAGCTTGTAGATCCCAACTCCTACAGACCCAAGCAGCTCATGAAGACATGTCCAGTTCTCAGCACAGTGATCCCTGCCTCTGGTACTCTTAGCAATGAATTTTCTCTTTAATTTTTGACATAAAAGTACCAGTCCAGATGGCTGTTGTTGAGGTGTGAGTAGGGTTTGGGGGAAGCCACAGCAGTTACGATCAGTATTAGTGTGGTAGTAGCGATATGATGTGGCAGGTCTCCAGCTCAAGGCCTCTGCAGCCTCAAGGAGCTGAGAGCAAGCACAGGAGCTTCTGTGCAGTGCTGGGCACTGCTTAGCACAGCTAAGGAGAGGTCTGGAAAATAGGAAGAGCCTTAATTGGCCCAATCCCAAGGGAGTCATCACAGGGCACAGGTATTTTTCCAAAAATCAGAAATTTGGGAGGTTGTAGCAAGCTTTAAAACACAGAGGAAACACAGAGGAAATTCACAGTTAGTTTTAACTGTAGCAGTTAGGAAAAATATTAAGTGACAGTGACACCTGCAGAAAAAAAAAGAGTTTGAAATTTTGAATTTTGAGAGGTTTTATTGCTTTTATTTTACTGGAACATTGATATTTATCATAAACGTTTCTTAGTGATTCATTAAGACATCTATGACTGATATCTGAAAAGTTAAGCAAGAACACTGAGTGTCTCCTACTGCAGCTCGAAACACTGAGTGTGCAGGTGTCACCCAGCCTTATTCAGAATAAAAAAGAAAGACCAGCAGAGCTTCTCTCTCCATCTGCAATTTAACCAACCTTCCAGCCAGTTCATTTACTTCCTCTCGCTGGCAACAGCTCTGGTTTGTGCTCCCCCCTGAGTGAGCTCAGGGCTGTGCTGCCGCTGACCACAACGGGTACTCAGAAAGCAGGAATGACAGAAAAAGCAAAACCAACTTTGCATTATATCTCCAAACTGTTTCCTCCAGTTATGTGGCCACTTGGAGATTAAAACAGTCAGCTCTTCCTTTTTTTTAATCTTTCTTTTTTTTTCCTTTTCACCTACGTGTTGTGTTTTTTTTCTCTTTTTTTTTTCCTTCCTTTTCACATTTTCCAACCTAGCCAGCGTGGAGGCAAGGCACATCAAGGCAGAGATGGGGACTGAAAGAGCCCTTGTGCTGGACAGGCTAGCGAGCAACGTGGCAAAGAGAAAAAGCTCAATGCCTCAGAAATTTATTGGTAAGAACAAAACCCCTTTTCATCTGCAACAGTTAAATACGTGTGGGTCGGTAACAAACAGTACAATGCCTCTGCTTCTTTTAAATATCCTGCTCAAGCTTAGCATCTAGTACAAAAGAATAAAGTAACACTGATTTTTTGTGATGGGTTTTAGCGATTTGTTGTAAGGGATGGATTAAAGTAAAAAGAATTTATTCTGTTGGCTGCTTAAACTGGGTGGAAGCTACTGTTGTGCCTTGTGTCTTTATGTAGGTGATTTATAAACATATTTTATGAGTTTCCACGTGCCATTTCTGTACCTATGTATTTGAAATGTTCTCTGCTAGGATCTAGAACAGGCAAAGATCAGGAAGGTTAATATTTTCTCCTGCAGGATTCATGTGTGGAATAAGGCCTAAAGACAGAAAAGTATTGGATTTCTCTTAGTCATCCTCTTAAATTTGTCTTTGATTAAAAAATATTGAATCCTTTCTTGTGGTAATTTAAGCAAGCATATGTTTCCATAGTATTTTCTTTGCATTTAATTGTACATGATCAGAGTTTTGCATTTTGGGGATCTTAAATACTAGTTGGGCAGGTTCTGCGTTTCAGCAAACACCTGACCCTCTTGGCCAGTCTTATTTCATCAACCTACCTTTAGAGAAAATAAAGTACAAACCTGTTTCCTAAGGAAAACCCTTACTCAGCAGTTAGATATTATTGGTGCTGATGAAGCCTTATTTGTGCTCTTTGTGGGGTTATATAAGGCAACAAGTGCTTTTTTTTTTTTTTATGGCTCAATATAAAGTTCACCCTCTGAGTGGGGCCCATGTGGGAGGGAGAGATGTGGGCTGGGAGGGCAGGCAGGGCTCCCACAGCTGCTGCAGCCAAACATGGTGTGCACCAGGTCCAGAGCCAGGTAAAGGTGAGCAGCTGGATGCATCCAGGTAAAGGTGAGCAGATGGATCTATCCCAGATAAAAGTATGCAGCTAGATCTGTCCAGGTGAAGATGTGCATCTGGGTCCATCCAGGTAAAACTGAGCAGCTGGATCTGCCCAGGTAAAGCTGTGCAGATGGATCCATCCATCCAGCTAAAGTGTAGCTGGATGCATCCAGGTAAAGCTGAGCAGCCAGATCCATCCAGGTAAAGCTGTGAAGCTGGATGAATCCAGGTAAAGCTGTGCAGATGGATTCATCCACTCAGGAAACCTACTCAGTTTTTGAAGGTAATGGAACTCTTAGTGGGTTTGGTGGGTAGCACTGGGTTTTCATCTGTGAAAATTGGTCTCATTTTTTTATCTATTTTACATTAGTGTAGCTTTCTAAAGGTCATCTTGCTGCACAGCCACACTAGCACACTCCATCTGAGTGTCTTTGGTGCTCAGGATTGAAACTGAGCCTGTTGGCTCAGGATTGAAACTGGGGCTCAGTTGGCCCTTGCATGTCTTGCTGTGGTTCAAAAAGCACTGCAGAAAATGGGTTTGTAATCCTTTAGCTTCCTCTATTTTAGCATTTTTTCAGCTCTGTCATTGTGCAATCACCTCCAGTTTGACCTTTATGTATTTTATTAAACACGTCTGCAGCAGGATGTACCACCTCAGCATAAGGCTAATGTGAAGAACAAGTGGGTTTGGGGTTTCCTTTGACAGCCAATGAGTTCCTGTGGGTCCAGATCCTCTGGGATTTGTGCTAATGCTGCATGGCATGAACTGGCACTGCACACACAGGTGTTTGTGTGAAGCTGGAGAACCCATCACAGATCACCTAAAGGCACAAAATAACCAATTGAAATTTGCAGTTTTTCTAGGATTTCTGTGATTTTTCTTATAAAATTACATGTGAAAATATTAACCCTTCAGTCCTCTGTATCCCTGGGAAGAATGTTTTCAGGAGCGGGCTGTCCGACCTTGGTCTGACTCCTGTGCCTTTCTGACCTGTCCCTGTCAGAGCTCAGATCTGCCAGGCTAGTGCAGGGATTCCTTGGGAAATCTGGGAATGAGTGCTGATGTCTCATTTAGTCAGGAAGCAGGGACAGGGATATACACTAACAAGGCATCTTTGTTTGGCTCTTTTCTCTGAATGAAGTCTATTGATGGGAAGAAAAACCCCTTTATTCAAATTGGAGGGCTCTGCAGAGATTCGGACAAGCACCAGGAGTCTCACCCACTTTATTTTTCACATTTCCATCACCAGTAACTGCCTCGTGTGCACCAGTACAAGTCCCATAGAAGGGCAGGGACCACCAGACCCTGCATTTGACTCTTCAGCTCTGCACCAGGCCCCTCTTCAGAGCCTTTTCCTGGGGGACTTTAAAATCCACGACAGTGGAATCACAGAGCACTGCGAGACTCTCCGTGATCATTCAGGACTTGGACTCAATGGTCCTGGTGGGCCCCTTCCAACTCGGGATATTCCACAAGCCTATGATCATACATCGTGGTTTTTTATCTTACTTTGCAACAGTGAATCTTAACACCAAAATTTTTAGGGTGTCTTGTGTATTTTTGGTTTTGTTGCCTTTTTTTTTTTCTCTTTTTGAATTTCCAATTTATTCACATCTTTCACTTGCCTGGAGCTGGTTTTATGAGTCACCCAAAAGTCCTGAGGCATTTTGTTTCCTTCCATGTGAAGCTGGACGACGAGTGGTGCTGCGGGCTGGAAGCAGTTATACTCTTGTGGTTCGTTAACCTTTTGGAGTGTTTTAGAAGAGAAACGTGAGCTCCTGGTTTTCTGCCTCTGCAGTGAAACCCCACGAGTTTCATACACATTGAGTCACGGTGTTGACAGGTGACTGATAAACATCTGCACCAGTCTAGTTACCGTAACTAAGAGATTCGTGGATCTAATGTTTGCGAGTCACTTGCACGTGAAACCTTTCATCTGGTCTTTTTTTGTATTTTTTTAAGCTATGAACAAGTTTATGGTTTTAGTAACCACAGAATTCAGTTACTTATTTCTAGACATTCACCTCCAAAATGCCTTTAGTGTTTTTGGGGTGCAGTTTATTTCCACCTTGCAGCTGGCACAGAGGACAGGAGTTGCACTGTGATGCCCAGAGAGGTGTGAGCAGAATTTCAGGTGCATTCTCCTCCACTTCTGTCCAGTCCAGAGCTTTGCAAATTCCAGCACACCCAGAGGAAAACATTTCTTTTCACTAACCCCGTATCAAGTGACCTTAACTGTGAGGTGTTTATATCTGTATTTATATCTGCCAGTATTAGATTTCCTGAATACCTGTGTAGAGGTCCAAGAAGCCAGGTGCAGAGGAAGCTGAAGTTGTCAAAGGACAGTGGGGAAAACTGACTTCAATGTCCAAGGACTCATCCAAGATGAATTTCTCAGAAAGTACCCTCACCACCTCCTCTATTAGACTGGTTTGCTCCTAAGCCTGAGGTTTAAAACAATATTTAAAAAAAAAAAAAAAAAAAAAAAACAAACCCTAGCTATTTGTGTCTAAGAGCAGCCTCTTTCAGCAGAGAACATATCATGCCCCATTCCCAGAGATTTCTGCCCTTTAGAAAAGTCATCACAGTGTTCAAACAGTTCTTTACCCACCCAGGTAATGATCACCTCTCATCTCTTGCAGGCGAGAAACGACCCACCTTCGATGTCAATTACAACTCCAGTTTCCTGTACGAAAAGGAGAGCGAGATGATGCACGGGCGCATGATGGACCAGGCCATCAACAACGCCATCACCTACCTCGGGGCCGAGGCTCTGCGCCCGCTCGTGCAGACCCCGCCGGCCCCCACGGCCGAGATGGTGCCTGTCATCAGCAGCCTGTACCCGCTGCCACTGCCCCGCGCTGATGTCCCCAACGGCACCGTGCTGGAGGCCGAGAAGAGCCACGGCCACCTCAGGGACAAGAGCCTGTCATCCGACAGGGGCCTTTCCCCAAACAACAGCGGCCACGACTCCACAGACACTGACAGCAACCACGAGGAGAGGCCCAACCCCACCTTCCACCAGAGCCAGGTGATCTCAGCTCCGACCCGCAACGGCCTCCAGGCCCTGAAGGATTTCCCGAGGCCCTACGACATCATCAAGCCACCCGCCATCTGCCCACGCGACGCCTTCAAGGTCATCAACAAGGAAGGGGAGGCCATCGGGGTGTACCGCTGCGACCACTGCCGCGTGCTCTTCCTGGATTACGTGATGTTCACCATCCACATGGGCTGCCACGGCTTCCGCGACCCCTTCGAGTGCAACGTCTGCGGCTACCGGAGCCACGACCGGTACGAGTTCTCCTCACACATAGCTCGGGGAGAGCACAGAGTCGTGCTCAAGTGAAAGGACCGGTTCTCCAAGGTCAAAGGCTGTGTTTTCCATTGGAGGGGAGGCTTGGTTGGTTGGCGTTTTAATTAGTATAATGAAATTTCTTCAGTATTTTTTTTAGGCCAGTTTTAAGTGTGTCACGAGGAGGTGACACCTTTTTAAATTTGTCTTTCCCAATAATTCAGTGTTCTGTAGCATCTCTGCCTGGCTGCTGTGGTGAGTGGGACCGTGGGAAACACCAGAAGCAGAGACTGGTTTTGATATGAACTTTATTTTTGTGAAATTTCAGAGCCATTTATGATGTTTTCAATTTTTAACTTGTGTTTGTTTTTATAGAGTTTGCTTTAAGTCAGCAGAAAAGGTTTTCATGCCAATTCCCCTGCTCATTCAGATGTACAGTCAGAGGTGGGTTGGAGGAGCTTTTCCTAGTTATAATCCCAATGGCCTCCCAGTGGCTCATCACCAAAACAAGGAAAATGAGGGCAGGAAAAGGGAGGGATTATTAATTCCTCCTTAAAGCTTTTCCCCTAAGCCCTAATGAGAGTGTGGCACACTTTCATTTTTCTTACCCCACTGCTGATTTTCTTTAAAGTTACTCAGTAAGAGGAAAACAAGAAATGAGACCCATTTGGGGTTGGGATTTTTTAACAGTACATATTTTTGGGATACCCAGTGAGGTCACTGGTTGGCACATCCATGTGGCCTAGGGGAAATCCCAATTTTCATTGCTGGAAACTCCTCCTTTCTGATGGGTGCCGAGGACGAGGATGAAGCTGTGCTGTGTGTTGTGCCTCTGCCTTGCTCCTGCAGCAGGACATGTGGCCATGCCATCCGTGTCCCCACAGGGTGGCCCTGGCTGGCTGTGGACAGGTGAGACCCAAGACAGGTGTGTGAGAGCCACACCTGCAGCAGGACAGCCCTCGGGAGGTGCTGCTCCACACCCTGAGCAGCTGCCATCCCTTTGAAGCCGGTTTTTACAACAGTTCTGTGAATCTCCCCGTGCCCCCGCAGCTGTGTCACTGTCCCTGTGCTGGAGAGGGGTTTGGTAACGGCTTTGCTGAGTGCAGGTTTAGTCTTTGCAAAGTATTTTTGTATCCCATAGTTAGGAGTGTTCTGATGGACTTTCTCCATCCCTTGTGTGGTTTGAGAGCTGTGTTGCTTTCGTGTTGTCTCTGGTGATCCAATCACTTCCCTGAGGGAAGGCTGGAGAGCTGAGGGTCAAGAAATACTGGAATTCATCCCTCCCTCTGAATTCTTTTGGCTCAATTATTTCCTCCCTGAATTTTAAGGTACAAACTAAGAAATTTATATTCATTTTTCCCACTAAGGGTGAGTCTGGACAGGGATAAATCAGCCTGCACTGTGCCTGAGCATCCAGAGCACTGTGGAAGTGGTAATTCAGGATCTTGCTATCCCTGGGGTTGAGGAGAACTCTTTTGCTGTTATGTGTGGAGCTCTAAAGCAGGTTTAGGATGTTTCCCAGAGCCCCAACATGAGAAAGGTGCATGTAGGCTCTCCCCCAGTGAACAGCTGCGTCACAATGTGACCAGTGCTCCTCCTGTGAGGGAGGCTGCAGTTCCACCAAGGATCAGCCCCAAGGGCCAAGCTCCTGGGTCCACAAAAGAGAGGGAAAAGGAGGGGAAGGGAGTGAGAGAATTCCCAGAGAACAAAGAGAAGGTTACACTGCTGCCCTGACATTTTTAAGTCCGACATTTTTAGGACATTTGTGGCTGTCTTTATCAATTTCCAATTTTGTGACAAGCTTGCTTTTCAACGGCTTAGTTTTCAAAACCAAAGAATTGTCAATAAATGAATAAAATATTTAAATGATGATGATGTCCTGACTTGAGGGCAGGCAAAGTCATGTTCTTAAAGAAATCTGCAGAGAGATACCTCCTGGGGCCATCCAAAAATCTTATTTTCCATAAGTGGATTGGGTAATGGATTCATCTAAGAATACACTTGAATAGTCCCTTCACACCTCATCCATGTCCCAGTGCTGCCCTGGAGCTGCTGCCTTGGGAAATGGGAATCCCACTGGCCTGTGTCTGGGCTGTTGAGGGGCTGTGTTGGTCCAGGCAGGTCTCTGAGCTTGGAGGAGCTCTGGAAACCACCTCGTCTGAGAAAACAGATGGGAAAACAACTGGTACAGGTTTGGAGGCTGATTTATTCTGCTCCTGGCTTGGTTATTTTGGTCTGGAACAGGTTTGGAGCATTCTCCAGTGCCTTGGTGTGTCTGTCTCACTTGGTTCTTCATTTACTGATGAATTACACCCCAAGAGTGGGCAGGGGAGGCTCAGGGAAGGAGCTTCTGGCACCAAGAAATGAGCCTCTGGTGCTTAAAGATTTATTGAAGTTTTTAAAATGTCAGTTATTAAGTGTCCAGTCTGTCAGCCATGATAACAGAGCTGGAAGTAACCAGCAGAGCTGGCTGAGGGTGGCAATGAGCGCTGGAGCTGTCAGTACCCATCACCTCTGGGACCTGTAAATGCCACAGGTGTGATGGGACCTGGGGTGCCGAGCCATGCTGGAGGCTGTGCTCAGCAGAACCAGTTACTCATGTAGTAACTGATACAGTCAGAGGTGTAAAATAACATCGTCTGCCCCTCTCACTGCTGGAAAATGGTGCTGGACACAGTTTTGGTTAAGAGAGGAACGATTTCACCCGAGAGCTGCGGGGTGGAGGCAGCTCAGCCGCACGCTTGGGCTGTGAGGTGGGCTCGTGGTTCCCAGGGGTGCCGGGGCCGTGTCAGCCAGATGGAAACATCCCGGCAGCGGAGGGTGGAGGCTCACACCAACCCCCCGGCCCTTTTAGCACCTGCTTTACCAGGCTGACGTTGTTCGCGCTTGTTTCATTCCCCCCTGACACCTTCTGCCGCAAGAGCTGGACACGCTTGAGAAACAGAAACGAAAAAAAACCGAGAAGAAAGTCAGAGGATCCTTTTTTTTCTTTTCCCTTCACTTCCTTCCCAGCCCGGGTGCGACACAAGCACTGGGTCTTTCCCCTTGCTGCTGCCGGGAGACTCCGAGGATTGGTGAGACAGAGGGGGCTCGGGACAGCGAGTCCCACGGCGTTTTCTCATCCTGGTTTGTCCCTTAATAAGAACTGGTTTGATCCAAAACCCCTCAGCCTTCTCCTGCCTGGAGCCAAACCCCTTTAAAGGCTTACAGAAACCTTCAGTTGGTGGTGTGACAGAGAGATCCTTATCTGCTGATAGCTGTAATCGTGATAGAGCACAGAGGAACTCGTTTCTCCTGTCGTCGTGTTGAAACTCGCTGCCTAACGCACAAAAAATCCCATAAAACTTCCGGGTGCTGGTCTGCATCCTTGGAGCATCCCGGCCGGCTCCTGCTCCCGCGGGGAGCGGTCCGGCACCCAAAACCCGACGGTGCCGGGAGGGGACAGGGAGGACTGAGTCACTGCCACCACCTCCTCGGTGTCCCAATTCCCCAGCCGTGCACTGAGTCACGCTCCCCGCGCCGGCCCGGCGGGGACCCGGCGGCGTTTTCCCACCCTCTGCGTGGGTCGGGTTCCCAAATCCGGGGGCAAGGGGGTGAGCAGAGCCACCTCTGTGCTGAGCGACAGCGGGAAGGGACATTGGAAATGCCCCCAGCTCTGGCACGGCCATGGGGGAGCTCTGCAGCCCCGGGACTGTCACCGGGACACGCGGGTGCAGCACAAGCCGGGACAAGGCCACGACTGTCACCGGGGCACCAGGACGGGGGCAGCAGGTTTGTGTCACGCCTGATGACCCCCTCGCTGCCCCGGGAGGGAAGTGAAGCCCCCGGGGAGCCGCCGAACCGGCCCCTCCAGCCCCTCCAGCCGGGTTATATCTGGCGCCACATTTGCATGGCAGCGAGTCGGCACCTGGCAGCGAAATCCTCGGGGGATCGAGGACACGGGGAGCGGCTGGCAATTGTCACACGCCGGCGACAGGAAAGTCCCAGCAGACGATTGTTTTTAGAAGAATCTACTTCCAACCCGCACGGCTCTGACCCCTGCGGCAGCGCCTCCAGCTCGGCACCCGCGGGGCTGCTGCGATGGTGGGCTGGGGGTGATAGTCCTGGCCAGGCTCGAAGTGGTGCTCCACGGCCACGGAGGATGCTCCAGGTGGGAGGTGATGCTCCTCGGCCTCAAACACAACCCAGGTGCTCCCCAACCCTTGGGGATCTCCTCACCCACAGCAGCTCCCTGTCCCCCCCTCTCTCTGCCCAGGACGGCCGTGAGCAATGCCGAGAGTGGGGCTGGGGCTGTCACTGCTCCCCCCAGACCCCACTGCCCCCCAGCCACACTGAGCGCTGGGGCTCACCCTGCTCCCCCCAGTTCTCCCAGTACCAGCCCCATTGCAGCTCCCCTGGGCCACCGGGGGACACCGTGGGGCTGGGGGTGTATGAGGGGGGTCCTGTCCTCTCTCAGCCCCGTTTCCCACACCTGTGCCTTTGTGCCGGGGGCCCCCCCTTGTTGCTCCCTGGGGCCGGGCAGAGTCACCCCCACCACCACCACCCCCATCCTGCCCCCCAAGCGGAGAAAGTTAGTCAAATCTGCAGAAACCGCAGCAGGGGGGGAGGCAGCGACACTGTCACCGCTTTGATGTCACCCCTGCACGTCCCACAGGTGCTGCCATCACCCTGGGCCACGGTCCCACCGCTGCTTATGCCATTAACTCGTGCGAGAAGCGGGGGGATAATGCAAAAATATTTCCTTCCCCACCTCCATCCTGTCCCCACGGTCCCTGCAGCCGGCGGGGCTCGGAGAGGCCACGTGCGAGGCACAAGGAGCTGCAGCCGCTTCCATCCAGCCCTGTCACCCCCATCCAGGGGCTGGGGGTCCCTGCAGGGCTCCGGGGGCCGCTCCGGGGAGTGCGGGGGGAGCCAGGAAGGTTTCTGAGCAGCGGGGCTGATTCATGCCGGGCCTCCTGCGGTTTCCCCCGGCGCTCACCTCCCGGTGCTGTCACGCCAAGTGCCCACACGCCAGCGCCCAGGGTGAACCCACCCCGCCGTCACCCACCGGGAGCTGGAGGGGAGCCCCTGGGGCAGCGTGAGCTGCTGGGCTCCCCTGAACTCACCCTGCACCCAGTCTTTGCCATACATCCCACCCCCACTGCGCACCGCACCCCCTTTCCACCTCAAATACCCACCCCGTGCCCCTCTGAACGCACCACACAGCCCTCACACTCTGCTCTCTGCCCTCCCAACACCCCCTGTGCTGCCCCAGTGCCCCAGGGCTCAGTGCCAGGCACGGGTGACACAGGACCCCCCAGCATGGGACATTCCCGACCCCACAGCAGCGCCTGGAGGGAGGAGGATGCAGCACCAGGGCGTGACGGGCTGAGGTCCCCTGGGTGTCACATGCCCGCGGGTCGGAGGCACAGGTGTCCCAGGGGAGCAGGAGGCAGGCAGCGGGCAGCTGCCAGCCCTTCCCGGCCCCGTCACGGCTACTGCACTCCCGGAGGAAGCTGCTCTGCCTTGCTCACCAGGCACTGGTTATAAATACCCTCCCCATTTTAATGCAGCGGCGGCTGGAGCTATTTCGGGCCGGGAACAGGAAGCGAAACCCTGCACGGGTCCCGGCTCCCCTCGCCCCCGCCCCCGGGATGGGCTGGGCAGTGCCCAGGGGCCACTGAAGGGCTTATCTGAAGCCCAGGAGCCGCGCACCCGCCTTGACCTTCTGCGCCTGCCACCGGAGCAGGCGGATGGCGCGGAGGCCGAACCGCAGCACCGCGTCGTACTTGAACACCAGCTTGTAGAAGGCGTCGGTGATGAGGGCGCCGCTGGGGTCGGCGTGTTTGAGCGCGGCCATCGGTGTGTACGCCACGTTGGTCTGGTGCCGGAACGGGGGCCGCGCCGCCTCGATCACCCGCAGGGTGTGCTGCACGTGGACATGGGACTGTCCCCTTCCTGTCCCCAGAGCCCCGCCCCAGCCCCAGCCCACCACCATTACCATCTCACCCCTATCCCCTTTCGACCCTGTCTGCATCCCACCCCCGTATGCATCTCCATCCTCATTCCCATCCCCTCCCCTCCCATTCCCTTCCTATCCCCACTCCCATCCCAACTCCTCACTCACTTCCTATCCCCATCTCCAAGCCCTTCCCATCATACCCCCATCTCTAATCCATCCCACCTCACCCCATCACTATTCCTATCCCATCGCCAACTTCTTTTCATTCTATCCGTATCTTATCCCACCCCATCCCATCCTACCCCTATCTCCATCCCTTCCCATTCCATCTCCCTCCCATCTCCATCCTCAGCTCCTTCCCATCTTATTCCAATCCCCTCACCATTCCTATCCCCATTCCCAGCCAGGCTCAGCCCCATCAGGATGGAGCCATCTGGGTGTGAGCTGCCCCACTGTTGGCTGGGCATCGCTGTTCCTTGTTAGGGCTAATTGACACCTCTGTGCAGCCCAGCCCACTGGGGCCCCCTGCCCGCCTGTCACCTCTGCGATGTCCTCAGGGGTCTGGCCCAAGCTGGTGAACACATCCCTGGAGTTCCTCAGGTAGAGCTTGGTGAAGATTTCGGCTGTCTCGGGGTCGGTCCGTGAGTAGTCGGCACGTTCGGCTTCCTCGTACAACTTCGTCTCGAATTCCGTCATCACCGGCCCCGGCTCCACCAGGCTGATCCTGCCCAGGGATGGGGCACTGGGCACTGGGCACCCCCAGACCCTCCGGCCCCAGGGGCTGCACGGCCTCCTGCCCCTGCACTCACGCCACGTTGAAGCGCAGCGCCTGCACCACCAGGCTCTCGCAGAAACCCTCCACCGCGAACTTGGAGGCCGAGTAGATGTCATTGAAGACGATGCCTGGATGGTTGAGGAGTCCCGGTCAGGGCTGGGTGGGGGCTGGTCCCCCCAGGGCACCCCATTTTCCCCTACCCTGCAGGCCCATGATGCTGCTGATAACGACGATGTGGCCCCCGCGGCGCCGCTTCATGTCGGGCAGCACTTCCTTGACCAGGCGGACGAGGCCGAAGAAGTTGGTGTCCATGAGGCTCTGCATGGCCGCCAGGCTCTGGCACTCCAGGGGTCCCGCCATTCCCACCCCGGCATTGCTGACTGTGGGCAGGGGGCATCAGTGGGGTGTGCCCTGGGCACGGGGATCCCTCACCCTGGGCATGGGGTGTCCCTAGTTCTTGGGGTGAGTGTCCCCAGCATGGGATGTCCTGGATGTGCAGGGTCCCTGGTGAAGGGGGTCCTGGCATGGAGGGTCACTGGTGTGTGGGGTCACAGGGTCCCTTATGCATGAGGGGCCCCTGGCGCAGAAGACCAATTCTCAGAGGTTCCCCAGAAAGAGACATCCTGAGTTTGCACCCTGGTGCAGGGAATATCCCAGCACAGAGGGTCCCTGGTGCAGGGGGTCCCTGGAGTGGACAGTCCCCACTGCACGGGGTCAGGGTCATGAGGTGTCCCTGGCACGGAAGATCCCCTCGTTGGGTGCAGCAATAATCCCCAGCACAGGACAAGCTTGCCTGGACAGCCCCCAGCACAGGGGTCCCCATCATGGAGGGTCCCCACACCGGGGTGACACTGGGAGGGGAATCCCGGGGCTCACCCAGGACATCGACGTGGCGCCCGGGGATGCTGTCAAGGCAGGCGCGGATGGAGCCCTCGTCACACACGTCCAGCTGTTTGATCTCGAGCGTCCGGCCCAACGCCGGCCCCGCCGCCGCCGCCAGCGCCTCGCTCCTGCCCACGTTCCTCATGGTGGCGATGACTGGTGGGGGCACAGGCAGATCAGCCCCCGTGGGCTCTCCCTGGGGGCTTGGGGGGGTCCCTCCACCCCGCTCACCTCGGAAGCGGCGCTGCTTGTCCCGCGCCAGCCGCACGGCCAGCGCCAGCCCGATGCCGGAGGAGCAGCCGGTGATCAGCACGGTCTTGGGAGCCATGGCACGGCCTCCCCGCCGCGCTCCAGCCCCCCGCCTTTATAGCAGCTGCCCCAGCCCCAGCCCCCCCAAATCCGGGCCCTTAATCCCCGCTGGATAATCCGCCCTCCCGGGGATTTGCGGCGGCCGCGTGGCTGAGCCGCACGTGGTGCCCGGGGAGCACAGAGGGGCCTTTGTGTGGGACCCGGGGCACTGTGGGGACACAGAGGGACTTGGGGACACTGCCAGGCTTAGGGACACTGTGGGAGATGAGGACGCTGCATGCCGTGTGTCACCGGCACTGGGGGGCACTGGGGATGGGAAGGAACAAGGCAGGAGCTCTGCAAAAATAACCTTTATTTTCACTGGTATAAAACATGTCCCAGTTCAACTGGCCTCGTGGAGATGTGGGGGACATGGTGATGGGTGCCCCCCTCGTCCCCACACCCCGGGATCCTGCTCCTGGGGCCCCAAAACCCCCCTGGTGTGGGGGCAAGGAGTGCCAGGCCCCTGCAGAGACACTCGGGGCTGGTGCTGCAGGGTGGAGGGGAAAAAGTGCTTGAGTGTGGAGGTCCTGGCGGTGGGCTGTGCTGAGCTGTGCCATGGTGGCAGTGCCAGGCTGTGCCAAACCATCCTGGTGGTGCTGGGCTGTGCCGAGCTGTGCCATACTGGCAGTGCCAGGCTGTGCCAAACCACCCATCTGTGCCAGACTGTGCCAGACTGTGCCAAACTGTGCTATGCTGGTGGTGCCAGGCTGTGCCAAACCATCCCTGGACTGGTGCCAGGCTGTGTCAAGCTGTGCCAGTAGTGCCAGGCTGTGCCGTATCAGTGGTGCTCAGCTGTGCCAAAACTGGTGCTGCCATATCAGCAGGACCAGGCTGTGCCAAACAATCCCAGTGGTGCCAGGCTGTGCCAAGCCATTCCCTGCCGGTGGTGCTGGGCTGCATCAAGCCGTGCTACATCAGCAGTGGGACTGAGCCAAAGAACGCCAGCAGTGCCAGACTCTGCCAGGCCACTCTGGCAGTGCCAGACTGAGCCAAACCCCGCCATGCCGGTGGTGCCAGGCTGTGCCAAACCCTCCCAGTGGTGCCATGGCGTGGCTCAGAGGGCCACACAGGTGCAGTAGTGCCGCAGCTTGCAGGGCAGGATGCCGCGGTTGATCTGGTGGAACTCCACGAGCTGGATGAGGTCGGCAAAGCGCGTCTGCCCGTCATCCATGGTGAAGTAGAGCCGTCCCTCCTCCTCGCTCTGCCGGGGGGCTGCAGGTCAGGACCTCTCTTTCTGACCCCCCCCCGTCCCCCCCAGCCCCACGGTGGCACTCACCGGCAGGATGAGGTAGTGTTTGATGCGCTGCAGGTGGCACAGGGACAGCACGAAGCCCTTGGGGTTCCGCTGGCTCTCCCGCACCAGGAAGACCCTGCGAGCCCCAGGGGTGTCACTGCTGACCCCAGGTCCCCTCTGCCCTCCTGCTGTCACCCATGGGGTCCCACAAATTCACTATGAAGATCTGGGAATAGCCTGGTACCCCCTGGAATCCCTGGGAGTCTCTGTGTCCCCCCAGGAGCCTGTGTGTCCCCCAAACCCTGCAAAATCCTGGGAGTCACAACCCTGCAGGGATCACTCACCCCCACCCCTACACATGTCCTGTGTCCCCCCAGGAGCTGCAAGACCCTGTAACTCTTGGGCTCCTGTGCCTCCCTGGAGTTCCATGTCCCCCCCAGGAGCCCCAGGGTCCCCAATCTCCCCACCCCAAGGTCCCCAATCCCCCCACCCCAGGGTCCCCAATCCCCCCACCCCAGGGTCCCGTACCCGTCCACCAGTCCCTGACGGCCGATGAGCTGCTGGGTGTCCTCCCGGGAGATGCGTCCATGGAACCAGGGCTGGGTGCGGTGGATGGCTGTGGAGAGAGGGGTGTCAGGCTTGGGGGGACCCCCACCCTGGTTTAAGGACCCCCGTTGGGCACTGAGCCCCACATCTCACCAGCACTGAGCGGGGAGCTGTGGCAGGCTGTGGGCAGGCTGTACCGGTGCGTCGTCTTCTTCTGGGCACACAAAGGAGGGGACGTTAGGGTGGGCTCATGGGGCTCCCCCTCACTTCCCAGCACCCCGACTCACCCTCCAGGCCTGTGCCTCCTCCAGCGCTGCGGTCAGCACCTCGTTGGGGTTCTCAATCACCCGGCCCGTGCACCCTGAGAAGTCCATGGCCACCAGGGCGTTGTCGGAGACGCTGCGCTGTGGGGGACAAGGGGGTCACCGGAGGGTCCCCACGGGCCAGGGGCTGCAGAGGGCAGGGGACACTCACCAGGGGCGTGGGGCCGATCCAGGGGGGTTGGCTCAGTCGTGCCTGTGCTTGCTGGTAGTTGCGGTAGAGCTGCATGCCGTACTGGGGGAACAGCCCTGTCAGCCGTGGGGCCGTGCTGTGGGGTGTGGGAGCACCCAGGGACACCCAGGGACCTCACAGCCACTCAGTGCAGGGGTGGGGACCTCTGCATCCACTCCGCATGGACACAGGGACACCCACCCTGAAACATTTTCACTGGGATGGGGTCATCCCTCCAGCATCCCTCTAGAACCCCTCCACATTTCTCCCCTTGTATCTCTCCAGCATCTTCTCAGTATCTCCCAAGCATCCCCCCATCATTCCTCCAGAATCCCACCGTTATCCCTCCTAATTCCCTCCTAATTCCCTCTCGTGTCTCCCCAGCATCCCTCTGCCATCATCCCAGCGTCCCCCCAGCAGGGGGCCGGTAGCACCGGCTCGGGGCTCACCTTGAAGAGGCGGAACGCGGCCATCCAGCAGCTGCGGCTCTGCTCATCCTCGCTGCAGAGCAGCTTCAGGCCCTTCACGCCGCTCCGCACCTTGTGGGGCTGCGGGAGAGGCCGGAGCCGTCACGGGGCAGCCCCGGGTGGCTCTGAGGGGACAGAGAGCCCTTGGCAGGGGGAGGCGCAGGGAATGACCCTGCCACAGGCAGGGACATCCCCACCTTGATGCAGAAGCCAAACTCGGTGGGCGTCCCGTAGAGCTTCTTGCCCTGCGTCACGTAGTAGATGTTGGACTCGGTGAGGTCAGCGAAGTACTGGAGGTGCCGGGGGTCCTGGGGGTTTGGGGGTGTCAGGGCTGGCCCTGCTGCACCCCCTGGCCATGCCCCCTCTCCCCAGGACCCCCTGCCCTCACCTTGGAGGTGCCCTTGGTGGAGTAGTAGAGCCCCGAGCGGCGCAGGGAGAAGTGGAAACGCTTCCAGACCTTGCGCCCGGCCTCCCGCAGCTGCAGGAAGCCCTGGATCTCGGGGCAGCTCCCAGAGTTGAGGAAGTTCTGGGGGGACACGAAGGCTGAGGGGCACGGCGGGGTCCCCAGGGCACGGCGGGGTCCCCAGGGCACAGCTGGGCACGCTGCCCCATACCTGGATGAGCTCGGAGTGTGCCATGCTCTTGTTGGCCTCCAGGCAGCTGGACACCATCACCTCGGGGAACAGCGACTGCTGGGGGACAGAGGGTCAGCAGAGACCCTTGGGGTGCTCAGGGTCCCCACGGGGGGGGCTCCAGGGGGTGCCCACCTACCGCGTTGCTCTTGAAGAGCTCATACTTGGCGAAGTTCTTGCGGAACACGAAGCGGCTGTCGGCACCCGGGGCCCAGGAGCTCTGCACCTCCACCACCGACTCGTGGTCCTCCAGGCAGCGCTCTGGGGGGACAGGGGGTCAGCAGGACTGGGGGTCCCCAGGGCCGTGCCCTGCTGTGCCCCCAAGGCCGCTCACCCAGGGCCAGGTGCTGGTGCAGCTCCACCAGGGCCCAGCTGTGGTCCTGCAGCGCCCGTGTCCTGCGCACCAGGGTCTCGCACAGCTGCCGCGCCGTGGTCGCCGCCGACGCCTCCAGGAAGCGGCACGCACCATCCTCACCAAACACCTTCACCACCTGGGAGGTGGGGCAGGGGGTGTCAGGGTCCCCCCGGCACGAGGGGACCCTGCAGAACCACGGGTGAGACCACCCCTGCCACCTCCTGCTCACCAACTCGTGTGGGAGGTGGTCTCAGGGTTGGGATCTCCCCTTCCCAGTCCCTTGACTCCTGTGGGAGGTGCTCCCTTCTCCAGGGCTGAGGTCTCCCTACCCAGCCCCTTGGCCCCCTGGCTCAGGAGGGTGGGACCTCTGTAGAGGTGTCCCTGTCCAAAGGCTGAGACCCTTTCCCAGACCCTCAACTCACATGGGAGGAGGTTCCTGCCCCAGAGCTGAGACCTTCCCCTCTCCCCAGTGCCCTGACTCTCACTTCACATGGCAGCGCCCTCCTCGGGGAGGTCCCTGCCCCAAGACCAAGAATCCCCTCCCCAGCACTGGCAGGGGTGTCCCTGTCCCAGATCTCAGCCCCCCTTCCCAGCCCCCTGCCCCTGACTCACATGGGAGGTGCCCTCGCGGGGGGGTCCCTGTCCCAGGGCCGGGCTGCTCAGGATGGGCGAGTTGGAGGGGCTGCAGAGCTCGGGGAAGGGGTTGGGGATGCTGGGCAGCGACGACGCTCGTGGCTCCTCCTGCGGCGGCTGCCGGCTGCAGGTACAGGGGGTGAGTTCTGTGCCCTCTGAGCACCCCCTGAGCACCTCCTGCTCCCCCCTTAACATCCCTGAACCCCCCCAGGCCACACACCCACCTGCTGCCGTGGATGAAGAGGGGCTGGGAACGCTTGACATCGGGCAGCCCCTCGCCCCCATCCCGCTCACCAGGACCCCCATCCTGCTCGGGGGGCTCCCAGAGGCTGCTCTGCTGAGCCCCCCCCTCCATGGCATTATCTGTGGGGAGAGAGGGGGTTTGGCACCGTGTGATGGTCCTCCTTCCCTTGGGGGGGCCGTGGCCACATTTGGGGAGCCATGGGCAGCCCCTGCAGGACACCACACCAGGCTCCACGTGGTCTCCCACCCCTGGCACCCACCCAGGGGGATTTTCCTGGTGCCCAGACAAGCAGGACCCCAGCTCTGGGGGTCTGGCTGAGCCCCAGGTGGCCACCAAGGGTGTCCCAGTCCCCCCAGTCCTTGTCCAGGTGCTGGGGGCTGGAAGCTGATGGTGAGCACAGCCCATTATGAGACCCCCAAGAATCTCCCACATCCCAGGTGGGACCCACACCAGCACTGAGGCTCTGGGGGCACTGGGAGATGCTGGCTGAGCCGTGCCGGGCCGATCTTAGCCAAGCTGAGCTTTGCCAGGCCGAGCCGTGCCGGCGCCGCGGAGAGAAGGAAGCCGAGCGTGGCGACGGCGGCGGCTCAGCCCAAACACCTCCTCGGGTCCGGCCAAACCAGTTCTGGCGGCCGCTCCCAGCTCCACCTCACCGCCCTGGCATCCGGGCCCGGGCGGCCGCGCCGGGAGCCGGGGGCGAGGGAGCCGCCGTGGGAACCGCCGCCAGCCCCCCCAGCGCTGACACAGCCCCTCCGTGTCCCCACCCACGGCCGGTGCCCGCGCCCACGCCGTGCCACCCTGCTCGGACACCGGGCACGCTCCGGCACCGGCTCCGGCTCTGGAGTGACCCGCGGGGATGTGTCGCGGCCCCGCCAGCACGTGGCACACGTAACACACACGTGGCACCCACGGTGGCACTCGGTGGCCACAGGGCGCTGGACCTGGCGGTCCCCGGACAGCGTGTAAAGCCACGTTAATCATTCGCCCGCTGCCCGTACCTGTCCCCACCTCCTGCCACCTCTCAGGGTCCAAGTCCATGGCTGGGCAGGGCTGATATCATCCTCATCCCATCCCTGTCCCTGTCGTGTCCCTGTCCCCATCACAGCATCCCGCTGGGACCCTCTGCTCCATCCCTGCTTCCTGCCCCGGCTGTGCCAGGCCAGGTCCCCCCTCCCTGGCCAGACCCCGCGGTGATCTGGGGACACAGGGACAGTCAGGGGTCAGGTAGGGTGATGCTGCCGGTGAGGCACAGCAGGGGACACGGGGGGATGTGACAGACAGGGCCCTGTGACCAGGACACTGCCCTGGCACCAAGCCACAGCCCAACCCCATGGCCTCAGGTCACCCCGGTGTGAGCCCTGTCCCGGTGGCCGTGGCAGGGCTCCAGCAGGGTGGGGACACACAGGGTGTCCCGGGGGCGTGGGACAAACGGGGACACAGAACTTTGGGCAAAGAGACAGGGGCCATCAGGGTCACAGGGTGGGAAGCTGGAGGGGGTCAGGACCACCGGGATGGGCCCCAGGGCCACCAGGGCCACAGAGCAGGGGGTCCAGGGGCACTGGATTGAGGGGGTGGGGTCCCAGGGCAACAGGGCTGAGGGACAGGATCCCAGAATTGCCAGGATTAAGGGATGGGATTCCAGGGACACCAGGGTTAAGGACTGGAATCACAGGGTCACCAGGATAAGGGACAAGGTGCTGAGACCACCAGGATTAAGGAACAGGACCCCAGCTGTGGGTGGGGGTCCTGGTGGGTGCTGAGGTTGGGGGGACAGCGCTCCCCAGGAGCACAGAGGCAGCAGGGGAGCCACGGCGGGGTGGCAGAGGAGGAGGAAGAGCCGGGAGGAAGGCGGGAAGGAGGGAGGGAAGGGGTGCAGGCGCACTGAGAGGTCCAGGGTCGTTCCCGGCTGGATGGGGCCAACACCCCTGGATGAGCCGCCACCCTCCGGCCCCAGCAGCCCCCAGCCCGGCCCCGCTCCTACCTGCAGCGCCTGCCGCGTCCCGGCACCTTCCCGCCGGACCAGGGATTCCTGTTCTCCCCGGCTTTATCTACCTGCGCCAGCACCCGCCCCCGCCTGACATCACAACGCCCCGGGCCTGCTGCCCGGCACCGGCCCCCCACCAACACCCAGGAGGGCTCCCCCAGCCCCATCGGCCCCGCGATGGGGGGTCCAGCCTGGCCCCGGCTCAGCCCCGGGGGGCTGCACCCCCCAAACCCATCTCCCACGACCCCCCTGAGGTGGTGATGGGGAGTTTCCCACAATGCACTGGGGTGACCCCTGGAGCAGCCGGGCCGCGGGGGGACACAGGGCATCGGTCCTCTGGGGGTGCAGATCCCACAGACCCCCAGCCCATGCCCTGGGAGTCTTCAGCCCCAGGGTGTGGGGTTTGGGTTGGGGCTCCCCTGGGACCCCCAAAGTGGGGGCTGGAAGGGCCCCATGAAGGGAGGGGGTTGTCCCCATTGTCCCCTAAGGGACTCCTGCCAGGTGGGACCATGGGTGGGGGGGTCGTGGGCGGTCTCATGCAGGTCAGGGGTCCTTCCAGGAGAGTTGGGAGGTGGTATCTGGGATATGGGAATGCAGTGGGATGTGGGGTCCCTTAGCGGCTCTGTGTGTGTCCTGTAGTGTCCCTTGTGGGTGTCCCCACATGGGGTCTGGGAGCTCCCACTGGGGACTTGTGGTGCCCCTTGTGGGGTCACAGAGTCGCTAGAGGTGTCCCCATGGAGGGGCTCAGGGTCCCTGTGGTCCTGTTGGTTTGTGGGGGGGCTACAGGGCCCTATAGAACCTCCACAGGGGGTTTAGGTGTGGGTCCCATGAAGCAGTGGCGGTTCCCATGGGACTAGAGAGCTTCTGTGAGGGTCATTTCAGGTCACACGGGCTCCGTGTGGATCCCCCGGAGGCCACCTTGGGTCCCACGGCGGTGGGTGCAGGTGACACGGGGGTCACTGAGATCATTGTGTGGGTCCCCTGCAGCTCTCGGGGGTCACAGCAGGTGACACACGGGTGAGTTAGGGTCCTGCGGGGGTCACTTTAGGTCACTAGATGTGCTCTGGGAGCCACTTTGAGTCACTGGGAGTTCCACAGGGGGAGTCACTGAGGGTCAGTTTTGGTCCGCCGGGGGTCCCCGGGGTCACGGCGGGTCTCCCGGAGGTCTCGGAGCAGACAAGACGCGCAGCGCGGCGGCGCAGAGCGGCCGGAAGTGACGCGTCACGTGACCGCACCCGGAAGCGGCGCCGCGGCGGCACCGAGGGCAATGAGCGGCGGGGCCGAGAGCGCGACCGGGGACGGGAACGGGGCTGAGAGTGGGGCCGAGCGGCGGGTCCGCATCGTGGTGGAGTACTGGTGAGCGCCGCGGCCGCGGGGCCGGATGAACCGAGGGTACCGAGGGGATCCCGGGGCTTTCGGGGGTGGGGGGATGCTGACCACAGCGATACTGGGAGCAGAAACTGGGGGAACTGGGGTGAGGCATTGGGCAGGTTCAGGCACGGAGGGGACTGGGCGGAGAAGGGGGAGCTGCGGAGGATAGAGGGAGGTTGGGGGGCTGAGGAGAGGGGCTGTAGGGAGGGGGCGGTAGGGAGGTTGAGGGTCTCTGCAGGGTGCGGGAATCGGAGCGCTGAGGGGAGTTATAGGAGAATTCGGGGGCTGAGGAAGGGGTTATAGGGGATTTGGGGGTTCTGCAGGGTGGGGAGGTAATGAGGGACCATAGGGTTATGGGGTTGGGGGGAAGGGGCGTGCAGGGGGTTTTGGGCAGGGCTCCTGAGTGGGAGTGTTGGGAACTGGGGGTGCAGTGGGGGTACAGGCTGCGGGGGCTCCTTAGTTCGGGGGGTTCCCCGTGCCTCCACCCCTCCTCAGCCAGTTCCCCCTCCCCAGTGAGCCCTGCGGCTTCGAGGCCACGTACCAGGAGCTGGCGAGCGCCGTGCGGGAGGAGTACCCCGACATCGAGATCGAGTCACGGCTGGGGGGCACCGGTGAGACCCCTCAACAGCCTCGGGCTTGGGGGGGAGACACCCCAGGCCACCCCCAGTGCCGTGCTGGGGGTCTGGGGAGGGGCTGGGGTGGATTAAACCTGGCAGGAAGCCCAGGGGGGCTCATGCCCTGGTTGCTGCCCCCTCAGCAGGGTTTAGGGGCAGAGCTGGGGGTCTGCAGGAGCTCCTGGAGGGGCTCTGAGTGCTCTGCCAGCTCAGTGCTGCCGTGGGGGGCACAGGCTGGGGATGCCACGAGGGGTTTGGGGGGGACACAGCTCAGGGCTGGGCCTTGTGTGTGCCCTCAGGTGCCTTCGAGATCGAGATCAACGGGCAGCTCGTCTTCTCCAAGCTGGAGAACGGGGGCTTTCCCTATGAGAAGGACGTGAGTACCCACCCGGGGCTCTCGGGGTCAGCCAGGCTGGGCTGGGGGTGTTTGGTTTGCAGTGAGCCCCTCCTGGGATGGGGTCTGCCCACGGGGTACCTGCTTTGTCACCCTCTGGAGTTCCCCTTCCTGCCACCTGCTGAGGGTGCTGCTGGGAGAGAGAGACAAAAAACCAAAAAGGAAAACAAAAACAAAAACAAAAAAAAAAAAAAAGGAAAGAAGGAAAAGGGAGGGGGAAAGGGAAGGAAAAAGGGAAAAAGAGAAGGAAAAGGGGAACAAAGAAGGATAAAGGGAAGGGATATGACGTGCTGGTCCTTGGGAGACAGGGCGGGATCCGATGGAGAAGGGGTAACCAAACACAACCAGAGCAGAAAAAACAACCAATGTACAAGTATCAAATACATGTCCTGATGCTTCCAAAAATTCCCAGAGCAGCCAGGAGTGCTCTCAGAGCTTTGCCGTGGCTGGGATTTGTCCAAGCCCTGGCTGTGACCCCTCCCCTGCCGTGTCTCCCCAGCTGATCGAGGCCATCCGCAGAGCCCGCAATGGGGAGCCCCTGGAGAAAATCACCAACAGCCGCCCCCCCTGCGTCATCCTGTAGCCCCCCGGGGACAGCAGGGTCCCCCCGTGCTGCCCATCGCTGCCTTCCCTAAATCCCTGCACGACTGGGGGGCACCAGGGGGACTGGGAACATTGGGGGAGCTCAGGAGCCTCCTGGGGACCCCCAGGGCAGAGCTGTGGCACTGGGGGTCATTGTGTCCCCTGCTCAAACTGCTGTGGGGTGTAGCTGTGGCTTAGGGGGGGTCTCCCACCTGCCTTTGCCTTCCCCCCTCATCAGCTGCACCTCCCTGGGGGGCACAGAGGGTCCCCAGACAGGGGGTCCCCACAGCACCCCCATGTCTCTGTGCTGGCCTCTCCCTCACCCCCCAGGAATCTGGGGGTCTCCCGTGAATGGGGAGCCAGGCTGGGTGTTGGAGCAGCTCCCGGCAGGTTCATTCCAAGGGGAATCCACTGGCTGTAACTCTCAGAGGATTTGTTAATGATTAAAGTCCCTCTGTCACTGTTTAATCCGGGGCAGGGGCCGGCCATGGGAACCCCGGCCCGGCCCCACGGCCACAGGTGTGTTCACATCCCCCCCTCCCCATTCCCAGGCTCCCAGCTCCTGATTCCTGCCTGGAATGACCCTGCCCTTGGCCTCGGGGCTGGGGGGCCCCCCCTATTTATTCTATACTGTGTATAAAGCAAACGGACTGGGCAGAATAAAGGATGGAGAATGTGGCTCCTCTGGTGTCCCTCGGGAATGGGGGGTGGGACACGGTCCTGGATCCTGCCTGGGAGCAGGAATTTTATCCTTCAGGCAAGTGGTGGGGGGTGACAGAGGGGAGGGGAGGGGAAGGGGAAAGAGGGAGGAGTGGCAGAAGGAAAAGGAAGGGAAAGGGGAAGAAGAAAGGAGGGGGAAAGGGAAGACAAAAGGTGAAAAGGAAATGGAGAAGGGGAAAACGGAATAGAAAAAAAAATGGAAAGGAGGGAAAAGAGGAAAAGGGAGGAGGAAAAAGGAGAAAGGGAGGTGAAAAGGGAAGGGGAAAAGGGAAAAATGAATGGAGAAGGGAAAAAGAGAAGGAAAAAAGGGAAATAAGAAGGATAAAGGAAAAGGATATGAATGATGATATGAATGGTCCTTGGGAGACAGAGCTGGATCCGACGCAGAAGGGGGAACCAAACTGACCACCAGAGTAGAAAAAACAACCAATGTACAATTATCAAATATACATCCCGGTGCTTCAAAAAAAATCCTGGAGCAGCCAGGACTGCTCTCAGTCCAGCTGCCCTCAGTGCAAGTCCACGTGTCCCAGGCACTGGGACAGCCCTGGAGTGGGGGGATGGCAGAGGGTCTGTCCTTCCCTGGGCCGTGCTGGGTCCAAGCTCCCTGGGCTGCTCCAGGCACCGCCAGTGCCACCAAGGGTGACCCCTCTGTCCCCACTCTTTGCTGCCGTGCTGTCCCACAGTGTCCTGGGCTCTCCCAGCCCTCTGTGGCCGGTGCCACCCCTGAGCAGAGGGGATGGACCCCCAGCCCCACAGCCGTGGCTTGTCCCTCTCTGAGCTGCCTTGGTGAAGTTGGGGGGTCTCTCCTACACGGCCGTGGCGTCGGGGCTGGCCAGGCCGAGGTACTCGGGGTTCTCAGCCGTGGGTGTCGTGCCGGGGCTGCCCTCAGGGCCACCACCCTTGGCAGGGTCCTGGTTCCAGTAGTAGGGGTTGTCAAAGGCCTGGCTGAAGGAGCCAGGGACAGGGGGGCCGTGGGGTGCCAGGTACTCTGGGTTCTCCACGGCGTGGCCGAAGGGCCCTGGGAAGGAGTTCTTGGGGTCCTTGATGAGCCCGTTCTTCCCCTGGTGCGCCTTGGGCTTGTCCGGCGGGGATGGGGGGGCTCGAGGCAGATGTTCCCCAGCCTGGTTCACGTACTCTGCAGGGTGAGTGACATGTTAGGGACCCCCCAGGGGTCATGGGACAGGCAGAAACCCCCTACCACCTCCCCAAGAGTCCGGCTGTGCCCTCCCTACCTGGCATGGTGCTGTGGGGGGCTGGGATGGTGAAGCCCTCAGGGTCCTCTTCGTCCTTGGCCACCAGCCCGGTGGGATCCTCGCTATAGCGGGGCAGGGTTCCAGGCTCCCGCCCCGGGGGGCTCTGCAGGGCCACCTTGTCCCCGTCTGGTGCCTCAGGGACAGGGCCCTCTGGCCCCTCCGCCAGGCCCTGGGCAGGGAAGGGGAAGGAGGCCAAGCCCTCACCCTCCTCCACCTTGGCTGGAGACTCCGCCGTACTCTGGGAAAGGACATGGAGTCAGGCACTTGAGCCCACCCCAAGAACCATCCTAGCCCTTTGCCCCTGACAGACATGGCACGGGAGCACCTCCACACCTATGCCAGGACTGGGAGTTCCCTGCCAGCCCTCCCCTCGTACCCGCATGGAGGAGATGCGGCTGCGGTAGGTGGTGGAGGTGTCGGTGCTGAAGAAGCCGTGGTGAGGCACCAGGTACTCCTCGGCATCCACCAGGTCATCCATGTCCTCCTCATCCAGCAGTGCCCGGTAGAAGGTGCTGTCCATGGAGCCGGGCAGCCCCACCAGGTCATTCTGGGGGGTTACACTGGTCAGTGCTCACCCCAGGGCACTGCTGAGGGGACGGGACCCCCGGGGACCTGCATACCTGGATGACCACGAAGCGCTGGGGGTCGCGGGCCATGCGGGAGAACTCAGTGACCAGCTCCCGGAACTTGGGCCGGCACTCGGAGTCAATCATCCAGCCTGGAGCAGAGCCGGGTGCCATCAGGGCCGGGAGCAGGGTGACACCAGGCCCTGTCCCCTCCCTGTCCCTTTGTGCCCTCCCCGTACATTTCACCATGATCATGTAGACGTCGATGGTGCAGATGGGCGGCTGCGGCAGCCGCTCGCCCTTCTCCAGCAGGTCTGGAATCTCCCGGGCAGGGATCCCATCGTATGGCTTTGCCCCAAATGTCATCAGCTCCCACACAGTGACACCTGGAGGGGACGGGCGTGGGGGTGAGCAGTGCATTGGGACCCCCCAAGCCCCCTGGGGTGGGGACACCCTGACGCACCGTAACTCCAGACATCGCTCTGGTGCGTGAAGCGCCGCCGGAGGATGGACTCCAGCGCCATCCACTTGATGGGGACCTGGGACAGGGCGAATGGAGAGGTGAGCAGGACCAAGGGGTGGCTGTCACCAAGGGGAGCACCACTGTCCCTGAGTCCCCAAGCCCTACCTTGCCACCATCAGCGTGGTACTCGGTCTCATCGATGTCCAGCAGCCGGGCCAGCCCGAAGTCGGTGATCTTGACATGGTTGGGGCTCTTGACGAGGACATTGCGAGCAGCCAAGTCCCGGTGCACCAGTCTCACTTCCTCCAGGTAACTCATTCCCTAGAGGTGGCACATGTCCAGCTGTCCCTGGTCCCCTCCAGGACCCCCCAGAGCTGCCCAGGTCCCTGTCCTACCTTGGCGATCTGCACACACCAGTTGAGCAGGTCCTGGGAGCCGATGCGGTCCTTGTTCTCCCGCACGTAGTCCAGGAGGCAGCCGTAGGGCATCAGCTGTGTCACCAGCTGCACCGTGGAGGTCAGGCAGATGCCCAGCAGTCGGGACACGTAGGGGCTGCCCACCCCTGCCATCACATAGGCCTCCTGTGGGCAGGAGGGGGGTCAGGGTGGGCAGGAGCCGCTGCCAGCCCCGTTCCCCCCCCAGTGCCATGGCCACACTCACGTCCAGGATCTCCTTGTTGGCTTTGGGTGATGTGTTCTCCCGCAGCACTTTGATGGCCACTGGGATCTTCACGCTCTCCCCATCGGGGATCCAGATGCCCTGAGGTGGGGACAAGCAGGTGAGGGGGTGCAGAGCAAGGAGGGCCACATCCCTCTGTGTTGTCCCCGCCCCTCACCTTATAGACGGTGCCAAAAGCACCAGAACCCAAAACTTTCACTTTCTTGAGCTCCGTCTCCTTGAGGATCCTCATCTGGGCTTGGTTGGGGAGTGCCCCGCTGGGCGTCAGTGGCTCCACCAGCTGTAGGGCATGGAGAGGTGAGGGGGGCCAGGCTCCTGATCCCTCCCAGGCACTGAGGGTTCACTCCTGCCCCCCGGGAGATCCCCACCTCGGTCTCCTGCAGCAGCCGCCGCATCGTGTGCTTGCGCTCCTGCTGCCGCCGGCGCTTGACGCAGATGACGGTGATGAGGAGCAGGACGATGACCAGCAGAGCCCCCACCACGCCAGCGATGATGGATGTCACCTGGCTGTGTGACAAGAGGCCATCAGTGTGGGGGACCCCCAGCGCCCAGAGTGGCGGTGGCACAACACAGCCACAATCCCTACCTTGGCTTCTGGTCCACAGGACATCCATCCTCATCCCGGATCGTGCATCTGGGGACACAGGGTGGTGGCCCCTTGATGTCAGCAGCCCCCTGCAGCTGCCAGCACCCCCTGGCCACCCCGTTTTTGGCTAGGGACCCCTAACTCACGAGTGGGTGCAGTTGGTGGGGCAGAGCTGGCACACGCCGAATTCATCCGGGTATTTCCAGACGGGGACAAAGGAGGCGTCGGCCTTGACGCCGCTGGGGCAGCGCCACACACACTGCTGGGCGTCCTTGTAGTGGGCACAGGCCACGCACTGGTCTGCATCCTGCAGGAATCGCTGTGGGTGAGGGACCCAGGTGTCTGGGGGCACCCCCTACCCCGCCCAGGGTGTGTCCATGTCCTCACCGATCCAAAGCAGGTCTCGGTGCCGTTCTGGGGCTGGCACTCGGGGTGGCACGGCAGGCACCGCGTCCCGTTGGCGTGTTCCCGGACGGCTCTGCAGGGCAAAGGGGCAGGGATGGGGTCCTGTCCTCACCTTGCAGTGTGTGAGGGGACTCCATTTGCCACTCCCCAGGGTCTGCACTCACCCATCCAGGAGGTTGCAGGAGGCCACACACTCCTGGCCACGCAGGAACCGCTCACAGGCCACGCACTGGGTCGGGCCGGGGCCCCAGCAGTGCCCCTGGGCGCAGAGGTGGAAGCAAACCAGCCCCTCGCTCTCTGCAGGAGGGGCACCGTCAGCACCAGGGGGTTTGTCAGCAATAAGGGGGGTGTCCACCACCTCCCCTCACCCCCACAGGCCCACACTTACCGCACTGCTCGGGGGACTTGTTGTGGGTCTGGAAGAGGCGCTGGCGGGGGTTGCGGAAGATGCTGTGCCAGGGCACCTTCTGGAGGAAGCAGAGCTGGGGGTTGTGGTGCACGAGCACCATCCCACTGCTGATCTCCCGCAGGGCCCGGAGCCCCAGCGCCTGCACCGCCAGGTCCCGCAGCGTCAGCGAGTAGGCGCCGCTGCCGAGACACCCACGGGTGAGACACGCGTGTCCCCGTGTCCCTTCACGTCTTCCATGTCCTTCCTGTGTCCCCCTGCACCCCGTGTGGGTCACCTTCATTTCCCTGTGTCTCCCTGCATCCCGTTTCCCACCCACGTCTCTCCTGTAATGTCTGCATCCTGTCCATATTCCCTCATGTCCTGTCATCTCCCATGTCCCCCCCTCATCCCACAGTGTGTCCCCATGTGTCCCTGTGTGTTCCCACAACCCCCTGCACACCCCCCGTGTTCCCCCATGTCCCACTGTGCCCCAACATCTCCTCACATCCCCTCCGTATCCCCATGTTCCTGTGTCACCCCATGTCTCTGTGTCCCCTCTGTGACTCCCTGTGTCCCTCCACACATCCCCGTGTCCCCTCTGTGACTTCCTGCATCCATCCACATCCCGCTGTGTCCCCTCACATTCCTGTCCCTGCTCACTTGTGCAGCACCCGGCCCCGGATCACGCGCAGGTTTTGGAAGACTCCCAGGTCCTTCATGTCAGGCGGCCAGGCCGCGATGTAGAGGAAGCCTGTGGGGAGCAGAGTGTCACCACCTCATGTCCTCCCCAAACACAGAGTCCCCCCAGCTCCCCCAGCTCTCACCTGTCAGCTCCTCCAGGCTCTCGAAGATCCGCAGCAGTTTGGGGTCCAG
The DNA here is from genome assembly GCF_009819655.1 of Sylvia atricapilla. Lineage (NCBI taxonomy): Eukaryota > Metazoa > Chordata > Aves > Passeriformes > Sylviidae > Sylvia > Sylvia atricapilla. The sequence goes on along the minus strand of NC_089166.1, from coordinate 1,046,734 downwards.
GGGTGGGGTGTTGGTGCTGGGGTCCCTGCCAGGGACGGGAGGGAGGTTGGGGGGGATCCCACTGGGGGTCCCAGTGGGCTCAGGAGGGGAATTGGGCACTCACCCAGCGAAGGTCTCAGGCAGGAAGGCCAGGCTCCCAAAAATCTTGGTGCAGCCGGAGAAGTGCTGGATGTTGGAGGCGTTCACAGCACGGACACCCTTCAGGAAATCCACTCCCAGCCCGTAGCACACTGCGGGCACAGCAGGGCTGGGGGACTCAGCCAGGACCCCTGAGCCCCCCAAAACACTGCCCCACCAGCCATGGAGGTACCCCCACACAGCCTTGGAGACCCCAGAGCTGCCCTGGAGACTGATCACCCACATTGCTGGGGTCCCCAGAACCCCCCAAGACTTGGGAAGGCTGCTTACCCATACCCTTGGGGTTCCCTAAGTACCCCCAGCCCCCAGGGGACTGCTCACCCACATCCCTGGGAATCCCATGAGCCCCCCAGGGGATTGAGGGGGGCTCATCCACAATCCTACAGTCTCCAGAGCCCCCCTCCCTGGCCCCTGAGGGCTGCTCACCCACATTCCCAGGGCACCCAGAGCCCTCCCAGACCCCAGGGGGGTTTCTCACCCTCGGGGCAGGGCTTGCTGCACTTCTCACACTTCTGGATGTTGTTCACCGTGACCTCCTGGCTGTTCTGGGGGCACACGAGGGTGCAGGAGCCCACCTCTGTGGCAAGGTAGTTGTCTGGAGGGGGGCAGGAGGGGAGGGTCAGGGCCACGCTGGCTGCCCCTGCACCCCCCCAGGGTGTCACTCACAGGGACACTGGCTGACACAGCTGGCACCAAAGGTGTAGCGCCCATCAGGGTTGGGCATCGACTCGAAAGTGTCCGAGTTGTAGACGACGAGTGGGGGGCAGTGCAGCTCACAGATGCCGCTCCTGTTGAAGTTCAGGCACGCCTGGGGGGGAGACAAAGCCGTGTGAGACCCCTGTTCCCCCCCAGGCCCCCCGGTGCCCCCAGTCCCGTGCTCACCAGGCAGTCAGAGTGCTTGGGGCCGGTGCAGCCGGCGGCACACTGCTCGTGGCAACAGTCCGTGGGCTTCGTGCCCTTGCAGCGTGGGCAGCCGTGGCAGATGCTGTTGGTCACTGTGGGGGCACACAGGGACACGCTGGGAATGGAGACCCCCATGGATCACCCCTCTCCAGGCAAAGGAGGAGTCTCCAGGATGAGGGGCTGGAGGGTAAGTGGGTTCCCAGGGTAAAAATCTGGGTGGTGGGAATTCTGGTGTCAAGTGGGGGCAGTGGGGCAGGAATCTAGAGGGGTATGGGGGGGTTTCCAGGGCTGGGATTTGGGGTGTAAGCAGAGGTCCTCAGGACAGGGATTTGGGGTGTAAGGGTAGGCTCCCAGAGCAGGGATTTTAGGGGATCTCTGGGGCCAGGATTTGGGTGCTGTGTAGGGCTCAGCAGAAGAAGGATTTGGGGCCAAAAGGTCAGGGTGCTTCTGGAGGCAAGATTGAGGTGGCAAATAGGGGTCGGTGGGACAGAGATTTGGGGGGGCAAATAGAAGGTCCAGAGGGTCTTTGGGAACAGGTGGCAAGTAGGGCTCAGTAGGGCAGCAATTTGGGAGTGCAAGCAGAAGGTCCAGGGAGCCTCTGGGACAGAGATTTGGGTGCCAAGTGGGGATCAGTGGAGCAGGGGCATGTGAAGGGAAGGAAAGGGATTCCCAGGGGCTTTGGGGGTCCCTGGGGAGGGGTCAGAGCCTCTGTGGGCCCCACACTCACGTGTCTGGCAGTCCTGTTTGCCCTCACCCCAGCAGCGTCCCTCAGCACAGAGTGCCCGGCAGTCGGGACCTGAGCAGGGGGGAAGAGTGAGCAGGGGATGCCAGGGGAGCTGGAACCCCCAGACCCTTTCCACAACCCTCCCCGGGGCACTCACAGCTGCGGGTACGGGTGGTGTCCACCTGGATCTCGCCACGGAGCTCGTTGTGCCGGTGGAGGATGTCGCTCCACAGGATGGTCTCCTGGAAGCAGAGCTCGGGGTTCCTCTCGATGAGCACCCCTCCCTTCAGGATCTCTGCGGGGAGACAGGAGGGGGGGTCAGCATGGGGACAGGGGGGTCCCGCAGCCCAGTGCTTGGTAGGGACCTCCCAATCCTGGGTGGAGACCCGCCATGGGGACACCCAGACCTGGACAGGGACCCGCCACCCCATGCGACCACCCACCCCAGACCGGAGCTGGCAGCTCCCAGCTGCAGGAGCATTGACCCACATCCTCCAGCACCCCGTACCAGCCCCAGGAGTGGGTTCCCCACCTGTGAGGTGCCTCATGCCGAGCTGGCGCAGCCCCGGCGCCCCGGCGGGGCCGGCGTTGCCCACCACGGCCAGGGCGTAGCGGTCCTGGAAGAGCTGCGTGCCGCGGATGATGCGCAGGCTCTGCAGCTCCAGCCCGCTCACTTGGTTCTCCGCGATCAGCACGTACCCCTGCACCTCCTTGATGTCCTGGGATGGGGGGGACACGGGTGAGTGGCCGGCCGGACCCCCGTCCTTCCCCCCGCTCGGGGCGTTTTCCCGCTGCGCACCTTGAGAAAGGCTGTGTCGGCGTCGGCGGGCAGGTAGGTGAGTTCCAGGTTGCCCTGGACCACCTGGCAGCCCTGGTAGAGGTGCCGCAGGGTCTCATAGTGGCTCTCGGGGCTGGAGGGACGCAGCAGCTTCATGTCGGTGCCGGTGCAGACTGTGGGGACAGCGGGGGCTCAGCGGGTCCCCGACCCCTCCTCTCTCTCCCCCGTGGGACACCGAGCTCCGGCCCCCGCAGGAAACGCCGCGGATGCGGCGGCCGCCGTTATCTCCGGGGCTGCTCCCAACAGCTTCCGATGGGTTTCCTGGATCGTGGCTCCCCCGGCTCCCACCCCGGCAAAGCTGCTCCCGCTCTGGCAGCGGGCCCCCGCTCGAGGGACAACGGGGACCGGTGTCGCCCCGTGCCCGCGGCGGGGACCGGGGACTGCCGGGGGCTAGGTTGGGACCCCCCAGAGCCGCGGGGCCGGAGCGGGGGCCGCGGGCAGGAATGCGCTGCCCACGCCACCGAGGCGGCCGAGCAGAGACAAGACCCGATTGTTGAGCGGTGACGGCTGCGGGGCCCGGCCGGTCTCCTATTGTGGGGGGCTGCTGGCCGGGCGAACCTCCCGGAGACATCCAGGCGGGGTGGGGGGCGCGGGAGCCCGCCCTGGGTGCCAGGCCCCGGGCGAGTGAGTCACGGGCGCGGGTGGCACAGGGCCCCGGCCGCCCGCTCCCGCCTGGAACCGCCTTTTCAGGTCGGGCGTGTTTGGGGAGCTGCGGTGACGCAGGGCTGGCGGGCACGGCCCAGCCCCGGCGCGCCCGCGGCCCCCGGCGCCCCAACACCTCGCCGGGGAGAGCCCCCACAGCAGAGCCCAGCCCCGCTCCAGCACCGAGCCCGGCGCTGACCCTCCCGCCACCACAGTGTCACCCCTAGAGCCGGCAGGCACTGCCAGCCCAGCACAGGGCAGGGGGGCACACGGGGGTCAGCCGGAGGTTCGGTGTGCCGGTCCCCGGCTGCTCGGTGGCTGAGTGACAGCCCCCGGTGCTGGGCAGCTGCGGGCGCGGCCCCGTGTCCAGGAGACCCGGCTGGCACTCGCCTCCCCCGCCTGCTCCGAGGCCTCCGAGCCAGCGAAAATCCGGCCAGGAAGGAGGAAGCCCCCTGAATGTGGAGTTCAGCTCTCTCCCACCCGACCGGCCGTGCAACGGGGGGGATCCCGGAAGGAACGTGCCGTTGTGTTGGGCGGCCAAAGCTCAAGGTCTCTGCCCACACCTGCCGTGGCGCAGGCACGGGCTGCTGGGGCTTCCCTGGGGCAAAGGACAGGTGGGACAAGTGAGAAGCAGCGCCAGATCCTGGTGGGATCCTGGCTCCGTGCCCTAGGAGCTTGTCTGCTCGCCCGGGTCCCTGGCTGGGCTCTGGGAAGAGCGGTGACCGATCCCTCCTGCCTGGCTCACTCCAGCGGGCGGTACCACCGTGAAGCACCCACGGGTGTCCGGCAAAGCCCGTCGGCCACGTGCCCACGGGGCTGCCCTGAGCTGGGGCTGCCGGACACGAATCCGGCCCCAGGCACAGGGAGACACCGGGGTGTCCCTAACCAGGAGGTCACCCCACACAGACCCTCCAAGCAGAGTGAGCTGTGGGCTGCCAGGAGCGGAGGCCACCCGGTGTGTCCTCACGTCCCTGTCCCAGCACTCACACCGGCTCAGTCCCACCGGGCACTCACTTTCCAAACACCCCGTGCTGGAGCTGCCCCCCAACAGGGATGCAGAAGGGTCTTTTGGGGCTGCTGGTGCCAACTTTGGGGCCACCAGCCCCATCCCCTGCTGGCCGCGTTCCTGCCAGCGCCGCCGCGGAGCCTGGCCGAGGCCCGGGGGCTGTCGGGCCGGGCTCCCCGCTCCCCCCGGGGCTGGGCTGGGTGCGGCACGTCGAGAATGTGGATGGGAGCGACGGGGACGCACCCACCCGCCCACCCAGCCGCTCCGTGGGGCACCGCGCCTGCCCCGCACCCCGAAGCCTCCGGATGCCCACGGGAAGGGAACCCCCACAAATTTGGAGCCCCCGTCCCCGCTTCTCCCGGCGGTACCGGAGCCCTGGGACCGGCTGCAGTGGAGGGGTTCCCGCTCCGGGCTGCAGCGGAGCCGAAATTCCTAAATTCCTGCCGGGAAAGCGGCACCGGGGGTCGTCCCGCCCGGGGGGACCGGGGCGCAGCGGGCAGGGCCTCCCCCTTGGCTCCAGCGCCTCCCAGTACACACCAGTGCGGCCCCCAGTCCTGGCGGGCAGTGGCGGCGCGGGGACACCGGGGTCGCGCTGCCCGCGGCCGGGAGAACCAAGGGCACCGAGTGGGGCAGCGGGGGGACTGGGGAAGGGCCGGGAGAGGCGGGCACGTCACTTCCAACCGTGCAGCCCCCGGGGACATCGGACCCCGCGGCCCGGTGCCCCCACGACCCAGAGCTGCCCGGCCCCACTCCCGGTGCTCCGCTCGTTCCCAACTCGGGGACCCCTCGGTCCCCTCTCGCTGCCCCCTCAGTTCCCCCCACGGTACCCCCTCGGTCCCCTCCCGGTTTTCCACTCGGTCCCACCCCCAATGTCCCCCCGGTGCCCTCTCGGTCACGCCCCCCGGTGTCCCCCCCTCCCTTTCCCGGTTCTCCCTCTCGGTGCCCCCCCGGTCCCGGTCGGTCCCGTGCAAAACTTTGCGCGAAGTCGCGGCGCGGGGGACGCTCCCGCGGCCCGGGGTCCCCTCGATTCCCGGTGTCCCCGGTGTCCCCCGGAGCTCCCCCGTGGGACCCACCTTCAGCGGCGCCGGGGGGGCAGAGGGCGGCCAGCAGCAGCAGCCCGGCGCCGAGGCAGCCCCCGGCCGCGATCATGGTGCTCAGCGCGGGCCGCGGCCCATGGCCCCGCCGCCGCTCCGGGAAAGTTTGCGGAGCCGGAGCCGCCGCCTCCCGCCGCTCCCGGGCTCCGCCTCGCGATCCCGATCCCGGTCCCGGCCTCGGGCGAGGGCGCGCCGCGCGCTCCCGCCGCCCCCGCGCGCTCCCGCCGCCCGGACCAGGACAGACCCTCCGTCCAACCTCCCAGAGCACCGGGCACGTCCCGCCCCGGACTCCCCCTTCCCTCTTCCCGTCCTCCGTAGCACTGGGAATCACCGCCGTCCATCCTCCGGGAGCACCGGGGACCCCTCGTTCGCCCTTCCCGTCCCCCGGATCAGCGGGTTTCCCCCGCCCCAGACCCTCTGTCCACCACCCGGGAGCTCTGGGGACACGCTGGCTGCGACCCCACTTTCCACCCTCTCGGAGCACCGGGGACCCCGGGAGCACCGGGAACCCCGGACCCCTCCACTGCAATCCGTCCCCCCACAACACCGCGGACTGGGGACTTCTCATCCCAGAGCCTCCCGTTCGCATTCCCTGGGGAGCACCTGGGACTCCCCAGCCCCGGAGGTCTCCTGTCCTGGGGTCCTGCTGCGATCCCGGGGGGCGGGGGTCGCCTGAACGGGAGGGGGGAGGACACGCCCTCCATCCCTGTCCCCTCATCTGCCTCACTGGGGCTGTGACTGTCACCCATGTAGGGGAGAGGGGACAGAAATACCACTCATGGGTCCGAGGGGGCTAGTCCCAGGGGATGGGGGGGACACACCTGGCAACCAGGAATGGGGCAGGGGTTGGGGACTGTGCTGGGTGACATGGACAGTCCTGGGTGACAGGGACAGCCCAGCAGCATCTAACGGCTCCCCGATGAGGTGACCAAGAGCTGGCACCTGTCCCCCACCTGTTCCACCTTCACCCACTGCCTTGGGCACACAGAGGGTATTGGAACTCGGGGTCCTCCCCAGGTGGGGACTCCCACAAATGGGGACCTCACCCGAACCCCCCGGCTGGGCAGAGCCAGGCACTGCACCAGGAGCAGCCGCCATGGGGGGCCAGGAGGTGACCCCCGCACGGGGCAGGTTCTGCCCAGCATGTACCCTTATGTCACCCCAGCCTGTGCTTCCACATGTGCCACCGAGGCTGCCACGAGGGAAGAGCCCCCAGAGCCCGGGCTCTCGGTGTTGGGGCCCCGCCTTCCATGGGGGCAGGAACGGGGATCCAGCACATCACTGTCACTTCAGGCCAGGACGCCACCGGCACCTCATCCCACGGCCGCTGCCGGGGGTCCCGCATGGCCAGGACCACTCAGGTCCTCAGGCCGCGCTGCTCCCGGACCCTGAACTGCCCCCGATCGCCGCAGGACACTGGAATGTCCCCGCAGGGCCCCGGGATGCCCGGGCCCCATGGGGGGATATATCCCATCAGTCTCTGCAGAGCGTAACTGAGGGGGATAAATCCCATTACCCTCTGCAGAGCGTACGCGGGGGATATATCCCATGATCCTCCCGCTCGGGGGACTGTATCCCATCACCTCCCGCGACCGGCGGGGGGCGGTATATCCCATAGTGCCCCGCGCCGACCCTATTTCCGGGGCGGGCCGGAAGCGGCCGGGCCGGGCGGCGATGGCGGCGCGGGCCGCGCTGCTGCTGCTGCTGCTTCTCACGGCGGCGGCGGCGCCGGGCCCGGCCTGGGGCTCGCAGGGAGACCGGGAACCGCTGTACCGGGAGTGCCTGAGCCGCTGCGAGCGGCAGAACTGCTCGGGAGCGGCACTGCGGCACTTCCGCGCCCGGCAGCCGCTCTACATGGGCCTGACAGGTACCGCCCCCCCGCGCTCATTGGTTGACGGACCTCAGAGCCACGCCCCCCATGGGACCGCGCCCTCTCGTAGACCACGCCCCATTTGAAGCCACGCCCCCGGCGGTCTGGGGGTTACTGGGAGGCGCTGGGGCCGAACTGGGAAGGGCTGGGGCTGGACTGGAGCTGTTGGGTCGTACCGGGGCGGGACTGGGAAGCCCTGAGTGGTGCTGGGGGGGTCACTGGATCACGACGCCTCTATGCTGACGGTCACTGGGTTGTGCTGGGGCTGTGTTAAGGGTCACTTGGTCTGTTCTGTTTGTCACTGGGTCATGCTGGTGGCTACTGGGATGATTTTGGTCTATACTGGGAGGTGCTGGACTGTGAAGTGGGGTCACTGAGCCGTACTGAGGGGACACTGGACTCTGCCTGACGAAGTGTTGGACCAGTTTGTACATCCCTGAACTCTCGGGAGGGACACTGGGCCATACTGGGAGCTACTGGGCCATGCTGCTGGTCACCATGGGCACGGCTGGGTCTCCTCCCAGATTGTTCAATGATGCCGAGTGAGGCTTGGGAGGTGGGATCGCTGGTACCACGGGGTGAACCTCACCCATTCCAGTTGCCCACTGGCGCATACTGGGAGGCACTGGTGTGTCCCTCAGGCTGGACGTGCCGGGATGAGTGCAAGTACGAGTGCATGTGGCTGACGGTGCGGCTGTACCAGCAGGGCGGCCACCGCGTGCCCCAGTTCCATGGAAAGGTGAGCGAGGTCCCTGGGCGGGGGATGTCAGGGTCCCTCCCGTGCCCTCTGACCCCCCTGTCCCCTCCCAGTGGCCCTTCTCCCGGTTCCTGTTTTTCCAGGAGCCGGCCTCCGCCTTCGCCTCCTTCCTGAACGGCCTGGCCAGCCTGGTGATGCTGCTGCGCTACCGGGCGGCCGTGCCCCCCGCCGCCCCCACCTACCCCACCTGCGTCGCCTTCGCCTGGGTGAGCCCCGCCTCCCTTTTCCCCCCCCCGTCCCTTTTCCGCTGTCCCTTCCTCTTTGTTTTCTTTTTTCTTTTTTTTTTTTCTTTTTCTTTCTATTTTTCTTTTCCCCTCCTTTTTTTCCTTTTTTCCTTTTTTTCCTTTTTCCTTTTTTCCTTTTTTCCTTTTTCCTTTTTTCCCCTTCTCTTTTTCCCCTTCTCTTTTTCCCCTTCTCTTTTTCCCCTTCTCTTTTTCCCCTTCTCTTTTTCCCCTTCTCTTTTTCCCCTTCTCTTTTTCCCCTTCTCTTTTTCCCCTTCTCTTTTTCCCCTTCTCTTTTTCCCCTTCTCTTTTTCCCCTTCTCTTTTTCCCCTTCTCTTTTTCCCCTTCTCTTTTTCCCCTTCTCTTTTTCCCCTTCTCTTTTTCCCCTTCTCTTTTTCCCCTTCTCTTTTTCCCCTTCTCTTTTTCCCCTTCTCTTTTTCCTTTTCCTCCTTTCTTCCTTCTTTTCCCCCCCTCCTTTTTTCCTCCTTTTCCTTTCTCCCTTCTGTCCTTTCCCTCCTCCTTTCTCTTCCTTTTCCCTTTCCCTCTTCTCTTTTCCCTTCCCCTCTCTTTTCCTTCTCCCTCTCCCCTCTCTCCCTTTTTCTCCTTCCCCTTCCCTCTTCCACTCTCTTCCCCTTCCCTTTCCCCTCCATTTTCCTTCCCTTTTTCCCCTCCCCTTCCCCCAGATCTTCCCCATAACCTCCTGATCCCACCCAGCTCCAGCTGTTCCACCCCTCCATCCCATCCCAAATGAGGGGGAGCTGAGGCCTGACCAGGGGGGATCCTGACCCACATCCTCCCCAAATCCCAAATTTCCCCCTTTCCCAGGTCTCCTTAAACGCCTGGTTCTGGTCCACCGTTTTCCACACGAGGGACACGGCGCTGACGGAGGTGAGGGAGTGGCACCCCCAGAGTGTCCCCAAGCCCCCTGGGGTCCTGTTCCAGCCCCACCTGGGGGTGCCAGACCCCCCCCTGCCACTTCCCACACTGCCAGCACGGCTCAGCCATCCCAAATCCCACAGAAACTGGATTATTTCTGTGCTTCGGCCGTCGTCCTGCACTCCGTGTACCTGTGCTGTGTCAGGTGAGCACCAGGGCTGGACTGGGGGGCACTGGGGACAGACTGGGGGGCACTGGGCTGTCCTGAGGCTTGGCTGGGGGCTGCAGGGCCACACTGGGACCAGACTAGGAGGCACTGGGGCCAGCTACAGCTAGACTGAGGAGTGTACTGGGAGGCATTGGGCTGTACTGGGAGGCACTGGGTGATGCTGGGAGGGGTCACTGGACCTTGCCAATTCTCTACTAGCAGCCACTGGGCTGTGCTGGGGCTGTGTTAGGGGTCACTCAGATTATACTGGGAGATGCTGGGCCATGTTGGGGAGCACTGGGCTTTGCTGGGGAAGGTGCTGGCCTCTGTTGGGCCAGTTTGGGCATCACTGGAGCACCTGGGAGGACCCTGGGCCGTACTGGGAGGACCCTGGGCCGTACTGGGAGGACACTGACCATGCCCCTTCCTCACAGGACGCTGGGGCTGCAGCGCCCGGCCTTAATCACATTCTTCAGGGCCTTCCTCCTGCTCTTCCTCGCTGGCCACATCTCCTACCTGAGCCTCGTGCGCTTTGACTACGGCTACAACCTGGTGGCCAACGCTGCTGCTGGTGAGCTGGGAGGCACTGGGATGGACTGGGAGGCACTGGGATGGACTGGGAGCTATTTGGGCCAGCTGCAGCCAGGCTGGGGAGTGCTGGGCTCTGCTGGGGCTGTGCCAGGGGCCAGTCTGTGTCCTCCCCATCCCTGAACCCCCCTGTCTCTAAACCCCCATTTCCCCAGGGATGCTGACCAGGGCTTTGGGTATTCCCTGTCTCTGAACCCTCACGTTTTCAGGGATGCTGACTGGAGGGGGCTGGGTGTCCCCTGTCCCTGAGCTCCCCAGGAATGCTGACCAGAGAGTTGGGTATCCCCATATCCCTGAACTCCCCATTTCCCCAGGAATACTGACCAGAGAGTTTGGTATCCCCATATCCCTGAGCTCCCCATTTCCCCAGGAATACTGACCACACTGGGGTTTGACTACCCCCTCTCCCTGTGTTCTCCCACTTCCCCAGGAATACTGACACACTTCGGGCACTCCCCCCTCACCCAGTCCCTCATCCCCCAGGAATTTTCCCAGGAATTCTAACCGAGGTTCGCTTACCCCCTCGGGCACTCCTGACCCCTCCCTCCCCGCGGCGCGGTTTTCCCAGGAATGCTGACGGTGGCGTGGTGGCTGCGGTGGTGCCTGCGGCAGGGCCGGCGCCTCCCGCACGTGTGGAAATGCGCGGCCGCCGTGCTGCTGCTCCAGGCGCTGGCGCTGCTCGAGCTGCTCGACTTCCCGCCCCTGCTCTGGGTGCTGGACGCCCACGCGCTCTGGCACATCGGGACCATCCCCCTCAACGTGCTCTTCTACAGGTCAGTGACCCCTCATCCCCTCCCCAGTTTGGTAAAAATAGGGGTGAGGGGCTCCTCGTTTTTCTCAGGGGTGCGGCGCTTTCCCCACCCAGGGTTTGGGGGGCTCTGTTGTGGCCAGGGGGTGATGGGAGTGCTGGGAGAAGGGATTCTTTGGGTACCTGAAATTGGGGTGCTTGGGACCTCCCTCAGTTTTCATGGGATGCTGGGAGTCTCACCTTTGAAACTGTGGTGTTGGAAGCTGTGCTGGGGGCCCCTTCTTGAAATTGGGGTGCACAGGGTGCACTTTGATCCATGGGGTGCTGGAAGTGTCACCCTTAAAATCAAGGTGCTGCAGACCCCATTCTTGTCCAGAGCTGGGTACCCCCCTGTTAAAATTCAGGTGCTCAGGGTCCCCCTCAGTTTTCATGGGGTGCTGGGAGCCTCAGCCTTGAAATCGAGGTGCTGGGGAACCTCACTTGGGATGCTGGGTGCCCCTCTCTTGCCCACATCACTCTGGGTGGATGCCTCTTGATAATTTGGGGTGCTCGGGGTCTCTTTTGTCCTGTGGGTTTCCCATGGGATGTTTATGGTCCCTCTCTTGCCCATGGCATGCACAGACCCCCCCTTTTTTTAAATCAGGGTGCTGGGGTTCCCCTTCTTGCCCGTGGGGTGCTGGAGGGACCCCTCTGCTGTGCCCCATGAGCCCCGGGGTTGCTGTGCTCAGTGCTGGCTTCAGAACTCCCCCAAAATCCCCCCTCCCCACCCAGCAATGGGAGCTGTGGCTCTGAGCCTCCCCCTCAGCCCCTGCCTTGTCCCCCCCACCCAGTTTCCTGATGGACGACAGCCTCTACCTCCTGAAGGCCAAATCCGACCTCTTCAAAGTGGACTAGAGCTGCCGGGGGGGGGTGAAACCCCTGGTGCCCCCCCAGGGCCCTGCCCTGCCCTGTGCCAAGAGACCCCCTGGCCCCCCCGGGCCACAGCCTCCTGCCCCCCCCGGTTGCCTTCTGAGGTTGGTTTTTCTCCCCCGTGCCCCCCACATCTCCCCGGGGGGGTGGGAACCCCCCCACTGCTGGGCACAGAGGGGTCAAGGACAGCTGAGCCCCCCCTAAACCCTCCCCGTGCTGAGCTGGGGACCCCCATGAGGTGACAGTGGCTGCTGGGGGGACACGTGGGTGATTGAGGGGGGTCTGTGTGCATGGGGGGACCCTGCTGGGTGGCTCTGGCAGGGGTGGGGGGTGTTGTGTGGGTGCCTTGGGGCTGGGTGTGCCCCCTCCCGGCCCAGAGGGGCTGTGCCCCCCCATTCCCCCTCCCTGGGTGTCTCGTGGGATGTGAATAAAGCTGAGTTTAATCTGTGCCGTGCTGGGTTCTTGTCCCCTCTCCCAGTGTCCCCTCCCTGCCCCAAGGGCACCCTGTGCCCCCCATCCCATACCCAGCCCCCATGTCTGCCCTCCCCCACCCCCAGTGTACCCCATTCCCTTTGGCTGTCACCCCACAGTGCACCCCTTACCCCTTATTGTCCCTGCGCCCCATTTCCCACCCTGCTTCCACTGTGTCCCACGCCGTGTGCCCCGAAATTCCCTCCATGTGCCCCAAACCCCCTCAGTGTTCCCCAAACCCCCCAGCGTACCCCATATCCCTCACTCCTGCCCTCTCCTGCACCCCTTGTCCTTGCCCTCTGCACCCCCATTTGTGCCCCGTTTCCCCCCGTACTGTGAATGCACCCACCCATCCCATCCTCCTCCTGACCTTCACCCCATTTCCCACCCTGTGCCCCATTTCCCTCCCCACCCAGGGGTCCCTCTCTCTCCATGCGCCCCCTCAGCACCTCCATCCTTTCCCACAACCTCAGCCTTTATTACCACCATCCATCCCCACAACCAGCCGCCGAGTCCGAGTCGATCCCAACCCACCCTTCGGGTTGCCGGACAGAGTGACATTTCCCGGCAATTCCCGAGGAATTCCCCATCCCCCCCGTCAGGCTTCCAGCGGTTTCTGCGCGTGGGCGAAGAACACTCCGTCCACGTCGTCCACGCCGGTGCGGAGCGCGGGGGGCATCGCGTAACTCCGCAGCTCCCGCAGCGCGAAGCCGGCGGCCGCCAGCGCCTCCCGCACGTCCGATTCCTGCAGCGGCACCACGGGCAGGCGAGCGGCGCCCGCCAGGTAGAAGGACTCGCCCAGGGCTCCCAGCAGCAGTGCGTGGCCCCCCGGCCGCAGCAGGTTGCCCACGTGGGCTAAAGCTCGCACGAAAGCGGCTCGGTCGGGGCTCACGGCCTCCAGGCAGAAGGCGGAGAGCAGCGCGTCGGCGGGCGGCCGCAGAGGGGCTCCCAGCGGCTCCGGGCGGTGCACGTCGATGGGCAGGATCCGCCGGAGACGCTGGCGGAGACGCCGCTCCTTGTCCTGCCACGGCTCCCTGAGGGGCGGGGGGAACAGGGGAAAAGGGAGGTGGGGAGTGGGATGGAGCCCTGGGAATGTGGGGAAAGGATGGACCCGGCAAACGCATCCCTGGGGATGGGAGCAATGGAATATCCGCGGAGATTAGGGATTAACCTGGCACCCAGGCCAGTGTGGGGATGGGATGGATGCTGCAGGCAGGGATATGGGAATGGGATCAATCCAGCGCAGGGAGAGACGTGGGGACAGGAAGAAGCTGGCACGTGGAAAGGTGTGGGATCGACCCAGCACACAGAGAGATGTGAGGATGGAATTCTGCAGGGGTACGGGGTGGGATTGTGCAGGGAAGTAGGGGTTGGGGTTGAGCTGGGACACACAGGCATGTGGGGGTGGGATCCAGGCGGGATCCAGCGCACTCAGGGACAAGGGGACAGGATCCTGCAGGGATGTGCGGTGGGATGCTGAGTACAGAACCTACAGGGACCCAGGGACAGGATTCCACTGGGGCAAACCCAACACAGAGGGACAAAGGGACAGGATCTCCTGGGGATCAACTGCAGAGATGTGGGGCTGGGATCCAGGAGGGGTTGATCCAAGAGCCACAGGGACATGGGAACAGGGTCAGCTGGGCACCCACAAGGACATGCAGACAGGCTGGAGATCGACCCTTCATCCACAGGGATAGAGACAGGATTCCATGGATGTGTGAGGCTGGGATCCTGCAGGGATCACCCCAACATCTTCAGGGACATAGGGCTGAGCCCATGGGATTTGGGAACAGAGTCTGTTAGGATGTGATGCTATGGGGTTTTGGTGACATGGTCCCGTAAGAATCACCTCAGCATCTGTGGGAAAACGGGGCTGTGATCCCATTGGATTCGGGGACATCGTTCTACAGGGGTCAGCTCAGAATCTATGGGGAGCTGGATTTGTGATCCCGTTAATTTTGGGGACACACCACCCTCCTCCTGGGATCCCGCTGCCCACCCGTGCCCCCCCTTGCCCCCCTACCCGCGGCCCTCGATCTTGCAGACGTGCTGGATGAAGGGGCTCCAGTCGAAGGCTCCGGGCTCGCCCCGCGCCCACCGGCCCAGCTCCTCCCGGTTCACCGCCAGGTAATCGGTGGCCACGATCTCCTCGAAGTGGTCGCAGGCGCTCAGCAGTTGGTAGATGGTGGGGCCCGAGCCCACATCGATCAAAGTCCTCCCCCGGATCTCACCTGGGAAGGGGACAGGACACGTTGGGGGTTGGGGGGTCCCCAAACCCATCCAGGGAACCGGGAAAAACCAGGAAGGGCCAGAGAAGCCGACCGCGGGTGCTCCCTGCCTCAGTTTCCCCACCCCACTGCCAGGCTTAGAGGGGGGGTCCCCGCCGCCTTCCCCTCACCGCTGGCGAAGGTCTCGGCCAGGCATCGCAGCTTCCAGGGCACCACGAACTCCTCGGAGGAGAAGTCGGCTCGGGGCGGGAGGTAATTGTTGCGCAGGTACGCGCGGGGGTCGAAGTGCTCGTAGCCCTCACGGAGCGCGGCCGGGCTGCTCATGGCGAGGGGCTGCGGCTCCGGCCCCTCCGCCGCCGCCTTTTATCCCTGCCCGGCCCGGGGGGGCCGCGGGGAGCCGCGACGGCTCCATCCATCCACCCTGCATCCCTCCATCCATCATCCATCCCGCCTAACACGGTTAGCGCCAGCGCCCCGGGGCCGCGGCCGGATCCATCCCGGAGCTGATAACGGCTCCGCCGCCCTTCCCGGGTTGTGGGGATCCAGGAATCCTGTCCCTGGGCCCGGGAGATTCTGTCCCCACCACTCCGAGACGTGGCTGTGACCCCTCTGTGCTGCCCCAGCCCTGCTGATAAGTGTCCCATGGGATGAGGATGGAGAGGGATTGGGATAGGGGTAAAAAGGGGATGGGGATGGAAAGGGACAGGAACGGTGTGGAATGGGAGTGGGAAAGGATTAGAATGGGATGGGGATGGAAATGTGGAGGTACTGGGGGTGGAATGGGATGGGGACGAGAATGAGAAGGGATAAAAAAGGGATTCAGATTGGGATTCGGATGGAAAGGCATTGGAATGAAGCGGGGTTTGGGATGGGGATGGGAAGTGATTGAGATGGGGCACATCTGAGCTCTCCACCACCAGTGAGCTGAGCGTGCTGGACCTCAGCCCAGCTCTGGCAGGAGCCAGCACCTTCTCTGCCAGCTCCCAGTGCTCCCAGTGCTCCCAGTGCTCCCAGTGCTCCCAGCATCCCGGGATAAGGAGCAGGGTGGGACCAATTTCTGGGGTTGGCGGCACTGGAAGAACCCAAACCCTGCCTGTGCCGGAGCAGTCGGGAGGTGGAGGGACAGGCGGCTCCTGCGAGGAAGGACCGGCTGGGGCCGGGCACAGGGAGGGCACAGGGAGGGCACAGGGCCTGGCGGGGACCCAGGGACAGCGGGATCCAGAGTGGGAACAGCTAATCTGGGCACTGCGGATCCTGGCACCAGGTGGGCGATGCAGGGGGGGGGGGTTATATAAGCACAACCCCCCCCTCACCCAGACCCCCCCCAGTCCCATAAGACACCGGGACCCTCCAGCTGCTGTGCCTCAGTTTCTCCCTTCTTCCATCCCCCATCCCACAAATCCTCCCTCTCGTCCTAAAACTCGCCCCCCACCCTTTTACCCCCCCAAAGAAGACGCTGCCGTGCCAAGGTAGGCGTTTTATTGCCGTACAAAGACCACGGTTCGTACAAGCCCAGCGCAGCCCCCCACCCCCCTGCAGCCCACCCAGGGCGCCCTCCAGCCCCGGGCGGCTTTCAGCGTTCCTCATCCTCTCATTCCCTTCTTTTCGCCAGGGAAACTGAGTCACGCCGGAGCTACCGGGAGCCCCCCGAAGGGTGGGAGCCCCCCCGACCCGCGGGGTCCTCATCCCCACCGGCCTCCACGACGCCCAGAGCGGGGTGGGGTCCCAGGTGAATGGGAGCCCACCCCCACCTGCCCTCGCCTTTCTGTGCTCCTGTCCTCTTCTTCGGGGAGGCTGAGCAGACCCAGCCGCGTGGATCCCCTCAGCCCCCCCAACATCATCCTCCTGCCCCCCACCCAACCCCGACCTTCCCCAGCGCCCCCCGTGCCACGCTCAGCCCCGCTGGGCTTCGTGGGACAGGGAGCGGGAGAGGGTGCGGGGAATGCCGCCCTTGGCGCCGCGGAGGTCTGAGGGGGCGAAGAGGGGCACGGGGAGGGTGCGGGCGTAGGGCAGGAGGTGCTGGGTCAGGGGCTGGCCCAAGACCCCCACCCGCAGCAGCCCCCAGGGTGAGCGCTGCTCCAAGACCCGCACGGCCCCGCGCTGCTCCAGCGTCTCCCGGCGCTGCGTGTCCACCTCCCGCCGGCACCACCTGGGCACGGGGCACTCGTGGGGGTGTGGGAGAGACCCCCCCATGTCCTGTGCTGAGCCTTTGGGGTCACCCCACCCCGCCAGGACCCCTGGAGACCCCCATGTCCCATGGACCTACTCAGGCCAACGGGAACCAACCCCCTGGAGACCCCCACATTCTCCTGGCCCCTTGTGGAATCCCCAACCTCACAAGGACCCCCCATTTCCTTACAGGAAACTCTGCGACCTTCCCAATCCCTCTTGGACACCCTGATCCTGGAACTTCCCTGACCCCACAGGAACTCTCAGGAAGCCCCAAGACCCCCTGGAAACCTCATAATTTGGGACACTTGGAGCCCACTCACAACCCAAAATCCCCATGGAAACAACCGAGTTTGGGACCTTTGGGCTGCCCAAAACCCCATCAGCATCTTCGGAGTCTCCTACAGCCCCAAGCCCCCATGAAAACCCCCAGTTTTGGAACCCTTGGAACCACCCCTCAAACCCATGAACGCTCCTTATTTAGGGACATTAGGAGCCCCCCAAACCCCTATGGAGACCCCACAATTTGAGACACTTGAAGCCCCCCCTGATCCCACAGAAACCCCATATTTCCGAACCCTTGGAGCTCCCCACAACCCCAATCCTCACAAAAATCCCCACCCAATCCTCCAGCACCCAGTGCCCCCCGTGTCCCCAGTGCCCCTCAGACCCCTGGCACCCCCTGGCACCCCTCAGGCCGTGCCCCTCACCCGTCCTCGGGCCGGGTCTTGAGCTCCAGGTCCAGCCACTCAGCACTGAAGGTCTCTTTCCGCCCCACGTCCTGCTCCTGAACGCAGCAGCCCAGGCGGGCTGAGAGCAGCCCCTTGGAGCCCCCCACCACGCCAGGACCCACCATGGTGCTGTTTTCCTCCCCCCCCGTGCCCGCCCTGCTTTTATGGCCCCGCTGGGGCTATTTTGGGACACGCCGCTGGCACCGGGCGCTGCCAGGGGGGGGACAGCGGGGGCGGTGGCACCTCGACACGTGTGTGGCACCCAGGGGTGTGTCCCCCCCCTGCTTCCCGCCATGGGGACGTGGGGCTGACCCTGCCAGCAACGTGATGGCACCAGCAGGACCCCCCCTTGGCATCGGCCCAGGGCACGTTTGGCCTTTCCCTGTCACCCCCACAGCACTGGGGTGCCACGTGCCACCTCTGTGCCGTCGCAGTGCCACCCACAGCGGCCGCACCGCTGACCTCAGAGGGACATTGGGGTCCTTCCCGGTGTGTCCCCCCAACAAGGACAGGGGTTTGGGGCTGTAGGGACCCCCAAATGAGCTATTTGTAGGGCCAGCAGTTAGGTGGCAGTGACCCAGGGCTCACGTGGACATGGCTGGTGACAGACAGGACGTGGGGTTCCAGCCCCCCCAGCTGTCCCCAAGCACGGGGGTCCCACCCCAAGGGATGAACCCAGGGCTGGGGGGGCACTGGGGACAGCTGCTGCAGATAGAAATGCTCCAGCTTGAGAGAGCTGCCAGTGCCACCACGGGGTGGGAGACAGTGTCACTCATGGCCAGTGACCCAGGAGACCCCACCCTTGGGTGCTGGGGGGGCTTCAGGGTGACCCCACCCGCACATCTCCCCGCACCCCTTCGATCCACTGGGTGACAAAGGGCACACGGGTGACACGGAGCTGCAAACAGTGCAAGGCTTTAATTCAGCCCTCACAGATTTGGGGTGAGGGGCTGGGGGCTGGACCCCCCAGGCCTCTGGGGGGTGCAGAGACCCCCCGGGAGGGGCTGTGGGTGCCCCCCTCTCGCAGCGCAGCCCCCACGTGCGGGCGGCCCCGCGCTGCTGCCGCAGCTGCTGCCGCTGCTGCTGTTTTTAGAGCAGCACACGGCGCTCGCAGGTAGAGAAACGCAGTCGCCCCCGCGCCCCCACCCCCCACAACCCCCCCCCCGCACCCCCAAAAACCATCAAAGTCTCTGCTTAAGGCAAATCCCGCGCTGGCTCCGCCGGCAGCTGCGGGGTTGGGAAGGAGGGGGCTCGGCCAGCGCCAAGGGGAGGATTTTTGGGGGACCCCAGCACTGTCGCCGGGGTGGGGGGCACAGCCCCGGGGTCATGATGGGTGTGGGGGGACACAAACTGTGACACAGACTGTGACACAAACCGTGCCCTCACCCACTGGTGGAGGAGCAGAGCCTGGGACAGGGCTCAGCTGAGTCCTCACCGACACGGCCACCACCTCTGTCCCCTCTTCCTCACGGAATTGGGGCGCAGCAACAGGAATCTGGGGGTGCCAGCTGAGCCTCCAACCCCTTTGTGGGGCAGGGGGGGCCCGGTCCAGCCCCCGGGGAGCGCAGGGCAGGGATTTGGCACGGAACAGTCAGGTCCAGGGCCCCCGATTAGGGGTAACCGTGGTGGCAGGAGGGGCTGAGCCCCCCCGGCTCAGCCCATGGCTGGTAGTGGGGGGACCCCTCCCTGGGCGGGTGCAGGGTCCTGTCCCCATCCCCGCAGAGCAGAGAGGGCACTGGAATGTCCTCAGGGCTTGGAGCAGAGCTCGGCCACGCGCTGGCGCAGGTGGAAGGCGAACTCGAACATGGTGGCGGCCAGGCTCTGGTGGATCAGGTACCGGGGCAGGCGACCCTGGGGACACAGGACAGGGACATGGGGCCGTGAGGGACCATTTGGGGCTGGGAGCTGTCCCCATCCCACCCTGGGAGGTTCCAGGGACACAGAGCCATGAACAAGGGCTGAGGGTTGCTCCCATCCCACTTCAGGGTGTTCAGGGACAAGAGGATTTGAGGCTGGGGGCTGCACTCAGCCTGTCTCTGAAGGGCTCCAGGGACTTAAATAAAGGCTGGGCTGGGGACTGTCCCCCATCTCATCCCATTCCAGGGATGCAGAAGCCGTAAATGAGGGTAGGGGCTGGGGTCTGCCCCCATCCCAGCCCAGCCCAGAGGGATCCAGGGATGCAGGAGCACCGCTGTGCGGAGCTGCATCTCCCAGGGAGCTTCAATCCGGGGGAGGAACCGCAATGTGGTTGGATTTCTCTAAAAAAGCCCTGCACGACTCACCCCCCACCGCCTCGGCCTTGGCTCCGTGGTGGGAGATCCATGAAAAAATAATAATCCTTGTCTCTTGGGGGGGAGAGAGCTGAGGCAGGGCTGGGAACTGCTCCAGGGGCACAGAAGGATGAGTGACCAACCCATCCCGAGGGTCAGGCAGGCACAGGACACTCTCCTCCCATGGGATTGGGGTGGTCCAACACAGATCTTTTCCTGGAGCAGGTTTTCCCTCGGGCACAGGGGCAGGAAAAGTGCGAGGCCGCCGCTCCAGGGGCCATTCCAGCCACTTCCCGACAGCAGCTCCGGACCCAAACACACACACGTGAGGAATCCTCGCTCCCCCAAGGAGCAGGAAGGGATGAGCCACGGGCTATAAATACTCATCCAGGGCCAAAGGGAAGAGCGAGGAGCTGCGGAGGGGTCTGGGCGCTGGCAGAGCCCCCGGGGAAGGCGGTGGGAGCACTTGGGGGGTTATTAATAGCTCGGCATTCCTTCCACGGCGGAGGCGGCGCCGGGAGCTCGGCCCGGGAAGCACAAGGAACCTCTTTTCTTTCCGAGCCCCATCGCGGGGTGGGGGGGTTTTGTTACCCTCCCCAAAACCTGCCCGTGATGGGCGCCAGATCCACGGAGGGAAAAACACATCCCTGGCACAACGGGGCGGGAAGGGCAACGCTCTGCTCCGTGCCGCTCTCGGCGCTTCCCCAAAAACCTTTCCCGAAGCGTTTGGCAAGACAGGCAGGAGCCGCTGGGCTCTGGGGGAAGGGAGGGGGCCGTGGGAGGGGAAGGGAGGAGAGAGGAGGGGGCCGCAGCGCTGCAGCACAGCCGAGGGATGAATGGAGCCTTTGTGCTGCTGCGGCAGCGCCGTTACCACGTCAACCTTCCGCGGAGGAAGGAACGGGGCCAACTCCGCTCCCGCTCCCATCCCGGTCCCTCCGTGCGCTGCCTTTTGTCCGGGACACCGGCAAGGACACGCGGCTCCACAAATAACTGCGGACCCGGGGCAGCTCGTTCCCCCGGGGGTGGATTTTTGGGTGGTTGTGGTCGTGCCAGGGAGCTCGGGAGAAGGGAATTGCCCCTCTGGAGTGTTCCCGGGAGCATAAAACTTCCCGTGCCTCAAAACGGTTTGGTCACCAACGAGGATAAAAAGCTCCTATCCCCCAGTCCTGCACTCAGAAGTGAAACCCCTAAGTGAGATATTAAGGAAGAGCTTCCAGGTAAGGAAGAGCTTCCCAAACTCCCTCTGGGAAAGAAGGAGGATTTTGGAGTAGTTTAACCTCCACTTGCCAAACCTGAGTCCCTTCAGGTCAGTGCTTGCTAAGGGGCCACTTCCATGGCTGCTGGGATCCCTGAGCAGGGCCTTGGGCTGCTGGATCCCAGGGCAGAGGGGAGAGCTGTGCTGGGACACAGAGGCCTCACCCAGCAACCGGCTTTACCTTCAGATCCGTGTTGAGAATCCAGATGAAGGTGCAGACCTTGGCATTGCTGGGACATTTCAGGACGATGAATCCTCCAGGTCCATTCTCACCCCTGCGGAGGGAAAGCTAAGAAGGTCAGGCAGAGCCAGGCTGGAATTCTGGCTGGGATTCTCTGTGGCTCTGGGATGCACCGCACGGAGCTGAGCCTGGCAGCGAAGACCAGAGCCCAGTGGGGCTGGAGCAGATGCTGGGAGCCTGGGAAGGTGTGTGCCTTGGCTCCAGGTACACGAGCCAGCACGGCAGGGCAGCTTTCCCACAGGTGCCTTGGCAGCTCTGGTGCCAGGGCTGCCAGTGGAGCAGCAGCTCTGCCTCTGGATCGTGCCAGCTGTTCCCATGGGAAGCTTTCCCAGGCACAACCCTGGGTGCAAATAAGAGGTCTCAGGAAGCTCTGTGTGCTCAGGTCAGGCTCAGCACTTGTCACTCCAACCCCCAGATCCTTCCCGGCACCATCTGATCCGTCTCTGAGACGGGAGCTGTGCACACACAGCCCAAATACAGATTTCCCTTCCCTCTTCAGAGCACGCTATTTTTGCTGTGTGCGTTCCTTAAAGGATTTTTCCAGGCCCTGAAAGTCCCTAGTTCCTAAACAGAGTGAGGCAGCTCTAAGGGCTCTGAGATAAAATGTCAATTGCTTTAACCAGATTATTGAGAAAACCAAAGTCAGAGTGCAGCAGCACAGCTGGGCCCCGGCAGGAACAAGGAGTCCTTGTCTGATGAGCCCGACCCTGCTGGGATCCATCACCAGCCTGTCCCTTTGGGAGGGGAGAGGCCAAAGCCCTGCTGAGATTTTGGGAGCTGGTCCACCCTCGTTTCACCCCCCTCAATGCCTCAAATTCGGTGAGCGAACGGTTTATGAGGAGCAAAAGGCACGCGAGAGGCTCGGAGCCACAGCCAGCTGTTTACTGCCCCTCAAATTCCTGTTTGGGAATGAACAGTTACATAAACAGGATGTGGGACTGGGATGGGGGTTCGTTGCTGTTACTGGTCAGCACCTCCACTCCCCCGAGCTGGGAAACGCCCCAGCACTGCTGACAGCGCAGAGAGTTTCTTGAACAAAGGGAGACGAACAAGGGAAGCGAGGTTCAGCTCCACAAATAGCTCAGCTTCCTGCAAATCCTGCCAGGAAGGCAGCAGGGCTTGCAGTTAAGTGGCTCTTTGCCTTGAAGCTCTGGAGAAGTGCGTGATCTCAGCTAAAAAAACAGCACCTGCCTCTCACCTGACGTACTTGGAGAGCGGAGGCTTCAGGCTGTGCGTGGTCGACATCCCTGAGGAAACGTACCTGTCTCTTCTCCTCTCGATCCGACGCACGTTCACGAAATCCCTGCGAAAAGAAAGGGCTTAAAAACACACCTGGGATGTGGAAGGGGCAGATCCTGCTCTCTGGACTGCTGGGAGAGGCTGTGGCAGGGCTGTGTCAACACAGGGACAAAGCAGAGCCGAGCACTGATATCTGGCAGCCCGACTGACCGAGGTTTGGAGCTCTCCTGCCAAGAGTGTCTGGAGGAAATTTCAGGGGCTGCTCGCCCTTGGGAGCGTTACCTGCACAGCCAACCAGCTCTACCACGGTGACACCAGAGCTCCCAGCAGCCCAGAGCATTCCCAGTGCCCCAGAGAGGTTTTCCTGTAGTTTGAGGGGTGTTTGGGTGGGATGAACTGACCTTGGGGACACCACCCCGCCGGCAGCTCCGGCCGCCACGTCGTACGAGACGATCGTGTTGTCCTCAACCCGCTGCAAGATCTGGGGGAGGGCAGGGGAATAAATAAAAAGAAAGGAGATTTGCTCAGATTGTGCACGTGCCAAGAGGACACACAGCAAATCCTCCCCCAAATGAGCCCCGGGATCAGACCAGAGGGTCTTTTGGGGCAGAGGGCGATGAGCGGTGCCCGCATGGGTTCACTTCCCGACTTTTTGGGGGGCACAGGTGTCACCTCCAGCTCCCCACCACGAGGCCCAGACCCTCCCAAAAGGCAGAGGCAGGTTTGGCACAGCCCTGGCCCCCATCCCTGCCCACCTCTCGGGCTCTTGGCCGGGCACAGGCGTGCAGCCGGCTGCCGCGGAGCGCGCGGAGCGCACGGATGAGCGGCGGAGATTTAACGCCTCGGTGACTGGGATCCAGCCCCAGCACTGCCAGCAGCCTGTGTTGGATGGGGAAGCTCCAGCTCTCCGCTCCAAGGAGCTCCTGTGATTAAGCCATCTTTGTCCAGCACGCTCACCTGGCAAGCTGCCACTGTTCTGTTCCACAGGATCATCTTCTCGGGCTGCAGAATCACCTCCTGGTAAACCATTTCGGGAGAGCACTGCAGGAAAGCCTGAGGACAGAGCCAGAGCAGTCAGCCAGCCCCTCTGCTCCCCTTGGGGGAGATTATTTTTAAGGAAAACAGGGCAAAACACAAAGGACCAGTGGGATCACGGGGGAGGGGAGGGGTGAGGTTTGCCTGGCTCCCCTCCATGCAAAGCCACGCCAGTCACCCTTCTGTCCCAGTGCTCCCAGTGGCCTGGAGGGCACACATGGGGTCAGAAAAAACACACAGACCTCAGGATTTGGGAGCCACTGAGCTCTGCCTGTCTGTCTGCCCCTCTCCCACCCTCAGCACTTCCCCATGCACCATTGCTTCAGGAAGTTGCATTTTTGACTGTTTTCTTTTTCTCCCCCAAGCCATTCCAAGCTCCAGCACACACAGAGCATCCATTCCATTCCCCCCCCTTACAATCCCCACGGGAGCGGGGATCTTCGGAGGCAAACGGTTAAAGCAGCAAAGTGGGACCATCCAGCTTTTGCTGGTGAGCACAGAGCTGCTCCACTGGCAGCTCCTGCCAGCGAGGCAACATATGCACTGGAACAAAGAAAAGCCACGGCAGCACCGACGCTTCATTAAAGCGTGGTTCCCAGCCAAGCCACTCCAGCTTGGGAGAGGGCACGGAGCAAGGCACTTCCGAGAGGCTCTGCCCGGTGCCAGGCAGCAGCAGACGCACGCTCAGCCCTGGCCTTGCTGGCAATTAGTTCCAATTAGCCTCCTTGGTCAGATTAGTCCGAGATGCTGGGGTTGGAAGCGAGTCTCGCAGTCACCTGCTCCTGAGTTTAACCAGCGGAGTCTGGGGCCCTGGATATTTACTGGGGAGTTTGTCTGCTGGCCAAGGGGTTTTCCTGGAGAGATTCCCTAGTGCTGTTCATCTGTCTCAAGCACAGGGAGTGTGTTCTGCAGCCTGACCTGTCCTGAAAGCTGAGCCGTGGCTCTTCCCCTGTGCCAAAGAGACCAAGGAATCAGCCCGAGGATGTTCTTACCTTTAAAATAAAGGTCTTGCCGTGGAAAGGGATTTCAAAAGTGTAAACAACATCACCAAAGTCCTGCGTAAGAGATGAGAAAGTTGTGTTTTTATCAGTAAAAGGGATTGCTTCTGTTTAGGGTGAACTTTGCTAAAACTCTGAGGCTCCTGTCACCCCCTGCAGCCCCCAGCCACCTCCTGTCCCCCACCCCAAGCAGTGACCTCGGCGCAGAAACCGCCCCGAGCACATTTCAGTTGGCCGTGTCTGGATTTCCATCAACAAAACAATATCCAGAGAGGCAGCAGGGATGAGACAGAAAAAGAATCTGCCCCGTGCCAGGCTGCAAACCCCACGTCAAGGTCACATTCTCTTTGTGGCAGCACCGGGGTGAGAAGGGGGTTTGCTGCCAGCGCTGCTGGTGTTACCTATGGCTGAGAGGAGCCTCCCCTGAGGGGCCGGGGATGGGCAGACGAAAACCTTTCATCGTTAGCCCTGTGTTAAACTCTGATTAGTCTATTTAAATCCATCCCCCTTTGGAAAAAGAAAACAATCTGCCCAGCTAGTTTGGCATCAGACAAAGGATCACTTGACAGGGGAATTTGAAACACCAGATGAGACAGCAGTTTGCAGGATTCGCACCCCTCACCCCCCCAACACACACCAAAGTCGTGTTTCAAGCTCATGAAACAAGGTTGGGTTTGGGGGGCAAAGCCCTCCTCTTTCTCTTCAGTCTTCAGAGAGAGAAAAAAGCTCTGTGCACCCCAGAAAAGTCAGGAGACAGCAGAGCCACAGCCCAAATTTACACCCCAGCACCCACCCAGGTTCCAGGTGCTGGGGAAGGGGGACACCAGTGGTTTTGGGGGGGGGGAAGAGCAGTTAGTGCCCCACATGGGCCAAGACTCCAGTTTGGGCCCCCAGCAGGCTCAAAGGCACCTGGGCATGGAGCAAGGGCAGGGCTGGAGCTGTGGGATCAGCATTCCCCCACTCCTTCCCATGGCTCTGCATCCCAAAGGTGATCCAGCCACCTTTGCCCACCCTCTGGACAGAGGGAGGAGGGAAGGGCCCTCTCCTGTCAAACTGCAAGGCAATTAAACGTCTAATTAAATAAGAGGGGATTTTACATTTAACTGAACTGGAATAGATTCCTAATTCAATCAGGTAATTGTAACGCTTGTTAATTTTTCATGGCGCAAGGAGGTTTCCAAAGCCTCGTTTGTCCCGGTTTTTGCTAAGCCATCCATGCCCTCTGCCAGCTGGGGAGGAAAAACCACACTTGCATTGTTTTTCTCGAACTTCCAGTTCTCCTCCTGGGCGAGGATTTGGTCCACAACCTCCATGGCCTCTTTGCCTTGTCGGACATACTCCTTTTCCTGGGAAAGAAGGGAGGATTTCATTAGCTGGGCGTGCAGGCAGCTCGAGGAGTGAGCGTGAGGCTGCTCCCCCCTCTCTGGGCTGGCAGAGGGAAAGGGGATCAGAAATCTCTTAATTTGGGTCACAGAGGCCTCGTTTTGGAGCTCCAAGTCACGCTCCCCACCCTGGCTTGGATCCACACACCAGCTGCTCCCGCCTTAGCAGGAAGGTTTCCAGCAGGCAAAGGGCTCTGGGATGTGCAGCTTCCTTCCTGGAGCAGCCAGAACCGGGGCTGAACAGGAGCAGAATCTCTTGGAAAAGGGCACAAAGCCTGTGCCCAGCCAGGTTTTGGGGAGGTCAAGGGCCACCCCTCAAGCCACAGGGGACAGGTGAAGTGATGGCCTCATCCCAGAATGTGACCAAAGGGATGGAAGGGGGAAAGGAGACGAGCAGGCAGGAGCAGAGCCAGAACACATCCCTGTGGGATGCTGCAGGGAAGAGCACACAGCTCTGGGGAAGTAGGACAAAGCTGAGGGGCTCAGACCACCCCTCCTGCAGTGATCAGGATGCCACCAGCCCCGTGGCACAGGGGAGGCTCAGCCAAATGTCCCCAGAGCTGAGGGGTCTGGAATGGGGGACAGCAAAACCTGATGGGACCACAAGATTGGGGAGACTCCCGCAGCCCCAGATCAGCCTGGAGCTGAGGGCAGGGCCAGGCCCCGTTTACCTGAGTTGTCAAGGCCTTCCTCCCCACACCTTCCTCATCAGACTCGTTGTCTGAGCCTACGGGGAAGCAGCAATTAACTCACAGTTAATGAACACCCGACAGGTACCACCTCCCTTCCTTCTCATGGGGGACAGTGTCTGATCCCTGTCCCTTACAGGAAGGGCTCCCAGTGAGGATGACTCTGGCCCTGTCTCCCTGAACACCTGCTTGGCCCTGCAGAGGGCTGAGCTCATCCTGAGTGTCAGCTTTACCAGGAACAGTGTTCCAGAGGGCTGAGCTCATCCCCAGGTGTCAGCTACACTGGGACAACTATTCCAGAGGGCTGAGCTCATCCCTGTGTCAGCTACACTGGGACAACTGCTCCAGAGAGCTGGGAAAAGTGTTCCAGAGGAGCTGGGCTTGTTCTGGGTGTCAGCTACACTGGGAAAAGTGTTCCAGAGGAGCTGGGCTTGTTCTGGGTGTCAGCCACACTGGGAAAAGTGTTCCAGGGAGCTGAGCCTATCCTGGGTGACAGCCACACTGGGAAAAGTGTTCCAGAGGGATGAGCTTGTCCTGAGTGTCAGTCACACTGGGACAACTGCTCCAGAGAGCTGGGAAAAGTGTTCCAGAGGAGCTGGGCTTGTCCTGGGCGTCAGCTACACTGGGAAAAGTGTTCCAGAGGAGATGAGCTTGTCCTGGGTGGCAGCTACACCAGGAAAAATGTTCCAAAGAGCTGGGCTTGTCCTGGGTGTCAGCCACACTGGGACAACTGCTCTGGGGAGCTGAGCTCATCCCGGGTTTCAGCTACACCAGGACAAATGCTCCAGAAGGTTGAGCTCATCCCAGGTGTCAGCTACATCAGGACAATCCAGTTGAGATGTCCCCACTCCCATGCCAGGAGCTCTCCAGTGCCAGCACAGGGCAGTGACACAGCCACCAGCCCTTATCCTCACCTGCCTGTGACCACCCACCCCCGTGCCCTCACCCCAGGGCAGCATTTCCCAAGCACACAGCTCACAGCATTTAATCCCAAGCCCACACAAGGCTCCAGTTCCCCACGGAGCTGCAGCAGGGCTGAGGGTGGCTCTGATGAAAAAATGTCACGTGGAGAGCGTGGCAGTGCCACCCCAGCCCAGGTGCAGGCACAGAGAGGGGACCCTTTTTTGCAGTGCCAGTCCTTGGAGGCTCTGCCAAGGGTTGGGATAACGAGGCAGAGCTCGGGGAAGAGAAGATGGAGGTGAGGAATTCCATGGTGGGATGAGCACAGGAAGCAAGGTGGTGGCACAGGTGACCTTACCTGCGAAGGACTCAGGTGGGGAGTAGAACTGTCCCTCGGAGAGGGCTCGGGGGTACAGCAGTGGCCTTGAGGCTGCAGCCTGGGCTGCCAGGAACCCTGGGAATGGGAGCACAAGGATATTTAACACCTGGCAGCTTCTGAGACCCCAGCCCTGCCCAAAACCCCTCTTGTTTCCCACGTTTTCCCATGTGTTTTCCCACTGACACCAGCCAGCCTCAGCCCCTGTTGCCTCATCTTTTGTCTGAGATGTTTTATCTGCCCTGGAGATCAATGGGCTCTTCTGCCTGTCAAATAATCCAAAGGCGATTAAGCATCTAATTAAATAAGAGCTTCCCCTGGAAGCAATTTGGAACCTGAGACTAATCCAATAGAGGCATTAAACACTTGATCATTTTTCAACTTAAAGCCTCCTTGCAAGACCCAAACATCCTCTGGTGCTTTCCAGTCAGAGCATTTCTGACTGAGCCCCGCCTGACAAATGCCCCTTTTAGTTTGGTGCCACTTCCCAGCCAGTGGCTCCTGGGAGAGGGACAAACTCCTTGTGGTGCCGTAGGAATGGGCAGCTATTGCAGGTCAGCTCCCTAGAAGGACCCTGGAAGCTACAGGGTGATGTGTGAAGCATTAGGTCAGCCTCAGTCCCTGCTCAGCGTGACCTCAGAAACCACAGGCCGCAGAATTTCACACCCCATAACTCACCCTGTGCCACAGAATGTGTCTGCGACTCCAGCAGCCCTCCTGGAAAGGGCTCCAGCCAGATCCAAACACAGATATCAGGGACAGGGAGTCCAACACTCTGCCTGGCATTTGTTTCCCTGATTCCAAACACTTTCTCCTATGCAGAGCTGAGCTCTGTCTCCAGCAGGTCTGGCTGCAGGATCCAGCCATTGGGAAATCTGGCACATTTTTCTCCTCTCAATTAAAAGATGCTTTTTATAATCTGGTGTTTCTGCCCCTGAAGGGACTTGTTGACCATAACAGAATTGAGTCAGGCACTTCCCATCCCAGCCAGCCTGGAGATCCCTTTCCCAGAAATGTCAGATCAAGGCGCTGCCAGAGCAGCAGCAAACCCAGGTCTGGTTGGATTTGCCCAACTCCCATCAGAGAGGAGCAAAAATACTCACATCGTTCCTCTTCTGCTTCCTGAGTTAGGACTTTAAAATCCAGGAACCAGGTCTCCAGCCAAGCAATGACAAACGAGACGATGGGAAGCAAATACCCAAAAGCCCCTTTGGTCAGAAGCTGTGTGGAAAGAAGCAGAAACCACAGGGATTGATCCAAACAGGGAATAAAACAGCACTGAGAAATCACAAAGCAACTTTCCTGCGAGCCCAGGGAAACCAACCTCGGAGAGGATGACCTTCACGATCAGGAAGGCACTGGATACCAGTGTAGTGACCTGAAAAGCAAGTGGACAGAGCTCAGATCCTTGAGAAGCCCAGGAGGAGAGGGAAAACTCCCCCCAGACAAGGCCAGAGTGCCTCCTTACCGCGATGACCCACCAGTGGCGCAGGCGGACGACGGCGTAGCCCAAGAGCAGCACAACAAAGCGAAACAGAGCCAAGAGCTGCAACAACAAACACCCAGAGACAACAGTCACTGCCCTGGCCACTCTGCCACGTGCTGGGAGGGACAGGGACAGGCGCCAGCTCCTGGGGAACAGATGGGTCAAGACTGCACCAGGAGGGATTCACCGAGGTGGGCAAGGGGAGACCCCAGATCCGCCCGGCCCCACTGAGCTCCAGAGCCCTGCAGGAGGCTGAGATACTCACAAAGATATCAAAGAACGAGGTCTTGAATTCATAGTTGATGATTTCGTTCCTCAGGTTCTCCCTGATGCCCACCTTGGTCTGAGGGAGACAGGGAAGCAGGAAGCTGTTGAGTGCACTGATAAGAAACTAATGAGAGAAAGAGCCAAGCAGTGCCCGGGGTTGTGGCCAGGTCAGGGAAGGCACCTGGAATACAAATGGTCCCACAAGCCCAGTGTGAGCTCCTCTGCCAGCACAGGGCCAGGGAGGATCCCACACACTTCCTGCCACACGTTTCCCTCCAGGATTCACAGTGAGGAGCACGGGTGGGGCAGGAGGAGACATTAAACACCTTTAGGAGGTGATTTTCAACACCCAAATCCTAGGCTCAGCACAGCCAGTGCCACCAGTTCCTCACAGAGCCCCTGGATGGACACCTGGCAGATTCCAAAGGAATGGGAGGAGACAAGGAAAATAAATGGAAAACCACAAGAAAAATGTTCCTCAGGAACCTTCACTAACACACTGAACATCCTCCTGTGGGGGGTCTCGGGGTCACTGAAGACCTGGGGGGATTTAAGGATCTTCCTCATGCAAAACACTGAGGGGTCCCTTCTCCCTCCAGCTGGCTTCCTACAGCTCCCAGCAGTGCTCCAGGAAATCTGATGGAAGAAGGGAACCAGCAGGATCAAACGTGCTGGCAAAGAGGAAGAGAGAGGAGAGGGGGATGCACAGCCACGGAATCTGAGAGAGGCAAAAACACTCTCTGGGATTGACAGGAGCGTGGAAAAAAACTCATCCCGAGCTAATCCAGGCTCTGACAGCCCTGGTCCTTTGGCCACCATAAATCCTGGGAGCCTGGAATGGCTGGCTGTGAGGAAGTGGAGGGCTCAGGTAACTGGAACAAATGCTTCACCTTTAGGCTATGGCTTTGGAAGGGACCCAGCTGGCCGGGAGCTGGTGGAGCCAGCAGCTGGTGGATGGGCTGTGAGGAATGAGCTGGTGGATCTCGGGCCAGTCCTTGGCAGCCAGGGTGTCCTGGCACTCCAAGGGCAGCCACTGGGAAAGGATCCCTCTGGGTCAGGGCTCTGGCTTAAAACCCAGAGAGAGGGAGGAAAAAGAGGGGGATGAAGCTGGGCTGTTGCCTCCAGCTGACCAGTGGCCACAGGACTGAGGCCAGCTTTGCTGAGTGGCCACTGAGAGCCTATTTCCCCCCTCCCTGGCTCCATGGGATGCTGCAGGAGGGTGGAGACACAAGGAGAGCTTTGGGGGATGGTTTTTGGGGGGTGTTTGTGGTGGGTGGGCTGTGAGGAACGAGTTGGTGGGTGCCAGTCCCTGGCAGAGGGGTGTCCTGGCATTCCAAGGGTACCACAGGCAATCACTGGGATTGGGAAGGGATCCCTCCCAGTCTGGGATGGGGCTTAATACACAACAAAGGGGCAAAAAGAGGGGGGGAAAAGGTGGGCTGTGCCATGGGATTTGGGCCAGCTTTGCTCAGTGGCCACCAAGAACCTCATCCCCACACCCCAACTCCATGGCTGTGGAAAGGATGAGACACAGGGAAAGCTTTGAGGGGGGTTGTTTTCAGCTTAAACACAGGCTGTGCACCAGGCAGATGAACCACCTGAGGCATCTCCCTGGCTCTGAGAGCACCCAGGCTGCACAATTACGGTTTGCTTTTAACGAGGGGCAATTTGCTCGGCTTATCTCACAGCGAAGGAAACGGTTGGATTTAAAAAAAAAAAAAATAAGGAGGGGAAAAAAAAAAAGGCATTAGTCATGATATCAAACCGTTGCTCTTCATAACCAGGCAAATAAGCTGCTCTAATGGCTTTAAATATGCAGCATCTCAGCTCGGGGCCCAAATATCAGCACTTAGTCACTCATTAATGGCTACCTGCTCGACCCACGCTCAGCCATCACCCTGGTGACCGTGCCAGGATTATTCCTGGGGGCTGGAATTCCAGCACCTCCCCGTGAGAGGACTGGGACAAGGGCAAGGGGGGCTGGGGTCCAAGCTGGGCGGGCAGGACAGCATCGGCATCGCTGGAATGCTGGCGGGGAGATGGTTTTTCCTACAGGGGGATGGGGAGCAGGGGGCTCTGGGCAGGGTGAGGAGCTGCTGGCCCCGACAGTCTGTTAAGTGCAGACACCCAGAGATAAGAAGGGTAGAGATAAGAGCTGTTGAGGGAGCAGCAGGATTCAGTGCTGATAAATACAGGCCAGAGCCCAGGGTCTATCTGTTCATCTCTGCTCCGGGTGTTCCAGAGGAGGACATGGAGTACCTGAAACCAGCCAGGGCCGGTTCAAGGAAAATAAAAACAAAATATAGCCCAGGGAGGGATTTGGACTTGGTAGGACTGAGGTAAATAAACTGGATTTTTCCCTGTTATTGCAACACAGAGCAAACACAGCAGCTTGTGAGTTGCTTTAGAGGGAATCAAACCACTCACATCCCCCTCAACAATC
Source organism: Sylvia atricapilla (assembly GCF_009819655.1). Lineage (NCBI taxonomy): Eukaryota > Metazoa > Chordata > Aves > Passeriformes > Sylviidae > Sylvia > Sylvia atricapilla. The sequence continues at coordinate 1,015,029 of NC_089166.1, read as the reverse complement.
CCTTGGGAGGTGGAGCAGCACCTCCAGCTTCCCAACGCGGAGATTAGCAGCAGAATTTTGGGATCGAAGCCCCTGGAGGATCCTCCCCTGCTCCTCTGATGCTCTGAGAACACGGCAGCAGCAAACCCAGGGAGGAGCTTTGCATCAGGCCAGGGGAGCAGGAGGGGAATTTGGCTCCACTCGGTGATTCCAGAGGCCCTGGATCTCGTTACAGCACAACAAAGGGACGGTGTTAACAACCCCGGACAGCCCCGACAAAGCCCCGAGGCAGGAAACGAGCTGGACTTTAGTTTACACTAAAGAACAGCGGCTCCTTGGCCAGCGCTGGGAACAGCAAACAAAGATCTGTCCCGGGAGTGCGGGAACAGAGCAATCAACGGAGGGAACCGAGTTTAAAAAGGGCAAAGATTCCCGGGTTTGCTTCCTGCAACTCACATTCAGCTCGATGATCCACAACAGCGAGATGAAGAGCAGGTCGAAGGTGACGAAGAGGCAGAAGGTCCTCCTCACATCCGAGATGGCTTTTCTCTTCTCCGGGGACAAGAAGTACGGGGAGAAGCCCTGGCTCTGGGAGAAGGAGGAGCTGATGGAGGCGATGGCCGGGAGGCTGCGTTCCAGGTCGTGCTGCAGGTCCGTGGGCTTGCTCATCCTCCGGGGTCGGCTCCGGGGACATCGGCCACGGCAGCGTCACCTGCGGGGACACACCAGGGGACCCTCAGGCCTCGCCACACCCCTGCTCCTGTCCCACCCTGACGGCAAATAATCCCTGCAGCAAATGGAATCCCAAGGAGAAATTCCTCCCTGTGAGGGTGGTCAGGCCCTGGCACAGAAAGGTGTGGCTGTGCCATCCCTGGAACATCCATGGAAGTGTCCATGGCAAGACTGGACAGATTGGAGCAACCTGGGATAGTGGAAGGTGTCCCTGCCCGTGGCAGGGGATGGCACTGGATGGGTTTTAATGCCATGGCAGTAGGAAAAGGGGCTCCAAAGCTCCTGGAGATGCCAAGACAGCGAGGAAAGGAAATGCAAACGGCATGAAAATGTTGTGGAAGAAGAAAACGGAGCCCCAAACCCCATGGAGATACTATGGACACAAGAAAAGTGATCTGAGAATGGTTCGGGAGCACTCCCTGAAATCATGGAGCCACCCCACCCTTCCCTCTGTAGGGAAGGCAAAGCCTGGGGAGCCAGGCATCCCATTGGAACAGATCCCAACCTGCACAGCCAGGAGAGAGCCCTGGGCCTGATGCCCAACTGGGCCAGGCAGAGCAGCAGGGAGGCAGCAGGAAAGGAGCTGCTCCATGCCCCAGGATGAGGGAAGAATTCGGGAAGGAGCTGCTCCCTGTCCCAGGATCAGGGAAGGAGCTGCTCCCTGTCCCAGGATCAGGGAAGGAGCTGCTCCCTGTCCCAGGATCAGGGAAGAAGTAGAGAAGGAACTGCTCCATGTCCCAGGATCAGGGAAGAATTCGGGAAGGAGCTGCTCCCTGTCCCAGGCTCAGGGAAGGAGCTGCTCCCTGTCCCAGGCTCAGGGAAGGAGCTGCTCCATGTCCCAGGCTCAGGGAAGGAGCTGCTCCCTGTCCCAGGCTCAGGGAAGGAGCTGCTCCATGTCCCAGGCTCAGGGAAGGAGCTGCTCCCTGTCCCAGGCTCAGGGAAGGAGCTGCTCCCTGTCCCAGGATGAGGGAAGGAGCTGCTCCCTGTCCCAGGCTCAGGGAAGGAGCTGCTCCCTGTCCCAGGCTCAGGGAAGGAGCTGCTCCCTGTCCCAGGCTCAGGGAAGGAGCTGCTCCCTGTCCCAGGATCAGGGAAGGAGCTGCTCCCTGTCCCAGGCTCAGGGAAGGAGCTGCTCCCTGTCCCAGGCTCAGGGAAGGAGCTGCTCCCTGTCCCAGGATGAGGGAAGGAGCTGCTCCCTGTCCCAGGCTCAGGGAAGGAGCTGCTCCCTGTCCCAGGCTCAGGGAAGGAGCTGCTCCCTGTCCCAGGATCAGGGAAGGAGCTGCTCCCTGTCCCAGGCTCAGGGAAGGAGCTGCTCCCTGTCCCAGGCTCAGGGAAGGAGCTGCTCCCTGTCCCAGGCTCAGGGAAGGAGCTGCTCCCTGTCCCAGGCTCAGGGAAGGAGCTGCTCCCTGTCCCAGGCTCAGGGAAGGAGCTGCTCCCTGTCCCAGGCTCAGGGAAGGAGCTGCTCCATGCCCCAGGCTCAGGGAAGGAGCTGCTCCCTGTCCCAGGCTCAGGGAAGGAGCTGCTCCCTGTCCCAGCCCC